>NC_045770.1:20823578-21126608 GCF_008692025.1 Phocoena sinus
GAGGTGAGCTCAAAGGGGATGTTCTGAGGCAGAGCATTTCCAGCTGTGTGTGTTCTGTGCAGGTGCTTGTGGGGCTGCCTGGACTGAGGGCCAGGGAAGCTGAAATGTGGGGAGACCCAGAGACGGCCTACGGACCCACCCTGTTTTCACTGGAGTTGGTCCTCCTTTATCTGTTTTATACTTTGGGGATCTGCTTAATAACTCATTTGGGGGAAAAGAAAAGGATTCTGGTGACAGAAATCAGTTAAAAATCTTTGTCAATTAAATGACTTTTCCACAATACACTGCTTTGGTTCCTGCTTGAAAGAATGTCCCCCAAATAGGAAAGTGCTTGTTGAGCACCCCGACTCTGTGGTGCACACCAGGGTGGCAGTGCTGAGCCCCAAGGCTGGCTCAGCGTGTCCAGAGTGGTGAGGCTCTGCTGGGGTCGCGGGGGCAGCGACCGGGAGGAAGAGGTAGAGAGCTGCCGGCAGGAAGAAGAACAATGGGCCAGTGTGAGTGTGCCCGAGGGTCCGTGGAGGTGACAGTCCACCAAGACTGTGGAGGCGTGTTTGTCCAGGCAGGAAGCCACAGGGGATCCTGAGCCAGCCTCCCTTGGCACGTCTCCTGACCTCAACTGCAGTGGAGCCCCGGGCACCTTGAGGATGGCGGGAGCTGTTGCTGGGAAGCCCGCCCCGGTCCACCTGGCAGGACCAACTCATTCCTGATTTCGTGGTTGTGCTTGAGGGCTCCTTCCTGTCCCCACTCCAGGCAGGATTCTCCACTGCACTCAGGTTGCTCAGCCTTCTCCCTTAGTCACCTCATGGTCTCACCATCCGGGGAACATGTGCTGAGCCAGGTGGGGCACTAAGATCTAATGAAACAGCTGCCAAAGGGGAAGGGTCCGAGGGGGACAGGGCACTGCGTAGGCTCTCCTTGACACATGCGGAATAGATGGTTCTATGAGCATGCTGGGGCTCTCCCACTGTGTGAAGACTCTTGGGCCAACACAGGTCTAACCATATCTTGGTGGGTGGGAGTAACTGTATGACAAGACGACACCTGGTGTCGATGACTCAGGGAGGAGGCCTGCCTCTCAGACCAGGTATCGGGTTGGGCACAAGTGTCTGTGAAGGAGTAGGAGTGGGCCCACGAGGAGATAAATAGTAAAAATGAAGGGGCAGTAGAGGTGGGACATGGATCTGGCATTAATCTGAACATCGTGTATGGAAAAGGCAGGGCCTGTGAGTCAACAGAAAGAGCTGGTCATTCACCACAGATGGTGTCTTACATGTATGTTTTCCATATAACTAATCTAACCCTCATAGCAATGTTATAACATACATACTCAGAGACGATAAGTAACCTGCCCAAAGTTGGTGGAGGCAGGATCAAACCTAGGTATTTGGCTTGTGAGTCTGGACTCTCAACCACCAAGTTATATATACAACATTGCACAGCCTGGAATGCCTATTCTCCCCAAAACTCAGAGCCAAGCAATGAGGGGTGACAGAGCCAGGCCAGGCCCTCCCCCCCCCGCCTTTTTTTTTTGTTTAGAAAAGACAGCTAGGTATTGTAGAGGGCAACTGGGTAAGGCAAGGCGTTCTCAAATGTGATCCCTGGACCAGCAGCTGCAGCATCCGCCTTTGGAGCTTGGTAGAAATGCAAATTCTCTGACCCTGTCTCGGACCTATCAAATCACAAACTCTGAGAAGCATGATTTTGACACATGACAAAGTGAAAATCACTAACCCATCTCTGCCCTTGCCTATCTAAATGACAATGGGCAGGTAATTTCTGATCCTGGTTTCCTCATCTTTAAAATGAATGGCTTACTCCAGATTCATTTACTTTTTATTAATCCAACAAATACCTACCACGTGGCAGATTCTGAGACTACAAAAACACTGTGCCTTCAGAATGGAAAAAAATGACAACCAGGTGGCTTGGGGTCATCTATGGTCACCACTCTAGGTTCAATCCTAGCTGATTCTTGCTGGAACAATTGTTAGAAACACTCTCTCTGTACCTCCCCTTTCTCCTAACTCCAATATATCTCCGCACTGTTGCCAAAACCACATTTAAAGGGAGCATAACTCTGACCCTATTTCTCCTCGGTTAAAAACCTCCAATAGCTCCCTGTCATCTATGCTTTCCAAGTGGATCACAATGGAGGACCAGGCTGCTTGTGATACTTGGAAATGTCAGAGGCCTCAGACACAACTCTGCTCAGGACACATAGGCCTGCAGGATGGTTAGGAGTAAGGACTCCTGGCCAGCGAAGGTCCTAGGTTCTACGGAACATGCGTCCCGTGGATGAAAGAAGGAAAGGGTAAGAATCTTATGCAACATTTGGCAAAACTTTGCTCTTTCTTGGGGAATCACATGACGTTTCCCCAGGTAAACCTGGTTAAATTTCCTGCCTGCATTTCAAAACCTACAAAATGTTCAGAGCAGAAGAAAATGGATATGTTAGCTCAGTACTCTCACCAGCGCGTTTGGTCTGCTGTGGCAACTGGAGCTGATGTGCTCATCAGTCAGCAGCCTGAATCAAGCCCCTGGGACTTAAGGACTGCAGTTAACCTCGATAGGCTGGGAACTTCCTCTCCAGGTTCAGGTGAAGCCGCTGCTGTCTACATGGTTTTCTCACCCTCTGAAAAAGAACGAAGAACTGGTGATCAACGAATCCATGAGAGTTTAGTGAGCACATACTCTACAACTGGCACTGTGTCAATTTTTCTGGATAAAAAAGAAACCTGAGATGATTCCCCAAGGAACTCAACATTTCTTGCACCAGAAGAGGCAGTCTTCCAAGGTTTCTGCAATCCACAGCTTGGTGGCATCTACACACCGGGCAATCTACGCTCTGGGACTGCTTAGCAATCTGTCTGGATGTTTGCTCTGAGTCTGTGCATCTTCCTGTGAGGGCCACCTCACTGGTACAAAGCGGTCCCACTGTTTCAGAAAGACACGTGTTCTGAGTTGCATCTTTGGCTGTGCATGTAGGACTGGAAACCTTTGGAGAAAGAAGGAAGGCAAGGATGTTCAGGTTGTATTAGACTGTTAGATTTTGGGCTTAGCATCCCCTGGTAAAATACTTCTAGGCATCTGTGGCAGAGTGGGAAGCTCACCAGAGCTTTGGCCCCACTTCCTGCTTATCTGACTGAGCTTGAGCCTCCCTGAGCTCAGTTTCTACTTTGCCACTGTGAGGGCAGTGGCTGGTGCTTAGTTGGTGTTTGTGGAATTTGTTGAATGTAGAATATCTGGTTTTAATGCCATTGATGGTTTTATCTGTATCCCTTAGCTGAGTTTTTAGAAATGTTTTTCTAAATGTGCCCTGTGGAAATATAAGGCTGGAGGCCTCAAGACGTTTATTTGAAGAGATTCTTTCTGATCTATTGCTTTCCTTCTTCTGGTGAGAAGAAATTTGTGCTGTCTCTCTTCCACCTCCCCCCAACTCCCATGAAAGTGGAAGGTCTTTGAAGTCAGGGACCTTACTTTACTTGTTCACTGCTGTATCCTCAGTGCCAAATACAGACTGGATGATAGTAGGGTGACAGTCAACAAATATTTTCTGAATGAATAGATGGATGAATGGATGGACGAATAGATTGAGGGATGGAGGCATGAATCATTGGTTACGTGGGACTTGACTCTCTTGGGAAGTAGTGTCATATGGTGATTAAGAGGTGTGGAATCAGATTGCCCAGGTTGGAACCCTGGCTCTTTTGATGAGTTGTATGTTTTAGCCAAGTTTCTTAACCTCATTCTATTTCTTCATCTGTAAAATGAGGCTAATACTTCAAAGCGTTTCTATGAGGGTTAAATGAAGTAATATGTGCAAAGTATCTAGAACAGTTCCTGGCGTATAGAAAAGTCCAGAAATCTTGGCTATCATTGGCTTTGTGAACAGGAAGGTACATGTGGGGTTCCTGGAGCTGTTGGATCTCTGTCTTCTGCCCCACTGCCAACAATTTTTTTTTCATGGTGTGACTTTGTGGAACACCCTAACTAATTGAAATTTGTTTTGTTTTTTTAAAGTTCTCATGCCATTCAGTTTATATTACTGTGATCCTGTTACATTTCTTGCCCTGTTTGTGTTTTTTGTTTTGTATTTGCTCCCATAGACAGTGGTAGAAATGCTGGGCTCAAGTCAAAAACTTCCATATTCATTGTTAATAAAAGTAATAATAACAACAATAATGGCTACCTTTTATAGAGTTTGTGTGCTGGGCATTGTATACTTTTCTGGCTAAGTAATCTGATCCCTGACCTGGATCAGGGGTCATGGATACCCAGGTACCGACTGACTGTCGTGTCTGACTTTGTCTCTGGGCTTGCTGAGGCCAAGCTTAGCTTCGTTCACTCGTTTCTCTCTGGTGTTAGTCTGACCACACATGCCTCACTTAGAGTTACTGCTTGATTGAATTAACTGCTTTGTCTTTGGAGGCAGATCTTTTTTTCCTTTGGACCCTTGAGATGTCTAAAATTCTGAGTTGTCTTTGTCTCTTTCTTTTCTTCCATTTCCATTTCTATTTCTATCTCCTTTTCATCTTCTCCACGTCTTCATTCATTCATTCAAGTTGCTCTCCTACCAAATTAGAGAAGTGGCAGTTCAAAAAAAGCAGCACAGCTGCCCGCCCCACAGCTCCACCTGTGACCAAAAGTAGCCCAGGAGCATGGCACACATGCAAATAGACTTGTCCTGATGTGCTGGAACCTTTTCCTTTCTGTAGTAAACTAAACCTTTGATTCACAAGGAAATGGACTTTAGCTTTATTGTAATTCCTATTTCGATAGTGTTTGGGCACAAATCATGAACTACACTTAGTGAAAATACTGAGTCACTGGAAGGCTTGGTGTTTCAGAAAGAGGAAGAGGAGGAGGTTCTTTGTTGCATTTTCAGAAGGAAGGGTTAGTTGACAAGCATCATCTCAATCATTGGACAAACTCCCTTCACTTTACTCCTTTGAGCCTTTAGCTCAAGGGGAACAGGGTCCAACAGCATCCCTGATGTCTGTTGTTTTGGAGGCTCTGGTCACTTGGGGGGACATTTTAACACTACACAGAGAAGCAGTGAGACTGGGCAGTCTGAGTCATGGGCATGCAGAGTGGGTGCCAGGTCACAGGGTCACCTGATCACTATTCCCTGTAGGGGGGGAACTACAGGAAAGGGATTGCCTCTGGGTGCAGAGCATTCATGGTGCCAAGCTCCCTCCTGTGTGTGGGAAATGATGGTTGTGTGCTTAAATAGACAAGATATCTTCCATGCTACACTTAAGCTGGAGCTTTTTGTTTTTCTTCTTAATTAGGGCTTTCTAGGGGCATTCCAATGAATAAGAGTTAAAAGAAGAGAGACAGAAAAAGAAATCTTGAGAAGGAAGGATCAGCTTTTGACTGCCTAAGTTAGTGCTTCCTAAATCCCAAAGTAATGTCACCTGAATTTGTTTTTTTTTTTTCCACAAAAACCAACCAACCAACCGAGTCATGGACCAACCACTTCAGACCTACTGAGTCAGGGTTTTAGAGGGTGGGGCCCGGAAATGTCTCTTATAATTATTCCGTGTAATTGGAACTACTTACTAGGAGCTCTTGTGGGACTTTCCATTATTAAAAAAAGCAGGTTTCTCACACCAGTGATAATTGCTTGAGCACAGGGCCTATGTCTTCCTCACCTCGATATCACTGACATCTAGCATGATTCCTAGCACAGAGTTAGTGCTCAGTAAGCCTTTGTAGAAGTATCATGGAAGATATTTCTTGAAGGTGGCCATCAACTGTGCAAGACTGGGGGGGGGGAAAGTATTGTTTGTGATGTGGAGGTGAAATTAATTAAACCTATCATTTGGCGTGTACTGCCAAGTATTGGAAGGACAACACGGTGGAAAGAATAACCTGGAGACTTTTTCTTTTGCGAGGGCTGTTTTCCAAAGCTCGTGGTAACAAGGGCTTCAAAGGTAATAACCACTAGGTTTTTATGACTATCTTCCAGGATTATTTATGACAGTCTTGGGACATAGAACATAGTTATACCAACCTGACCCTTGGTTTTCTCATCGGCAAAAAGGGGGCATGAACACTTGCCAGGTGCCTGTGTTGGAGAGAGTTTGTCAGTATGACTAGAGGCCATCTGTCTAGCGTCAGAGGGCATTCAAGTATAGCCATAAAGAGTTGGGCATCCTGCAGCCTGCCATGGAGGCCAGGCTGTTACATACAATAAAGCACTAGCTTCTGAACATTGGCATCCATTCAAGTCACTCTGACATAGGTCTCTGCAATCTTTATTTGATCAGAATGAAAGTGATTTCCTTTTATAATTGTTCTTAGTCATAACATCTAATTGTTTAAAGCAATATAAAGCTGGAAATCTCAACCATTAAGGACATTCTTTGATAAGGACCTGCCAAGTAGCTGTTGGCCATATTTGTAGATGGTGCCTGGGGACTGGGGATGCTGAGATGTGGTGTGAATCCCACTACTTCTTTGGCAGGGGTTGTGGGAACTGATCTTCTCTTGGAAAAGTACAAATTGGCGAAACTTGAAGGGGTCCCTAGTGTGCATGAATTTGAGAACAAAAACATGAAAGGGAATTCAATTATGTAGTCTCTTGATCAAAGTGAAACAGTGAAAATTAGCGTACAGAGATGACTCTATACTAGGCTGTTACATTTAATTGTTGCAACTATTCTTCTTATTATTTTGATTTGGAAGAGGAGGAAACTAAAGCTAGGAGAGTTCAAACAATTACCCAAGGCCACACTGCTAGCAGTACAGCCATATTTCAAACCAAGCTCTCTTAAATAATCTCTCTGTGATGCCCAGATGCCTTGACCAGAGGCAAATTCTGTGGAAGAATGAAATGATATTCATTTGCAGGAGAAATGAGAAATGGATTTAGTTGACTCAGTGCATAAAGGAAACACAGGTGATTGAGTATAGGCAGCAATGGAGCTTGATATTATACACAGGGATTACTCATATTACTTGGGGTCTCATTCTTGTTCTAGCTGAACTTAGTTAATTTATCCTTCATATATTAAAATTTTTGATCTCATAATATTTATCTAAAATAAACAGTGGTTCTTAACCTTGGAATTCTTGTAAACTCTATGGATTGTGTCCCAAGGAAAATGTATACACATATGACCCTTCCTTTAAAATCACCCAGGTCCTTCCCTCCTGTTCCACCACACCTCTAATGTCAAGAAATCTTTCTCCAGATATGTAACTTTACAAATTGCTCTGACTTTCTGGGCCACAGACAATCTTTATAGTCTAGGGGCTGTTCAACCCGCAGGTATCAGATTTTCTATGCTCTAGTCTGTTCTGGGTTCTTTTTTTTTTTTTTTGTGGTACGCGGGCCTCTCACTGTTGTGGCCTCTCCCGTTGCGGAGCACAGGTTCCAGATGCACAGGCTCAGCGGCCATGGCTCACGGACCCAGCTGCTCCGCGGCATGTGGGATCTTCCCGGACTGGGGCACGAACCCGTGTCCCCTGTATCGGCAGGTGGACTCTCAACCACTGTGCCACCAGGGAAGCCCCTGTTCTGATGGATGTATGTATTTTCTCTTTTTTTTTTTTTTCCAGCCTTAAGAAAATTCCTACAATAAACTTTATCCAGGTGTTTGACCACCTTTTACTCCTGTATTTTTTGTGTCCTCCTCCTGGGTTGCCCTTTTTATCTGATTGCTTCCTCCAAGAGCAATTTTAATGTCAGGTCAGGTAGGCTTAAGGATACCTTTGTTATGCTACAATATTTGAATGACAGTTTGGTTGGATTTAAAGATATAGGTTCAATGGTCTTTTCTTCTATACATTAAAAATATTTTTCATTGTCTATTTGCATCCAGTTTTGCTATTGAAAATTGTACTATCAGTATGATTCGTCCTCAGCTGTTAATATGATCTTCTTATTAGAAGATCACCAAGAATAAAGTTAAATGGCAGATTAGGAGAAGAAATTTGTATTGAGTAAAACTTATTATATCTAGAATTATACATATAAAATATATGAATAGCTCCTGGTAATCAACAAGAAAAAGACAGCAACCCCAGTAGAGAAATTGGCAAAGAAATGAAAAAACATTTTAGAGAAGAGGAAATCCAGGAGGTTAGGAAGCGTATGAAAAGACACCCAAATTTATTAGCATTAGTAATGTAAAATAAAACCACAATGAAATATCACTACATCTATTAGTTTGGCAAAAATTAGAAAGCTGGATGATACCAAGTTTGGTGGTGAAATGGAAATACATAAAGCCTCATGGAACTGCTGGTGGGAGTCCTGGTTATATTTAGTCAGCTTAGATACATGCATATCCTTTGACCTAGTAATTCTACTTCTGGGCGTATAATTCCAAGGAAATGTTCACATGCCTCTGTAAAAGGATGCATATCAGAAAGTTGATGCATTGTTTGTAGAGGGAGAGGTTGGAAACAATCTGGTTAAGCATGATGCAGTGCTGCATTCCACTGAATACTTTCAAGCCATTAGGAGTGACAGATGGAATGTATACATAGCAATGGGGATGGATCTTACAACATAGTTCTGAGTTAAAAAGTAAGAAACAGTATGAGCTCTATAATACAGCACCACTTACGTGAATTAAAAATCTGTGTGAGCAAAACAATACACATTGTGTAAGAACAGATACAAATGTCTACAGATAAAACGATTGACATCAACCAGATGAAAATAGTTGCTTTGATTGGAATGGTGGGTATCTGGTGGAGGTGAAGGGAGTCAGAAAAAAGAATAAGCATGGTAGTAGGGAGGAAAGTGAATTAATGAATAAATGAATGAACAAACAAACAAATAAATAAATAAGTGAGTCCATCATGGACCAATGATGATAAAGTGCCATGGATGAAGAGGATGATTAAAGCCTAAATTAAAAGGGAAAAATAACCTAATATAGACAATGGCACATAATGAGCACTTAGTAAATATTTGTTGAATGAAGAAATGCAGTCTGTGGTGAATCACTTTTGCAAAGCTAAGAGTTCTTTACTGAATTATTTTAGGAGTTTTGACTTTGGCATATCAATTTTTAAAACTATGTGAACACACTGGTATTTCAAGACATCTGGTTGGCATTAATAGAATTTTTTTCTTCAACTTCTTGAGGTATTGCACAAACATGGACACCTTGTCCTCTTTCAAACTATGCCATGTAATTTGACTTTTGATTCTGACTTATGGAAAATGTCTTCCCAGCAAATATTTGCCTTTTTGATCAAATCTTGGTTCCCAAATACCTGCCTATATGTGGTCATTGATATCTACTTTGATATCCACTTTCTTTGCTGGAGGCACTGAGTTGGACTCTGCTTCCTGAGCTTTGAGGTTGTCAGCAGTGGCAGGGTTTAAAGCTGGCCATGACGGTGGATGTGCTGACGTTTTTTTCTCTGCCACTGTACAAGGTTTGATTTCTTACAGCACCTCCGGGTTTGTCCTTGTCCTCCCCTCTTTCCAGAGGATTTATCCCTGAGGATATAAACTTCTAATGATCTGCTCCAGGTTTTAAAATATTAGCGATTCTATATTTCTGCTAATAAACATAGTTCACATTTGGCTTTCACTGATTTCAACTTAACGAATATATATTTGTGTTAATTATTTAAAATTTCAGCTCTAGTCAGATGAACTTGTGTCTTACACCAAGCTTATCACCTAGTAGCCCTGTGATACTGGGCAAATTAGATTTCCTAAGCATCTGTTTGTTCTTCTGAACAATATGGGTAGAAGTTTTCTCATAGAGTTGTGGTGACGAGATAATGTAGTTAAGGTTCCACATGGAGCTTGGTACATAATAAGTTGTTATTATTACTTCATGGAAATCATTATGCTAGGCCTGTGAGGAGACACAAAGCTGAATAAGAAAAGAGTTCTTACTTTCATGGAACTTGGAGAGAATAAGACAGATGCCCAGACTACAGAGCAATGTGAGAGAGGACCACTGAGGTCACATATCCTCCTAAGAAGGCTGTGAGACATTCAGAGAACTGCTTCTTCATTTTATAAACAAGGAAAGTGAGACTCAGAAGGGTTATGTGACTTGGTTAAGGGGACATAGCTAGTGAGTGCCAGAGCCTTGTTGGGAACCCATGTCTCCTCCGACGGAGCCAGGCCTGATGGATGTGTCCCTGTTTCTGTGGATACACTTCAGTGTGGCCCAAGGCCTTGTAGCACTGCTACCTGCCAGGCCACTCACTGGAGCCTCCATGTCCTAAAGCCCAGAGGCTTTGTGCTGAGGGCTCATAACTCAGCCAGGAGATAGACTTTGCTTTTTGAGTGAGTTTGGTTGGTTTATGTGGCTGGTTTATGTGGACAACATTTCTTCTCAAGACCTGCTTTCAAACCAACAACCCATTAAAGACAGTAATTCATTAAATTCATCACTTCATTTGAATGAACTTTTATTGAGAGACAGATATGCTCCAGCTCCTTTGTTGGCACTGGGGAGACAAAGATGAAACATCCTTGCAGAGCCTACAGCGGCATGCAACAATTTACTGCCACATAACAAACAAAGTGCTCCAGGACCTGAGGAAAGAGGGATGGATATTTTCTGGATGAGGAGGTTTGGTGGGTCAGAACATTTTCCACTGGAAGGATCCTGAAAAATGAGGAGATGATGATTTTTGGGTGAGGAACTGGAGAACAGGAACCGAGAGAGAGAGGACAGCAGTGTCAAAGGCAGGAGCTGCACGGGTGCAGAGTGGTGCTTAGAAGGCACTGGGGACCAGTGGCAGGGGTGGGCTCAAGTGGGCCACGAGCCTGGGAAGGTAGACAAGGATTAGATTGCCAGCGGTCTTCTGTGCCTCCAGCTCTGTGGCTGAAGGGACCAGGTGAAGGCTTTTTAAGCTGGAGAATGGCGTGATTCGATCTAGGTTGTGTGAGACGGCTCTGAGGCAGTGTGGAGGGCAGAGCAGCAAGGCCCCAGACCGGCCAGAGGGGGCCCAAGTCAGGTGGTCTTGACCCCAGACTGATGGGGTCATTAGGACCTGAGCATGTGGACTTCAGGTACCCAGTGACAGAAGGCAACCAAACTGGGAAGAAGTCCATGGCCTAACACCCCAAACACTATCAGAGGGTGAACCCCATTTCTTTTCCGCCGAGTCACTTCATGTGGACAGCTGTTGCCGGCTAGGAGGGAGGCTCCTTCACATAACGTCTGCAAGTTCTCTTCGAGAACCCAGCTCCAGTTAAAGAGCCCGGGAGTCTTCTTTCTGCGCTGAGGGAGCTGGCCTCTTTCTCCGTGGGCATGTGGACCATCAGAACCGGTGTTCCCCCTATTTAAGCATGACTAGGCCTGGCCATTTTGGTCGTAGCTGGGGGGCAAGGGGAAGCGCTAACCTGGTTCAAAATGGAATGCACAGAAAAGCAATATTAAAAGAACAAGGAGGTTGTTTAGTGAGGCTTGAAGAGTCTACAGGTGTTTCCTCCTGTGTTGAGAAACAGTGTCCCCTGGGAATCGCATTTCCCGTCGAGCAGGGCCCAGGGCGGACTGAGCGCTGCCGACACCCCGGTGGTGGAGAGGCCTGAATGGGTGCCACAGAAAACCCAGAGTTTTCCAGGGGGTCTTAGGGCCCATCGCAGCGCGGAGGGGGGCACGACTGGACACACACGCTCACGGAGTTCACACTCACGCACACTTGCCCACGCCCCGCGCACCCTGGCACCCCGTGGGGTTGCGTCCCGCGGCCCACGGCCTCCCGGGCCGGCTGGTTGTGCAGATCCAGCCGGCTGGCCGCGAGCATGGCGCATGGAGGGGTGGGCCGCCGGTGGGCCCGTGAGCGCGCGCAGGGGGGGGAACGGGCGCCCCGCTGGAGAAGAGGGGCGGCGGCGGCGCCCGGGGTGGGAGGATGTGATGACGCTGTGCCCCCGCCGCGGGAACTCAGGCCTTTAAAAGCCGAGGAAACAGCCTTGAGCAGGCGGTGGCTCCACTGGAGGCAAGCACACCCGGGTCTCACATTAAAGAAGCCAAACTGTCTGCTTCAAAGAGAAAAGGCAACATCCTGTCGCAGGCCATGCTCTGGCAAAAACGTAAGTGGTTTGGCTGTGGCTGTCGGAGCCGAGTCAGCGAGGGAGGGCCTGGGCTTCGCCAGGCATCCGGGAGCCGGGGAGGTGCGGGGCGCGGGCGGGGGCGGGGGGACCGGCAGCGGGGTCCCGGTCACCGGCCAGGGGAGCAGGAGGGGCGAGGTAGGCAAGATGGAGCGGGGTGGAGAAACCAACCTGTCAGAGGTGATGCTGATTTTCCAGGCTGGAGGGGAACGAACTAGTGTTCCAAGGTGGGACAGCTCATCCTGTCTCCGCTGCCCGCATGAATCACTGTGGTGAAGAAAGGGCAGCTGATGATTCACAAAACACAATTTAGGGGGGAAAGCGTGGAGCTCTTTACCAGAGTGTCTTTACTTTTATAAACAGCTACTCTACCCTGTGGTTCAGTTCCGTGGGCCTGTTTCTCTCTGAGTTACTGAGCTTTCTGACAAAGGCACGATGTGTCTCTGTGACTGCATCGGGACGATGTGGAAACTTGGCTTGTCAAGCCTGTCCTCACCTGCTTTGCTGTCTTTCTCCTGTCATTCTTCTTCCCCTCTTGTGGCAAGGCTCGTGTGTCCCCGTGCAATGGGGCGCGGGTTTACCTCTAACCTTAATGTTTATCCCTGGAGTTGGATGGAACATCTGTGAACTTTATTTTCCATATGTGGGACTGAACAGAGACTCGTGTTATTAATAATTGAAATCACACAGAGATTATCAACAACATTCCTTTCTCAGAAAAACAAAGTCAACTCAATGGCCTCATGAGAGTTGAACCTTCCTGGGGCTCAGTTCTGTACTTCCTCAAGAAAGAAGTAGTACCAAAAAATTTATCTGTCTTTTTAAAGGTGCTTAGGTCTTTAAAATGCCCTTTAATGAATTCAGGTACACCCTACCTCAAGCAAACTTAATATAAGAGAAACTAGATTTACAGAGAAAGATACATTAGGGAGTGTTTATTTATTTTACAAAAGATATTCTAATGGAGACCTTACAGTTCTGAAAATATACCATCATTGATTAAGTCATAACTTATAGTCACTTATCAGCAGTTCATTGTTTCCTTTATTTCTTGTGTAAATTCTTTGCAACTGAGCTTGTTAATGTGTAATGTGAAGGAACGATTTCAAAATTTCTCAGATTGTGAAGTCTCATCATTGTTCAATGTTGGCAAGATGCAGTTTTTTTCTTCAATGAAAGAAGTGAATTCTAATTTGCATTTGAGAGTTATGGAATCCTTCCAAGGTAACTAGGGATATGCTAGTGTGGGTGGTGGCCACCGCTCCCAGGAGCAAGATAGAGCAAGACCCTCCCCTGCGGGGGCAAAGGCAGCCGGCCCTGTGGGAGTGCATTAATGGTGGTAGGTGGGCATTAATGTCCCTACTGGGAGCTGCTGAGTGTCTATATGCCCGGACCCCGACACTTAGAGCCCGATCTGTGGATTTTATGTGAGCCCCTGGAGGGACTTCTGCCTTTATTCCTACCTACTCAGAGAAAGTCACTTTCTTCTTTTTTTAATCCTCAGGTTTCTTATATGTAAAATGGGGTAAAAATGATACCCATTCCACAGAGATACCCTTAGTAAGATGAGATGCCACCGAGATGATGTTGATTGCTCTGGTTCTGCTTCAGTGCCTGAGATATGGGTTGCTTCCTTGCACTCATGAGCTGCCATATTTCCCCCTTTGTTAACACACTGCATTTTTTTTTCTTTAGCTCCACCTAAGAGATTAACAATTTTTTTTTAAAGGGGATGCTAGAGGCACGTTTCCTGCTCACTCCCTGGAGGTCAGTCAGGTGCAGCAAAACTCCATCCTCAGGGAGACCACGTTGTAAATTCATCAGTGGAAAAACTGGGGTGAATGATTCTACCTGTTCAGATGCACATAATCAAAATTCTTTTTAATTGCTCTTTGGCATCTTAAAGGAAATTAGGAAAGGCCCTGGGTACTGGGCCCATCCCCTTACCCTAAGTGAGGCCCTTGTCTAAGGCACTGAGGGCACGTGGGTGACTAAACCCTGTGGGAAAACCAGTAAAAACAGGGCAGCATTGTCAGCCCGCTTAGAATCACCTGATGGAAGGTCAGAATTTGAAATCAGGCACCAAGAGCGCTGAAAAGGCACTTTCTTTTTTCAGAAAACACCCTTGAGGCCTGAGCTGAAATGACTGTACTATGGGGTTCTGGAAAGGGTTAAGAAAACATTCACTTTGTAGATGTTGCCTCCTCCCTACCTGGCCCGTGACCCCTGTTTGTGGACTAAATGTGAACATGGGCTTTGGTTTGGATCAGCTCAGAACTGGGAGCACACAGAGGTAGAAATCTTCAAGTCACAACCATGAATTGGAGATTTGCTTGACCGGCCAGTTGGACAAAGAAGTCATGCTCCCTGCAGATCTACCCACTGCCACCACCCCTCCCCGCCCCCCTGCGGTTCTGCACTTGGTCCAGCAGGTGCCGCGTAGATGTGAAGAACTGACATCCACCCCAGCAAGAAGCCCTTGTTAAGGCCAGCTAGTAACGGTGCCGTAGAAATAGCAGGCACGATGGAGTGAGACAGGCCTGGGTTTGAAAGTTGGCTCTGCAGCTTAATTATTTAACCTTTTCGCATTCTTACAAATCTGGAAAATGGGGGTTCTAATGCCTGACTTACAAGGTTTTTGTCAGAACTAAAGTAGAGAATGGGGAAAGTGTCATCATGTCTCCTGAGAATTAATGACAGTGGTAAGAGAGCACCTTCCCTCCTGGGACACCTTTTGTGGGCCCATCTCGAGTGATTAGGGCTATGCCAAATCCTTTCTAATCATTTCCCACACTTTGATTAGCATAGTTAAAAAGGCACATCAAAATATTTTTGAACGATAGGACCTTACATACAGTTTTCCAAGGGTCTAAATTAGAGGTCTGCCAACTATGGCCTGAGTGCCAAATCAGTCCCACCGCCTGTTTTCATAAATAAAAATTGATTGGGACATGGCCGTGTCTATTCATTTACATATTGTCTAGGGCTGCTTCTGCTACAATGGAAGAGTTGAGTAGGTGACACAGAGACCATATGGCCTGCAAACAATATTACTATCTGGCCCTTTACAGACAGGGTTTGCCAACCTCTGGTTTAAGATGATTTGGGTAGTACTTGGGATGTTTATTTCCCTAAGTTACTGGGTATCATGGACTTGCACAATGCCAGCACCAATGGGAGACAAAGCTTGCAGTCAACTGATTACATGATTTGCACGATGCTGAAATTTGACTTGGTTGACTTCTTCCTTAAAAGCAGTGGAACTGTGTATAATAAACTCAACACCACTTGTTAGAAAATGAATGAATTGAACAACTGCTTTTTATTGTTATTTATGTTAGAGAAAGATCTACATGAGAACAGAAGGCCTGCTTGACTGATTTTCTTTGAATTGACTGTTTGTCTTGGTGCCCCATTGACTTGGTCTTGGTGTTTCTTTGCTGTAGTGCTCAAGGAGGCATCTTAAGAACAGGAAATACTTATTATCAAATTATTATGGCATGAATGTTTACTCTCAGACAACTTGAACTGAGCAGAGATTCACCAAATAGATAAATTAAGGTCTCAAAATTCTCATTGACATAGAACTCTATACTTTCTCCAAGCTTCCACTAAATAGCCAACTTTTTTTTTTTTTTTTTTGCGTTACACGGGCCTCTCACTGTTGTGGCCTCTCCCGTTGCGGAGCACAGGCTCCGGATGCGCAGGCTCAGCGGCCATGGCTCACAGGCCCAGCCGCTCCGCGGCATGTGGGATCTTCCCAGACCGGGGCACGAACCCGTGTCCCCTGCATCGGCAGGCGGACTCTCAACCACTGCGCCACCAGGGAAGCCCTAAATAGCCAACTTTTTGAGGACAGTTAAAAGTTCAGTTAGAGATAAGAAAAACTTGTAATATACATATAATTTTTGGAACTCTATCTCCTGCATAAATTCCGATGAACTTACAACAAGAAGTAATTTCGGTCTGTGGACTGCTTCTAATATTTCTAGTCTGTATTATATAACCTTTGCTTATTTAATAAGCCTAATAAACACCTTTACTTCCTACCAAGTTTATCTGTTGATGCAGTGGTTCCTGTTGATTAGGACAATTAGGATGCAAAAGATATTCACGAATTTACGTGCACATGGGGAGGTGAAATAAGTGACACACATCTACTAAGCGCACAGATTAATCGGTAAAAGAGCTGATGAGTTTCAAGGTGGACACTTTACTTCTTCTCCTTATATTAACTAAATGAAAAACCAACCATGTCCCCCTCTACAGCCCAAAAGTTTATGAGTCAGAGGTTTTGAAAGCTCTCTTCTGATTCAAAGCTGCAAATCTGTTCTGTTGTGAGGAACAAAAAAGGACCAGCGTTGTCCACAATTATTAGCTAAATATCTGGACATTTAATTCACTTAGAAGTGCTGTAAATTTTTGCTTTTAAACTTTCTCATTACAAAGTAAAGATATTAGGTAGTTGTCCTTCTAACTTCTTTCTAAAGTGGCTTGTTTCCCACTAAATGAAGATGTCCACCAATTTCTCACTTTGAGCCAAAGAAACCAAGGTTGGCTAATTGATTATGACCATTAACATATTTTTCACCTTTATGAAATACTTAGTAACATTGTGGCTTTCTCATTTTTGTAGAGAAACTGCTTGATAAAGTGGGGCTGCCTGGGATGGAGAGGCTTCCTCTGAAACCCTCTTGTCCTGCTTGTGTGATGCTAAGACAAAGCGTTACTCTTGCAGGCAGGAAACATGGATTCTACTTTCCAGACTCTGGGTAATTAGGTGTGGGGCCTTAGGCAAGCCACCTAACCACTGTGGGTCTCAAGTGCTCCAGCTGTAAAATGGGACTTCTGTTTTCCTGGCTGAGGACAAGGAGACTGGACTTGACTGAAATCCTTTTCCACCTCGAGTTGCTGAGTCTTCATGAGTGCTTATAAAAAATAAATACATATTTTCAAATGCAGCTCAGGTGATTCTAATGGGCAGTAGAGCTGAGAACTGTTGACCTGGAGGCTGAAATTGACGGCTTAGAATATACTTTTGGACATTGCACCGCTATGAGCAGAACATGTTCAATCCTTTTCATAGGGATAAATTTCAGTTGAGTGCTTCCCTGGTGCCGTGCAGTATACCAGATGTTCTGCTGGATCAGTGTGGATTGCATTTGGTGGTTATTGAAGAGACCAGAAAATCCATGGATTTAAATAAATAAGACAGTGGTATAGTTTCTCTCACACAAAAAAGTCCATAGTAGTCTGCAGGGGCTGTATGGAGGCTCTAAGTGCCAACAGTATCTCAGGCTACTTCTGTCTTTCTGGTCTGAGGTCCTTGGCATGTGGCCTTTGCCCTCAAGTTTGCTTCATAGTTGCACTGTAGCTCCAACCATCACATCTGTGTTTCAGACAATGAAGAAGAAGAAAAGGGAAAGGCAAAAAAATCATGCTTCTCTATCATGGCATCTCCCCACCAACACACAACTTCTGCTGACATCGAATGGCCACTCCCATCTGCAAGGGAGAATAGTGTAATTGTTTAGCTGGGCACATTGCCAACCTTCCAAAATGTCGGGGTTGACAGTAAGGAAGGAGAGGGCAGATGCTGGGTGTGGCAACCGCCAGTCTTTGCCACACTTTGAATGTATTATCTCATTTAATGCTCATAAAAATTTCATGAGGTAGATTCTCTTTTAAGCTCTATTTCATAGATGAGAAAACTGAAGCTTAAAGATGAGGTTAGTAACTCACCCTGAGTGCTGTCTTGCTAAGCTGTCCTGTCTCTCTACCATGGTGCCCGTCTCGCTCACAGGGCTTAGGAGGATGCTCTTGGTAGAAGCACAGGCCTTCCATGTTAGATAAAGGACCAGTGACAAAATGAAGTGCACCAGCTGGCAGATGTCTGTTCATACTTTGGAAACATTTTTGGTGCATGTGTTTCAGCTTGCTTATTGAAGGAAACGAAGTTTTTGCTTTCCTGCTATACCTCCTTCACTGGGCTCTTTGCAGATACTTTAGCTGAAATGGAGGGTTCAAAGGGGAGGGGAGGACCTAGAATTGCCCCAAAATAGCATAGCCTGTCTGTTTTCTTGGGAGCCCTGTGTGGCAGCCTGTGCTGGAAGCCAAGGCTTTTGCCTTCTTGGCACTTCCTTCATTCTGAGCTGTCAAGAGTTTGGAAGACTCAGGCTCTCCTTCACGTGTGTGTGTGTGTGTGTGTGTGTGTGTGTGTGTGTAAGTGAGGTGTGGAAAGCAAGGTAGAGGGGATTATTTTGAATTAGAGAGTGACAGCTCTGTTCTTTCTCTCCCTTCAGCGGTTTAAAGCTCAGCCTCTGGGGCAGGCAGATCTGAGTTTGAATCCTAGATTTATGCCTCAGTGGTTGTATGAAGCCGGCTTTGCCTCACTTTGCTGCCATTTCCTTGTATGTACAAGGGGAATGCAGTTCTTCATAGGGTTGTGGTAAGTGTTTACTACTGTGCTTGGCATTAAGTCAACACTCAATAGCTATTAATTACTATTATTATGTTCCTATTCTCACTCACTCTACCTCTGAGGGCAAAGTTTATGCAGCTAAGCCTAGATTACAGTTTGTATGGCCTCTGAGTTCTGCCTTTCTTGTGAACTAGCAGGTTGCATATTTCCAGTCTTGTAACTCATGGTGGGGTTAGTGATCAGGGCTTACATGGATGGTTAAGCTGGTCATACTGTGACCAAACTTGGAACTTGGATCACAATTTCCTACCAGCCTCATAAGGTGGGATGGTGGATGGCTTGTATTGACTGGCAAACTCGTGTTTGTTTTTTAAATTCACAAGATAGGACTTGAGGTGTTGTAATCTAGCTTGAAGTGTGCAAGAAATAGAACAAGTGATACTGAAAACTGAAACAACAATGTGCTGCCTCCTTTTCTCAGTAATGGTTTCATTAGTATCACTTTCTGGGAAGAGCAGGTAGCCAAAGAATTACAAACCAGAGTCATACTCGGACCAGGTGTTGGGACCAAAAAGGATCTGACCACACTTAAGAAAGATGAATTACTTTTTAATTCTCTAGAAAGAATCATAAATTTAATTGGAAGAGGAGTACGAAGATTGCTATAACCTTCCAGGACTGAGCAATGCTGGGAAGACAGAAAAGAAAGGAAAAAGGGAGGCAAGAGAGTTGAAGATAGAAACAAGTTTTAATGCTGGATGAAAGCAGCACCAACTTAGGAAAGAAAGGTATAGAAGGAAAATCAACCATCCATTTATCATCCCATGCAAGCATGCATCCGTCCAATAATGGAATTATTTCCAGCTAGGGAAATCAACGAATGAAGTAAATCCCTTCAGCAGGAGGGAGAGGAAAATGGAATCAGGGAAGATGTCATAGAGCATATATATGGCTTCAGATGTGGATCCTCAAGAATAAATGGTAAACGGCCTTCTTGCTTAGATTCTGGGGAAGGAAGAGCATCTTAGGATGTAAAATATTATCATTGGGAAGAAAATCCAACTCTATCTATCTCGGCTGGTGTCTAAAACATTTTTGTCACAACCCCCTTTATTCAAACCAGATCTACTGCAGACCTCTGATACAAAAGTAAACATGGAGCACTTTCGGGAGGCTCTTGGAGCTCTGACTGCTCATTCACCCCCAGACTCCCCCGCTTCCTTCCCTTTCTTGGCAAAAAATTCCCTTCATAGGCACCTTTACTCTATTACAGAGTTTTTGATTACAGCCTGACAATCCTGACCTGGACCAGTCCTCTGCTCCTTAGCAAGAACTCTGATACCTGGTCACAGATCCTTGGTTTAAATACTTCCAGGGTAAGGACCTCACTCCTAGAGGAAAGTGAGTCACTGTGAAGCATGTTGTATTCGTTTCCATGAAGCTTTGAGACTGTGAAAGTCGTGTTTTCAGTCTACATAGGTATCTTGTGAATATGGAAGGAGGTACATTCCTCAAAGATTGACCTAGTGACGTCTTTCCCAGGCTTGCTGTTCTAACTTCTTCAGTGTCCTTCACAAGGGATTTCCCCCACATCATAAGACCATTGGTTAGTAAACCCGAGACTTAACAAAAAAGCTCCTTTTGACTGGCAGTTAGATCTCACATCATGAATCAATTATTAGGGCTGCCTTCACTTATGTAGGCTGTACCCAGGCCACCATGAGCCTTGAGTCTTGGGCAGTTGGGTCTGACCCCAAATATATAGCTGATGCTGGGCCTGAAGAGTCCTTCCTCCAAGGAAGTGTTCCCTACCTGAGGGTCTCAGGAAAATTTTATTTATTTTATAAGAGTCTTTGGTCTTGGAAATCCTAAAGTAGATATTGCTTAAATCAAGGAACAAACAACTGAATGTCCTCAGTTCCTAACCACAGGTTTTTCCTGTTCTAGATCATACTGGCAATTAGATTTAGGCTTTGTATTTCAGTCTAAAGAGGGTAGATGTATCTGCCTCCTCTGCTCCATCTCCTCATTCTGGTGCTGCCTTTCCGTAGAATTTGGGTGGGAGCCCTGGGTTGGTTCACTCCCTGATGTGGTCTCGTGCTCTCAATGTAGGTCCCTTCTTCCCCCATTTTGATCCCTGTTGCTCTAGGTAAAGCTGAGGCAATACCCAATATGTCAGCCGGAAGCCTGTCTTGCTCTATAGCTGGTAAAACTTCCCTCTCTGACCACTGAAGAGCCCTCCCTCATCCACTGCCATGTTTGCATCCCATATGTGATATGTGCTTCTAGGTTTCTAGTCCCTTGAAGATGTATCGATGACTATGGCCTCAGTCATGGCTGCATCCCTGTCCTTTTGGAGATACATACAGGTTCCTTGAGGGGCTACATCTTACTCTGTCTGCCACTCAAAAATCTCCAAGGTACTCCTTCCTAGAGTTGTCCTTTAAAAAGTCAAATCTGCCACCAACCTAATCCTCTGGTGGCTTTGGAAGAAAACAGTCCTTCTGCTCAGCTCATGGTATCTTTACGACAGGTCAGTGCCAGGATTTTGATGTCTCCTCTCCAGGCTTGCTCTGTTTGCATGTGAGGTCTTTGACCAGTGTCTCTGCAGCATCATTGGCCTCCCTGTCTCCTAAACAGGGCCATCCTGCTGCTGGGGACATAGGCGCAAGTACCTGAGGGATGACTTCCAGGAATACAAGGAAGGCAGACAGGCTTTGCTGGAGGAAGACGGCCCTGGGTATATTGAGGATAGAGACATTCAGTATCAGGATGCAGCAGGATGAGGGCAAGTTAGGGTCACTGTACCAAGGCTACTTCTCTGATGAGTGATAGACCACAGGTTTTGGCTGAGAACAAGGAGAAACAGCCATCTCTTGAAAACCTATTACATGCTAGGTGTTTGGTTAATTTCATACAATCCTCATGATAACCCCATGAGATGGAGATCATTATTCTCATTTAACAAGTGGAGAAACTGAGGCACACACAAGTTAAATTATTTGCCAAGGGTCACATAGTGATAAGCTATGTAGTAGGCTTTCCAAACTAGATCTGCTTCGGTTCCAAACAATGCCACACCACTTTTCAATGCCAAGGATTTTAGGGTTGCATTAGATGCTTCTTCCCTTCCTAATTAAAATAAATGTACCATTAGAAGGAGGTGGTCTCTGACTTCACTGAGAGTAATTGTAGCCTGACTCAAAAGCCCCTGCAATTATGAATCTCAGAAAGTTAGATCTGAGACAGCCTAGAACTTCTGAAGCCAGCTGCTTTCCATCTTGGAATCTGAATTCCTAGGACTGGTCTTCCCCTAGTGGGCTAATAAGCCAAGATAGGATAAGTGAAACGTCTTTGGGGTTTATCCAGGGTCCCTAGGCTGAGGAAGGATCCTGAACATCTGGGGCTCCTTTGTTACATCTTGGGCAAGGCTTCCATTCATGGTGTGGGCTGAGCCTGACCCCAGAGCCATCTCCTTGCACTGGAGACAGAACAGTCGAGCCTCATGCACTCTTCTCTTTATACAGCCCCAGGAGGCTGGGGCCCCTGGCTGGCTGCTCATTCAAGCCCAACTGAATCAAGTGAGGCTTGGACTTGACATGCTACAGAAAGGCTTTCCCACCCAATTTACACTAGATTGTAGTTTACTTTTTTTTTTTTTAATGTAGGCCAACAAAGAAATTCCATATACATGTAAATTTAGGTTTTTATTAAAAACCTAATTAGGTTATTATTATTCAATCAAATTATTATTATAATAATGCAATTATGAGGCAGATGCAGCTCTGTCACCATTTGTAATTCTAGGTTTGCTTGTGCAATTATTTGATTAAATCTATATTCCCTACTAGACTAGACAGTAAGCTCCATGACGGCAGGGGCATGGTTTCCTCCGCTCTGTTCACAGAATGCACTGCCAGGGGTCTCCTACTGTTGACCCCACCCTGGGACGTGGTATCTGAGACGGGAGCTCTTTCTGCTCTGGTGACCCCAGTTTCTGTAAAAGGCAGGCAGATGCAGCTGGTTTCTCAGGTGGACCTATCCGCTGTCATTTCAGTCGAAAAATACCAAAAATAAAACTTTGCGGGGAATTGTGTGGGTCTCTCAGTTCTCGCCACTCCTCATGTGAGCAGACTGCTGGTAAGCTTCTCATGGACTTCTCTCTCCCTCCTCGGCTGGGAGACACCCTCTCTTGCGGGAATTGGCAGTCAAGGGAGATTGGATCAGGGTGGTGCGAGCCCAGACCCCCAGCGTGGAGGGAAGAGGGTTAGAACGGAGCAGGGGACCATTCAGTGGCCCACCTCCAGTGTCCCCCAGAGAAATAAATGGGATTTGCCGGGGCAGAGAGGAGGCAGGATGTGAGGCAGAAGCGGACTGCACTTGGAATCAGAGGTCCTGGGTTTAGTTGATGACCCTGCTGTTTACAAGCACAGTCCTCAGGCAAATCACTTAAAATCTCTGAGCATCACTTTCCTCATCAGTGAAAAGGAGGGTAAGAAGAAGACCTCCCCTGCCTATTTCAGAAGTTGTGGTGAGTCTTCACGTGAAATCATTTGTGTCAAATTCTCTGTGAGCCACAGACCATCTTGCAAAGGTGAGTGTGGTGATTTCTGAGTTCCTGGGAGTTAAGATCATGACCAGGAATCACACAGACCTTTGGCAGCCATGCATTCAACATACCTGCATCTCCACAGAAAAGAGGTCTCACACTGACACTGTCTCTGGGAGTAGGGAGCAGTATCCAGAGCCTTCTGTGCTCCTCTTGTTCTGTGGGAGGGTTGGAGGGAGGATGGATGTGTGGTTTGTGGGGTGCTGAGGGCTCTGGGGGAGGGACGCCTTAGCAGCAGTGCCTGTGAGGGAAAAGTCTGAAGGCTCTGCCACTAGAGGCCTTGTGGCTGAGTCTACCCAAGGCCATGGGGTGGGACATCCAAAACTTTTGGTCTGGCCAGGTCTGGGGAAGTCCTAAGTGACTGTGGCCCTCGTTTAGCTTTCCCAGCGACCTGTCTATGGTTGATCAGTGAGCTCTGTGTGGGCTGATGGGGATATGCCTCTTAGAATGGGGACACAGGGAGGGGAATGCCTACTGTTCCCTTCCTTTCCGTGACCAGACCAGAGAGCATGGGCTCAGCCGCCATCTTTGAGATCTCCTGATGGAGACATCCTACTCTACACATGAAGTTGTCAAGACTTACTCTTGATTGGCTGACCAGTAGCCTTCAAGCAACATCAAATCCTAATTCAGTTGAGGTTCCACTTTCCCATATCTTCTGTATACCTTTAAAGCCACCCTTTTTGTCCGTCTATCTTTTTCTCGTCTTCCCTGTTATGCAGATTGCTAGAATACGTGAGTGACACTTCAATATTTCCTGGCTGCAGGGTCCTCCTCTGTTCAAATATTAGTGAATAGAAAACCTAACTTTACATGTAGATGGGATTTCTTTGTTGGTCTACATTAAAAAAAAGGTAAACTACAATCTAGTATAAATTGGGTGGGAAAGCCTTTCTGTAGCATGTCAAGTCCAATCTTTGGCCAAAGCCCAAGTTCTTTCTTCCTGTTTGGAAAAAAATCAGCCATTGTCCATGAATGCAAAGAACAAATTTTAAGACTTTGACTCAGACCTTCACCAAGAACACTTGCAGTCGTGTTTCAATTAAGGATATGAATAATCCTTCAGCTGAAAGGAGCTAAACTTTCCTGGGAGCCCTCATCTGTCTTAGGTCAAGAACACAAGCAAGCTTGTTTACATTAAAGTGAAAAGTGTCAGCAACTTTTGTGACTTTATTTTCAGTTAGAAGCTAGGACAAGTTTGTTAGCCCTAGGCTTGAATTCCTATTGTTCAATTATTTGTTTTTGGTTTTGCTGTAAGTAACAAGAATATTATTGTATTTCTCCTTAGTGGGTCTTTTTTATTTTTTAAAATACTACTGAAGGTTCAGCAGCAAAAGTGAATCATATGTACTGTGGTTATTTGGACTGATCCATAATGTGTTATGTGTCCTTCTGGGCTAGGAAAGCTTTGTCTTTCAAAATGGCCTCGTGTGGCTGCATCCTCAAGTTTCAACTAGACAGTTGTAAATGGGAAGCGCTTTCAACGAGCTAGACTGTCAGGATGGCTGGGCTGGGTTCCTCTTCCTGGTTCCCTGATGATGGAAATGTAGGCTTAGCATGGATCCCACCTTAGATTCTAAACTTTAGAGCAGCAATCCTGACTGGTGTCCAACTCACTGCCTGGCCCTGGTGGCTCATGGGAAATCTGTAACAGGACAATGGCTGGGAGAAGAGTATTCTTTCGAGAATATATTGGAAGCTGTTCTAGGTACCGCCTGCCTGAAGAGGGCTCTCTTAAAGCTGCCCTGAGGAGATGCCTGGGTGTTGGCTCCGCTAGGACCTACCTGCTTAGCCTAGCTTTCTCACTGTGGTGTGAACATGGTTTGCATGGGGTCATTAAATAAACAAGTGCTGGCAGTTTTGCATATTTCCTTGGTGATGTTAATTATACCTTATCAAAGGACCGAGGGCCATGTTTATTTAAACCTGTAGAATCCTATGTTCCCGAAGCTTGGTGCAAAGCAAGCGCAGGGCCCACATGCAGCCAGAGTGCTGTCTCAGGTGACCCTTGGGCTTGAATCTGTCATGGTCTGTGCTTTCCAGTGGAACAGCAGCTGCAGGACTCTTATTTTTGTGATGTGAAGCATGTCTGGGTATGCGGCAGGGGGAACTGAAATAGCCTCTGCTGACTTTTTATACCTTCAGATTTTTTCGTTGCTCATTTTGGAAAAGGGAAGCCCTCACTGGGGCCAAATTCATAGGTTTTTCTGTAAATGAGTGTTGTTTTTTTTCCCAAACAACATTGGTGACGGACTTGCCGTGGTGGAAAGGTAATATGGCTGAACTTCTCAGACTGAAAAAGGAGATTCCCAATGAGGGTCAAGAGGCTTGTGTTTAGGTGGAAAGATTTTTCTCAGTGCTGGACACTTGGATGCCCACAGGGGACTTAAAGGGCCTTCGAACCACAGGATAAATTATGAGAAAGCTTCAGGCTTTGAAAGCGTGCTGCATGGAGCTGCAATTCTACCGGTGCTATGAAAATCTCTGGTCAACTCTATTTTGGGAAATTGGACTTTCATCTTTCTCTGCTTGTGTATTACTATTTTGATCTCCTGTTTTATTTTCCTTGGCTCTTCTTTTATTTTGTATTATTATTTGAAGAAATTATTTTAATAATCTTAAATTTTTCTTTTAAATATTTTAGTTTAGTTTTTTTTATTCAGGGATCCAGAAGACCCAAGGCAAAGCAATCATGACTGCGGACAAGCTTCTTTTCCTTTTCCAAATTTGAATTTGTGGGCTCATTTCTCATGCTAGCAGCAGTAGGGAGTCCAGTGTTTACTGTGGAATTAGAAATGTTTATCGCTGCTTCACAAAGGTTGGTGTGAAAGGCACCAACTGCATTTTCACCTTGAAAGTACACTCGGCCGTTGGGGTCCTGTGGAAATTGTCTTGAGGCTTCAGATTTTGATATTTCATGGGCACTTTGCAAAGACACTATCAGAAGTGCCTTCACTCTTGCCTACTCACCTGGCAGCAGTCACAGGATTCCTTGGCAGCTGGCTGGGGACTCCTGGGTAGGCAGTCAGGAGGTCCTTGGGAGCTGTAGGTGTTTCATGACTGCAGTAGGAAGAGGTGGGGACTTTGAAACTGTTCTCCATATGGTGGTTGTGCCAGGGCACACCTGTTGACACTGTGGGTTCCAAGGGAGTCCAGACATCAGAGGGTGATGACCTCTGCTCACAGCACCTCCCCAAGCCCTCTTTGTTCGTTGATTCAAAAACAACAGGAGGCAGGAAGCTCTCACTTGCCAAGAAGCTGGAAGTGCCCAGCTGTCCCCTTTGCAGCCAAGTGGTCCATGTGTCCACTTCCCAGGGGGGAGTGGGATTGGAAGTCCTCTGGGCCCTTCCCCAGAAGTGTACATGCAAATCAGAGGGGCATGAGCCGTATAGCTGTCTTTGATCTGGTCTGAGATGTGTGCATGTGTGATGGGGCCTTTCTTGTCCCCCAACTGAGTTAAGAGTGTGATCACCATGCTCAGACCCCCAAATAACCCTGTCCCTTGAGTTTCTCCCAAATGCACAAAGCCTCAGGCTGCACTTTATGCCTAAGAACAGCTGGAAACCCAACCGGAGACAAGTGTAGGTTGAGTGATATGGGTGTGAACAAAAGCTGGTGTAGTTGTGGGTGACCCTGAGAATGAGTGAACAGAGTGCAGGAGGGCAGGGGCCCTTGTTCTCTGCCATCTCAGGCCATACCTGGGGTCTCTGGTCACCCCTGGGCATCACCCATCATAAGGGGAAGTGGCAAATGAACTTGTGGAGGAGTGAAACAGCCAGAAGGAAGGTTAAGAGGGATTCAAAACATGTCATTTTGAAATAGCTGAAGGAATGGAATGTTCGCTCAGACTCTACAGGGGACCTGGGGGTCTGTCTTCAGATGCTGGGAAGGGATACTACTACTAATACTAATGATGATATTAGCTCACATCTTTTCAGTGCTTCCTCAGTGTAAGCTCTATTCTAAGCATTTACACGTAATTCTCAGATTATCCTACCGGGTATATACCACTATGATCCTCACTCTGTAGATGAGAAAGCTGTAAATGGATTATGAATTGTGAGTTTCATTAGAAGGTAATGCCAGGAAAAATGGTGCTTGTCACCATGAGGCAGGTCCAGTAAGAGGAAGAGCTTTCTGACATTTGCACTCTCCAGAGGAAGGTAAACATGGGTGGAGGAAGGGGAAGGAAAATAACGTGTGTTGAACATCGACCGCATGCTGGACATGGCTTTGGGAGCTTCCCGTGTGTTATTTCAGTTAATCCTCACAAGAACCGTGTGAGACAGGAACTATTATCCGTATTTTACAGATGAGGAAACTGAGGCTTAGGGATGTAAAATAAATCAACTGAGACCTTTCCACCAGAAACTGACAGCCCAGGTATCTTGAGCTCTTAAGTCCATTGTCACTGCTGTTTAAACAAAGATGATGGTGCACAGATGGCCCCAGGGTGCAGGTACCAGTCTGGCTCTCTCTGCTGTACACTCCTGCTTCAGCCTGAATTTCACAAGTTGTAACTGTTTTATTGCTTGCCTGTCCCACTAGACTGCAAGATGTGTGTGGGCAGTGGCCACATCTATCTTGCTTAGTGCTGTATACCTAGTGCCCATCGATATTTGAAAGAATGAATGAATACCAGTAGAGATCCCTTGTTATGACAGGGCAAGTTAGAAAGAGGATGTTTAATCTCCTCTTGGGATGTTAGAGGGAGATCAGGGATGCATTAGCAGTGGTCCTAATCCCAGCAGAGCTTCAGAATCACCTGAGGGATTTTTATAAATATAGATTCGTAAGTCCACATCAGACCCCTGGAATCAGACACTCCAGGAGCAGGGCCTGGGTATCTGTATTTTGCATCACTCCCTGGTCGCTTCTGCTACTTGGCCAGGTTAGGAAGCCCCCATAAATGCATCTGAATCTGGGGTTCTCTGACTCTCACGTGTTTCTGGGGCTCTTGGACAGCACTTCTCTCTTGCCCCTGCTTCTCTGCCTGGGCTTCCAGGCCAGGCCGTGTGTGTGCCTGGAGCATGGTTGGAGGTCTGGTGCTGGTCAGGCTTGGGGTCTTATCAGGTGGGTATTTACTGAGCAAAGTTTAGTTAGGGCAGCACTGCGGAATCCGGCTTTAATAGATACCCAGGCTTCCGGGCTTTTGATTCAGAGCCCAGGTCCCTGGGCCCTTATCAGTGGATGATAATGGACTCCCATGTGAGTCGTAAGGCCCAGTGCTACTTGCCTTTCTTGGCTGACCCAGGCCTGCCCTCCAAGGCCTCCGGCTGTGGGCCGTCTGGGAGGGTAGATTGTCACTGCCCAGCCATGGCTACTTTGGACTTCTTCTCCTGCCAGGGAGAGCCCTGTGTTCCAGCTCATGGTGCTTTGGTTTCCTGGAATTGATGGCAAAAGGCAGATGGAACCCTCTCTCGGAGGCAAGGCTGGATACTCTCTGGCCCCAGGGCACATGGATCACCATTGAGTATTTGTCCTGGGAGACACAGAGAACCTGGGAAGCATTCACTGCAGCCCATTCTAAAGTTCCAGGAGAGGTGAAGGGAAGGTGAACGGCAGCACATTTTGAATAATCATCCAACCAATTAATCAACAAATAACTTACTGAGCTTATTATGGACATGCTACTTGGGATGATATAGAGAAATAAGGTATAATATTTCACCTTGAGAAGTTTATAACCTAGCTAGGGGCATAAGAAATTTACCCCAAAAAGGATGACTAATTATTACATAGCAGACTACAAATTTATTGAATGCTTACTCTGTACCTGATTTTATACTTAGCATGTATTATGCTTCCCATTTGCTATGTCAGTGACTCCTTACGACATTCCTTTGATAAGAAACTGTAGGTTAAGAGGCACAGAGAGGTTTAGTAACTCGCCCAGGATCACACAGCTAGAAAGTGGCAGGGGCAGGTTTTGAGGCATCTGACTCAGAGTCCCTGCTCTTATGCCATCCCCTGCTGCCCCCTGTGATGAATACTAACCTGTCTGGAAGTGTTGAAGAGGTTGTAGGATGAAGCAAATTCTGTGGGCTCTGTGGTCAGCTAGGAGGCTTGCAGTAGTAGTCTTGGGTCAGGAAGAATCCAGAGGTCGAGAAAAGTGAGAGGGAATCCTCACCACGGGAAACTGCAAACAGAGAAGAGGAGGGGAGACCTTCAAGGGGGGTGGAGAGGAGTCTAGGTGGACCTTCTGGCTGGAGTCAGGCTTTCCATAGTGCTTAGTGTACAAAGAAGTTGGGAAAATGGGTTGAGATCACCCGGTGGTGCTCGGGCCTTAATCCTCTGGGTGCAGGGGAGCCGTAGAAGTGTTGGGGCGGGAGGAGTGATAATACTGGGAGGAATACCCTAGGAAGTCTCGTGTGGTCCTGCACGTTCAGGCGCAACTTTGGTGAGCAGGCAGACCCTCGAGGAGAGGGGGCACATTGGGGTGGAGCCTGTCTGAGAAGGGAGACCGAGTACCAGTGATGCTTTCTTCACAGCCACAGCTCCAGAGCAAACCCCGGCCCCACCCCGGCCGTACCAGGGCGTGCGGGTGAAGGAGCCAGTGAAGGAGCTGCTGCGGAGGAAACGTGGCCACGCCAGCAGCGGGCCGCCGGTGGCACCAACCGCGGTGAGGGGGCCGCTGTGGCCAGAGTGTGTGTGTGTGTGTGTGTGTGTGTGTGTGTGTGTGTGTAGGGGGCTGGGGGTGGTCAGGTGGCGGTGTACGGATGTCCCACTCCATGGGCTACTCCTCGAGGGCACGGAGGCTGCACGTTGCCCTGGTGTGGATGCCAGAGAATGGGCCCAGGTAGAAGTGCTTTGAAGTGGGATGAGGAATATGGGGCGGCTGGCTTGGTCCACTGAACAGCAGGTGTCTCACATGTCCTGGTGTGAGTTGAGGGCCCCCCCCGGGACGTTGATGAAGCCAGTTCCCTCAGTGCACAGCCTTCTTGCTAAATGGGAACACCGATCCCTCGAAAGTATAGGTGGTGATGGTTGGGACATGAGGCTTAGTTCTAACAAGGGAGGTTCTTGCGCCCCACCCGATACCCTCCTGCCCTGGGGCCCTCTGGGCGAGCTCCCTGCAGAGGGTCAGCGGGAGATGGCTGAACCCTGATCCCGGTCTCCCTTCTCCCCTCTAGGTGGTGCTGCCCCATCAGCCCCTGGCGACCTACACCACAGTAGGTAAGAGCTCCCCACAGCCCTGGCCTCCTCCCGGACCCGCATCTGGGAGACACCTGCAGCTCTGTAACTTCCTCCTTCCCACAGGTCCTTCCTGCCTTGACATGGAGGTCTCTGCTTCCACAGTGACGGAGGAGGGGGCCCTGTGTGCCGGCTGGCTCTCCCAGCCCGCCCCAGCCACCCTCCAGCCCCTGGCCCCATGGGCACCCTATACGGAGTATGTGTCCCATGAGGCTGTCAGCTGCCCCTACTCAGCTGACATGTATGTGCAGCCCGTGTGCCCCAGCTACACGGTTGTGGGACCCTCCTCGGTGCTGACCTACGCCTCCCAGCCGCTCATCACCAATGTCACGGTATGTCACACAAAGGCCTTTCTATACCCACCCATGCTGAGGGCACCCTTTTAGAACCAGGGCTGACTTCCAGACACCTGACCTTCCTTGCTGTTGATTCCCAGGATAATCCCATCATCTAAGCCCACCCCATCCTCCAGGAACGCCTACTTTCATTCCTGATGACTTCAAATATCTTTCATAGAAAAGGCTTATGGCCTCCTTTGCCATGCTTTGTGGTCCTCGGGGTTGGCACATCCTCCTGCCTCTCTGTCCTAAGTCTCCCCTGCTGCCCCATAGGCAGTGAGTCTCGGTGATGAGTCTAAATTTTTATTAAATGGTGATACTTGTGTGGGGTCTCTTGCCGGAGCCAGCCTCTCCTTCCTACTCAGATTATGTAGGGGGTGATCGTTCACCCAATAATGGGATTTACTAGAACATTTTTAGGCTGAGCAACAGGTGACACAATTTTTCAGAAAACTGTACTTTTGATGGAGTCAGACCTACCTGCAGGGTAATGTTTTGAGTTCCACCTCTAGTGTCAGGTTGCCTGGGTTCAAATCTCTGCCCCTTCACTCACTAGCTATGTGATCCTGAGCTTGGTGACTTAATGCTCTGAGTCTCAGCGTCCTCATCTGTAAAATGGGTTGATGTCAGGATCAATGACATGATGCACGTAGAGGGCTTAGAGCGCTTCCTGGGCTCAGCATAGTTCCTAGCATACAGAAAGCACCCGATAGATGCTAGTTCTTATGATCGTTGACAAGTTGGCCAACAACACTAACAAAGGGCCATCTTCAAGTGCCAGATAGGAAAGGAAGTGCTTGCTCCCCCAGGAATGGAGGAAGGAAGAGAAACAGTTTTATGTGAATGATGCCTGTTTGACCAAAGGAATGGGAATTCTCCAAGTGTTCAGAGGAGAAAAGACCTGTGGTTACAGCTACATCCAGCTCCAGTCCAAGGAAAACTGTGGGAGATAGAACAGGGGCCTCGTGAGTCACTGCAGAACCACCCTTGATGATGGAACTTGCTTTGGTTCCCCAAATCCTCTCTGTTTACCTCAAGGTCCAGTGTCACCCTGATGCTCCTTCCCCTCAAGCACCGTCCAGGCACAGGCTGCAGGAGCCCTCCCACTCCATGCCCACCTGGCTACTCAGCAAACCAGTTGTGGGGCCTGAATGATGGCAGATGGGAAGGAGTTAATTCAACACCTCTCCCAGGCAGCTCATTTCCATATCAGAGGCCTGGGGTGAGGGTGGGGAGTGGTAGACACAATGGTTTCCCAACCATCTCAGGACCGAGCATTCCTTTCATTATTTATCCTTTCATCACTCTCACCTCTTACTTTGAAAGGGTCTGTGTAACAAACAAACTATATTTATTAAGAAATAATTTATTTGTTTTGCCATTTTGTAAATTAACTCATCAAAGCTGGTTAGAGCTGCCAATCAGCGCTCCAGATCAGCAGGAGATAAGACCTGTAATGATGACAGTTTGATGTAATTCTATCCCTGAGGCAAGAAACCTGCAGTCGCAGTTGACCTGTGTAGGTTTATGACTCAAAACTGTAGGATATCTGTTTGGATTTTTGAAATACTAGAAATAACAAGGCTTTGCTGGGAGGCTGGAAGTCCTCTGAGACCCTTTCCAGCTCTATCATTCTATAGAAAAACATCCTAAAGCCTTGCTACTCAAACTGTGGTCCCTGGACTAGCTGCACTGGTGTCAGCTGGGATCCAACCAGACGTGCAGTATGCAGGCCTGACCAGACCGCCTGTACCAGAATCTGCATTGCAACATGGTCCCAGGAGATTAAGATAAGCTCTTCCCTGAGTGACTCCAATAGTTCGCTCCCAAGACACAGTGGCAACTGGAGGAGCTATGACAGAGAAGGGAGTGTGGTAGGGGGAGGTTTTGGCCTCTCACACACACATCTTTCCATGCAAAGACCTTCCTCCCCCACCTGCTTCCTCAGCAGTGGAAGATAGTAAGAATCCAGACCCTGGCTTTGCAGGCTTGAGCTGGGATTCGTAGGGTGGCTGCTGTGCACGTGAAAGATGTTGCTTACAGAGGACCTGGGAGAACGGCCCTGACCTTTGGAGGTCCCTGGGTTGGCCACAGGGGGCCCAGCTAAGAGGCAGCGGAGGGTGAGGTAGTGGGAGGCTAGTGGAGCTGAGTCCAAGGGGTCCTTAAAATGCCAAAGCTGCTGTGTGGAGCCTGGACAGTCTCTGTGTCTGGGCACAGCAGTGGCTGCTTTGGGATATAGCTGCTATGCCGTGTGATGGGCTGCTTGTTTAACATGCTGTGTTTTCATTGATTTTAAGATGCACACCTCCCCCCTCCTCACACATATTTTAATATCTCTGAAATCGGGATGCATTTTATATTCCGTGAAATCTGGAAAAGTATCTCTAATTCGCCCAGCTCTATGATGTCAGTCCTCTGTGTAATCTATTTACAGACGCTTCAGGTGGGGAAGTCGCATGAGCAAGGACATATAGCTAGTGAGTGACAGGGTAAGGGATGCGGAAGTTTGTCTGGCTTCTTCTCCCTTGGGGAAGACCTTGAGCAGGGACAGACGGAGACCTCTGGAGTGAGACGGCAGGAAAGGGCTGAGGTGAGGGAAACAGAGATCCCCGTGGGGACCAGGGTGGGCAGTGGATATACCCCAGGGCTGCTAACCAACCAGTATCTCCCCCATCACAGACGAGAAGTGCTGCCACACCCACAGTGGGACCCCAGCTGGAGGGCCCAGAGCACCAGGCACCTCTCACCTATTTCCCGTGGCCTCAGCCCCTGTCCACGCTGCCCACCTCCACCCTACAGTACCAGCCTCCAGCCCCAGCCCTGCCGGGGCCCCAGTTTGTCCAGCTCCCTATCTCTATCCCGGAGCCAGTCCTTCAGGACGTGGAAGACCCCAGGAGAGCCATCAGTTCCCTGACCATCGACAAGCTGCTTTTGGAGGAAGAGGATAGCGATACCTATGCGCTCAACCACACGCTTTCCGTGGAAGGCTTTTAGGGCTGGCTCCCACCCGAGCATCCTGTCCCCTGAAACTGGGATTTGAAAATGAGCCTGGGATTGAGCCTCAGGTTCATATCTGTTTGGAGTTTCATAATTACAAACTACAGTTTCTACCCCAAACTAGAATTGTAAACCAGACTTCCTTCCTCCCTTCCTCCCTTCCTCTCTTTCTTACTCTCCCTTTCTTATTTCTTTTTCCATTTCTGTTTCCTTTTGGGAGGGAATTATAGGGATTTTAAAGATAATATTTGATGCCAAGTGTTGCCTAATCTGTGGCCCAGGGTTTTCATTTCTGCCACGTTTCCTTCCTGGAGAAGGCCCCTCTTTCCAATGCCCGCTGCTTCGTGGGAGCAGCAGCCCTGCTGAGCCGTCTTCAGGCAGTGATGCCCTGTGCTCTGTCATTTTGAGATGGATGGGGTGCCCTGTGAGAAGACCAGCCCTGCCAGCATCTCCAAGGGCAGAACCAATGCCAGAGGCCTTGAGCTGTCAGTTCCCACAGTTGCTCCTTTGTTTGCTGTTCTCAGTTTTGGCCAGATTTACAGTCTGGACAGCAGGGTCTCAAGGCCTGGGGCTCAGCGAGGCGGTGGGTGGAGGGTCGGGGGGAAAGGGAACATCAGAGTGTGTAGGGGCCGGGTCAGAGGGACAAAGGAGGGTTGGGGGCATGGAGTGTGGATATGGGGGGAGGGGCAAGCAGGAGGGCTGAGGAATGGTTTTCTTTAGATTACTTGGTTATTAAGAAGGGGAATAAATTTAAGAAAATATAGCTTTAATAGGTGGTTTTGCTGCTCTCCTTGAGGATGCTTGCAAGGAGAGCTGAGCTTTGGTCAACAGGTTGATGGGATATGTCTGACTGTATCTTTCCATGTCCAGACCCTCTTTGGGGCTATGTGCAGGCCAAGACCCACTGAGGCCCAGGGATGACTGAGACCTGGTTGAGTGTGGCCACATGTGCTTCTTTAGTGTCTTAAGCCTTCATGGACCACGCTTATGTGAAGCCAAGACCGCCTCCCCAAGCACCATCCTTCCTGGGGGTTCTAGAGCCTCAGCCAGAAGGACCATTAAGTTTCATTTCAATTTTTATTTTTTTGCTGGAGAAACATCAGATCTGCAGGGGCCGGAGCACAGCTGTCACCAGGGGTGCACAGCTCCTGACAGAGGCCATGTCCTTCGGGAACTAGCACATCTGTCTGCTAAGGACACCATTGTCACTATTAGGCAGATGCATTAGTTGGAGGACTCCGCATAGAAGTAATGGACTTTTCTGGGAAGTGACCCTTTCTTTGATATATATATATATAGCCATTTTAAATAAAGACTTTGGAGAAAAATTGCCTTTTTTGGATTTTTCTGCTTTGGGTTTATTTTGACCCAAATTTCTGGTATCTGCCTAAAATCCCCAAACAGATATCTTGAATTGTTTTTATTTAGGCAATTTTTAGATTTAAAAGGTTAAGATATCATTTTGGATAACAAATTTCTATCTTTGTTGGCAGTGATGTGAGTAGGAAAGGGAGGGGGGGGGTCTCAGGCCTATTTGATCAAAAGCCCTGGCTTCCTATAAAAAACACTATGCAAGAATTTTCCGCTTACTGTTTGAGGGTTTGAGAAGATGCAGAAGCAATCTCCATAAGGGAGTTTAAGCTGAAAAAACAAGCAAAGAAATAAAGTACTTGACATATTTGCTAAGATCTAAATGGTGTTTTCTTTCTTCTTATCTTGAGGTCATGGAAATCTTGGTTGCAGCCATCCATCTAGGTTTCTTCCTGGGTTTTTCTGTTAAGATGGAAACATTTTCAATAAAGATTTGCTCACACTTTTCTGTGCTGAAATGTTTTATTTCTTATCAGATTAATCCCCTTCGCTTGCAGTCCCATGTCATGCAGTGCCATTCTAGGAAGGAGCTTATACTACTAGTCTTGTTGATTTTGCAATGTGACTGGCTGCCAGGGAAGATAAAACCAGCCCCACTGTGCTTGCAGCCCGTTATCCCAAGCAGGACATGTGAGGCCAGGAGGCTTGGTCTCCAGGAGAGTAGGGATCTGAGGAGAGGAAGAAAATCTTTGTAACCGTATTACTCTTCCTGTTATTCATGGTACGTGAATACCTGCTCATGACGCTGGGGGTCCAGGGATAGATCAACCACTGGCATTTCCACAGCAGGTTCTTAGAGTGCACCAGTCAGAACCCAGGGCCACGTACATGGTGCTGAGTGCTATGCGCAAAGGGAGCCCTCTCTTAGGACCAGACATCACAATGAAATGGGAACTCAAGACGCCAGCAGCCTCCTCTAACACCAGTCCTTGGAATGAGTAACAGTTTGGAGGGATCTCCTTTTCCTGGCGATTTTCTGAGTTGCTGAGAACCTCTGAGCTCATTGCCTTCACTGGTAATATTTACAGGGGTGATTTTTTTAATGATCCACTTTTTTCTGCTGTGTGTCTTATTTCTAGTTTAGGGGGACAAAAGTACATCCAGTTATTTACCTCAGTTTAGATTATCATCACCATTGTCTTTTTTGTTTATTCTCCATGTAGATCATAATTCAGAAAAAAGATACGGAAAGAAAAGGATTTGAGGGTTTTTTTTCCTCCAGCTTTACTAAGGTACAACTGTAGGGGAAGCTCTTTATAAAATGCACTTTGCAGGGGCTTCCCTGGTGGCACAGTGGTTAAGAATCCACCTGCCAATGCAGGGGACACGGGTTCGAGCCCTGGTCCGGGAAGATCCCACATGCCACGGAGCAACTAAGCCCGTGCGCCACAACTACTGAGCCTGTGCTCTGGAGCCCCTGAGCCACAACTACTGAAGCCTGTGAGCCTATAGCCCGTGCTCCGCAACAAGAGAAGCCACCGCAATGAGAAGCCATGCACTGCAAGCCCCCGCTCGCCACAACTAGAGAAAAGCCCACACGTGGCAACGGAAACCCAATGCAGCCAAAAATAAAAATAAGTAAATTAAAAAAAAAATGCACTTTGCAGTCCTCACCTCCTTATGTGATAGGAGGGTGAACCACTTGCTGTACGATGTGAAGAGGGTGGCCAGCTTCTTATATATTTAGTAGTTTTAAAATTGTATCCCTGAACTATTCTATAAATAAAACATCCAATATAAAACAGTCACGATAATAGAAATTTAAAAGATGAAGTATAAAATAGATAATATTTTAATAATTATTTTATTAATGGTATAAAAGTACTTTTGACCTCATTTACTATAAATAATATTTAGAGGGAGAAATGTTATTGAATGTGTCTAATTGCTTTTAAAAATCTTTGTAATATGCCAGTTTGAAGATCTGGGTCTTAGTTCAATTGATTTCAGTTCTCTGCTTGAATAGATGTTATAGGTGAAAAAGATACCATACAAAGATATTTAAATCCAAATAAAATAGTATATAATTGGCTGTGCTAAGTAAATTACAAAACTCATTTTGAAATTCCTTCCATCAATTTTGCAAAGGCTTTATTTTAACATTTGGCTAGTAAATTTCATCTTAGTTTATGTCAGCTAGTCTTGCAAACTAGTTAAGGGGGTTGACTTTTTATTTTTTAACACAGTGAGTTAAAACCACTCAAATTCTTTATTTGGAAAATTTAAAATAAACTGAAAAATTCTGCTTCTACTTTTTAAAAAAGTGTAAAGATAAGGGGTTTTACAGGTGACACATACCTACATTGTTGTTAGAAATAATATCACATCATGGTGGAATCATTCCTAAACATGCACTAGACTTCACTTTCTAAAGTTTTCCCCATTCATTTACTTCTAAAAGTACTATTAAAATGTCATCTATACCTTGATGGGCTGGATTAAATGCAAATTGTGATTATTACTTTAAAAAAATCTGCAGGTAGCATATTTTGGACAGTCAACTTATCAACCAAAAAAGGTCAGAAAATTTAGTACTATTGCATTTTTAAAAAATTGCTAATAATTTATTTTTAAGTTTGACAGTTCTTTGGAGTTTTTTTGCCATGAGATAGTCAGTGATTCTCTTTGTGGTGGAAGAATCTCATATCATTATAAAGATTGTATCATTTAAAACTGTTGCATCTATAAAATTAATCACATTTGTAATTGCCCTGTAAACTTCAAAGGTTGCCATATGATATGGAAATGAATAAGCTGAGCAAGGGCATCACCGTCACCCCTCCTCTCGTGCATAACTTCCACTTGTCCCCGCAGACACTTTCAGAACCATGGATCACACATAACCAAGTGGGATGCTAGCATTAGTCCATGTTAGGTGACCAATTTGTCCTGGTTTGCCTGGGACCTTCCTGGAGTTAGTCCTGTGTTCCAGGAAATCCTTTAGTCTGGAGCAAATTGGGACGTTTGATCACCTCAGTCCACATATTAGATACAACTAGATATTAATTTCTTCTTTTCTCTGTTTTTTTCTTATAAATTAGTAGTTTTTTGGTCTGCACGCCAATGGTTTGTCTCATGTGATTACTAGGATACATGCGTCCCACTTCAGAGCTTGTAACTGAGATTCTTGCTGGCTAGAATTCTCAGTAAAAGCTCCCCTGGGGACTACAGGAGGGAAGCTGGCTCTGGCCTGAAGAACCTTGTCCTAATGCGTTCTAAGTCAATACTAGGTCTAGAAACACCAGCGATTCTACCAGGGAATGATCCTGGGGTTTCTCATTTGAGTGGTAATAGCATGAGATACACATTACATACTGTCTTAAAACTAAAATCAAGTTCTCACAAAAGGTTTTCTTTATGTAACCCGATCTTAAAGCAACACCTGTACGAATGTGACAATGTCAACTCATTTGGGAAAATCTTAAGAGAAGGCACATTTTTCCTAAGGTCAAGGTGATGGCTTCTTCTACCCAATTCAATCAGGTGGGACACTTTAACAGCAGTCTCTGCCTAGCCTGCATATTAGAACTTCTTGGGGAATTTTTAAAAATCCCTGTGTCCAGACCAAGACTTAGATCAACTAAAACAGAATTGCTGGGAGTGCGAACTGGGCATCAGGAATTTTAAAGCTCTCAGGTGATTCCAGTGTACAGCCCAAGCCCAGAACCACTGCTCATCTACCCTCCCCTGCCAGTGGTTTTGGGATAGCTGTCATATCTGAAAGCTGAAAAAGAGATCTCAGCGACTTGTGCATGACATGTAGAATTGATGCTGTTCTATTTAATTAGCGTTGTTTTCCTACCAAGCCAGGCAGGGGTATAGTACTGCACCATCTCTTCATTAGAGGGTGAAAGCCCAGTGGTCTTAGCAATCACTATAGGAGGGCTCTAGAGTGGATACATTCAGTTGAGAGATAGCAGCTAACGTCATTTCATATGCCCATTATCTGATAGCACACGGATTTTCTTTTAATATGTGTAGTTCCCACAAGCAAATGTAAGAATGAAACATAAAGGAAAGAACAGGATATTAGAATCTTCTCCCCTTGTCTCACCTGTGTGTTTAAACTTCAGTAATGGATTGATATATTCAATATGGAGCTGCTTGGACCAGATGAAAAGATAACAGGGACAACAGCTATGGTAGAATCCCCCATATAAGCCTATGCTTGTGGTCAAGTCAAGGGCCTCCCTGGGCAGAAGGCTTTATGACCTTCAAACCAAACTAAACCTTAAAGGCTGAGCCATGTAGGACCGAGAAATCTGCTTCTTCCAGTGATGGAATATAACTAAGCCTTGACCAATGTCCTTATTTGCTATCTTAGATTCTGTGTATTTCAGTGGAGAAAGATCTTGATGTCTGGAGAGCCTGAGAGAACTGGAGGACTTGGGGCCCAGGAGTGTAAGGAAGGTTGTCACCAACTGCTAGTAAATGAGACTGGAGACCCTTGTTTTGTTTACCAGGTGCAACAGCATTTATGTGCCGGGTACTTGTTGTGGAATTCCAGGCCCTGACCAGAGGAAGCTCAGTTAGTGGGACGAGTGGAAAGTTGCAATAGAGTGAAATGAGTGGTAGATCTAAACACAGTTGATTTACCTGTCCCTCCTTTACCAATGAAAACGTTATTACCATCTCATTTAATCTTCACGAAAAGCAAATAAAGACTGTACAATTTTAATTCCCATTTATGGGAGGAAGACATAGATTTAAAGAGGCTAAGTAACACGTCCAAGTTCACACAGTCAGTAAATGGCCCTGCTGGTGTTCAAACCCACCATGTCCAATGCTCATTCTTTTAATCATTTTGTCATACAGCCAACAACATTGGCTCTGGCCTGAAGAGACCTGTCATAATGGGTTCTAAGTCAGTACTAGGTCTAGGAACACCAGGGATTCTAACAGGGGATGATTCTAGGGTGTCTCATTTGAGGCAGAGAGTAGGGATGGAGACCAAATATATCTATTTCTTACTATAAATCACAGTATCATAGTGACCAACTAATATGTCCAGACTTGGTGCTGGGACACTTTACAAATCAAGAATTTGTTGCCTTCTTGGTTCCTGGCATACTTAACACAAATCAGAATATTTAAAGGGCTGAAATAAAATGTATTAATATTTTGGTCAACTTCAACACAATATTCAGTTCTGTTAAAGTATTTGTTAGAGTCTCTTAATCTGTAGATTTGGCTAAAAATGACTTTCAGAGGAAGGATATGATTAATATGAAGTTTTTACAGAGATAATTCGAAATACGTATTTCACTTGATTATGAAAAGGATTTTCTTTTGTTTTTCCCAAAGACTTAGATTTACACATTCACATTACCCTTTTAAACAGAAATCTGCAAGCCATCTATTAAAAAGAAATAACCTAATTCTTTCTGCACAAGCCAATAAAGAGTCCAAGGGCTTTGGGGCTAAGATGCACTAAAAATGCCTCAGTGCCATGGCAGACCTGGATTTCTAGAGGTGTGCTTTTAATTTTTTTATTATTATTATTATTTTTTGGTGTGCTTTCTTTATGTCTAGGGAAGTAAGTCAGGATAAAGAGTTTTCAGAGTTGCAGCATTTGGCCCTGTTCACCCCTGGGAACAGTGACTCTGGTCTATGCACTTCAAAACAAGGAGGCAGACCGGAGATCCTCGTGATGCTGAAGGGGCTTTTGAGCAGACCTGTCTGCTCACCACAGTGACTCAGCACCAGCTTACAGAGACTAGCTCAGACTGCTGTGCATTTGCTGCTGTGTTTCATGTCCAAGTGTTGATTAGGGGCACCTTTGACATGGAATAACTGTCTCTTTCACATATCAAAAGCCATTGTTACCTCATCTGAGGCAATGGAGCATAGCGGAAGGAAGAACAGTTTGGAGCAGACAAAATTTTGTTTGAATGGGGATAATATACATGATAATATAATTAAAGAGACCACTGTAATGTCTGACATTTCATAGGCCTTTCATAAATGTTAGTACCTCTTAAGTAGAAGGTTAGAAGGTCCTGCATCTGAAGCTTTTAAAATTTAAAAACAGCTCACAGTTTTGATGGAAATACTTTATATAAACAAAATTTAGAGGTAAATCAGTTTTCATATAGCTGATGTTGAAATAGAATCTCCTGGCTGGGAAATAATTTGCCTTCCTGTTTACAGTTGTCATTTTTCACCAATTTTAGGTCTGAAATAAGAGTACTTTTTACGTAAACAATGTAGTTCTCATAAGCTTTATCGTATTAGTAATCACAGTTTTTAAAATTAGAATGTACACACAGACTTGCTGAAGTAGTAATGACTTGCTGTATATTCTTTTTCTGGGAAAGTTCAGTGCAATGAATGAGCTGGGTTTATGAGAAGTCTGGGTGTTGGATAACCCATGCATGGTGCAGATGGGCTGATGGGCTAGTATGCAGCACGGAGAGCACATCTTCCAGGGGCTGAATTCCTCAGGGTTATGTCCTGAGGTCACCAGGGAGAGTTTTGATCTTTCACATCAGTGTTACTTTTTTTCTACCCATCATCTTATTATGCAAATGTTCAAACATGAACAGAAATTTAAAGAATTGTACAGTGAACATCCATATACTCACTGCCCAAGATTCTACAATTAACATTTTACCACAAATCTGTCTAACTCATTTACTCACCCTCTATTTCTCCTTTAATCTGTCTTGTATTAAGATAGATTTCAAAGTGAGTTGCTGATACCAGTACACTCACCCCTAGATACTTTACTATACATACAAGAAACTGATATTAGATTAGGGTTTTGTTTTTTTTTTAATTGTGAGGTCAAATTTGTGTATGGTGAAACAGATAAATCTTAAGGATACCATTAAATTAGTTCACCTGTGTAACTCAAATCTGTGTCAAGACACAGAACACTACCATCAACCCCCAAATTTCCTCATGACCCTTCTCAGTTAATCTCCATGCCTACCTCCTTAAAGGCAACCACCAATTTTTCTTTTCACCATAGATTAATCAGTGTTGCCTCTTGTAGAATTAACACGAATGGAATGACAGAGTGTGCACTCTCTTGTGTAAATCTTTTGCTCTGCATAATGTTTTTTGTATTCATCCGTGTTGTGCACGTATAGGCAGTTTGTTCTTTTTCATTGCTGAGTAATATTCCATTGCAAGAATATCTACTGTAGTTTTTTTATCCGTTTTCCTATTGATTGACACCTGGGCTGTTTCCAGTTTTAGGTTATTATGGATACAGTTGCTAAGAACATTCTTGTACAAGTTGGTTTACTTTGTGTGTGTGTGTGTACATACATTTTTATTTCTCTTGGGTAAATACCTAAGAACAAAATTACTGGAGCATACAGTAGATATATGTTTAGTTTTATAAGAAAACTGTTAGATCTTTTTCCAGAGTAGTTATACCACTTTACACTCTCACCAGAAATGTATGAGAGTTCCTGTTACTTCACTGCCTTGCCAACATTTGGTCTATCTCATTTAGGTTTTAATTTGCATTTCTTTGATGACTAATGATGTTGGACAATTTGTTCTACATTTATTTATTGATCATTCATCTTCCTTTGTGAAATGTCTGTTCAAATCTTTTGTCCATTTTTAATAGGTTAATTTGTCTTCCTTTTACTGAGTTATAGGAGTTCTTGATATACTGTGAATACAATTCCTTTGTTAGGTATATATTTTGTGAATATTTTCCTCCAGGCTGCAGCTTGCCTATCATTTTTCTAATAGTATCTTTTGATGAGGATAAGCTTTTAAACTTGATGCAGTACAATTTATCATTCTTTTCTTTTATGGGTGTTTATTTCTGTATCTTATCTAAGAAATCTTTCCCTCCCCAACCCCAAGTTGTGAAGATATTATCCTGTTTTCTCACAGAGGCTTGGTAGTTTTATGCTTTACATTGAAACCTAAGGTCCGTTTGTGTCTGTGGTATAATATAGGAGTCAAGGTTCTTTTTTTTTCCTACATGAACATTCAGTTTATAGGAGACAAGGTTCTTTTTTTTTCCTACATGAACATTCAGTTTTCCTAATACCATTTGTTGAAAAGCATTTCCTTTCTCCATTGTATTTCTCTGATGTTTTTGTTGAAATTAAGTGACTATATAAGTGTGATTCTATTTCTCAACTTTATTTTCTGATCTTTTGATACTTTTTATCTATTCTTATACCACTACCACACTGTTTTAATTAATGTAGCTTTATAGCAAAACTTGAAATCAAATATGTAAGTCCTCCAATCTTGTTTTCCTTTTTTCAAGATTGCTTTGAATATTATAGGTCCTTTTCATTTCCATGTGCATTTTAGAATCAGCTTATCAATTCCCACAAAAAACCAGGTGAGATTATGATTGGGTTGCATTAAATTTGTAGATCAATTTGTAGAAGATTGACATCTTAAAACATTGCATCTTCTAATCCATGAACATAGTACGTCTCTCCATGTATATAGACCTTTAAAGTTTTTCTCAGTAAGGTTTTGTAGTTTTCAATGTACAAGTCCTATGCGTTTTTAAAATTTATTATTAAGTATTTTACGTTTTTGATGTTACTATGAAATAAATTGTATTTTAAAATTTTATTTTCTAATTGCTACTAGTATAGACAGCACAATTATTATTTGTGGATTGACCTTGTATCCTTCACCTGCTAAAGTTACTTATTGGCTCTAGTATCTATTTTTTGTAGATTCGTAATGATTTCACATGTAAGCATTCATGTCTGAGCAGAGGTTTTACTTCTTTCTTTCCAATCTGCATGATTTCTTTTCCTTGTTTTATTGTATTGGTTAGAACCTTGGGTAAAATATTGAGTAGAAATGGTGAGAGACAATCTATTTGCCTTATTCCCAATCTCAGAGAGAAACAATTCAATATTTCACTATTATATATGATATTAGTTATAGGTCTTTCTTAAATGTAAAACCTTTATCATATTGAGGAAATACCCTTATATTCCTGATTGCAGAGTTAAAAAAATCACACTGGTGCTTAATTTGGATTTTTTTTTATCCACTGAGGTATTCATGCAGATCTCTGAATATCAGAGGAGGGGCTGGGCTGTGAACATCACTGTCACAACACACATTTGATGAGCATCAGCTATTCGTCTTCATTGTGTTGTATGTAGTAGAGTTTGGCCTGGAGGCAGAGGGCTGGATAAGGTGATCTCTGGTTGGCTGCCTGCCCTAAGATTCCATGACTCCTTCTTACGTAAGCCACAAGAGAAGCTGATGTCTCAAGCTGCCACTCACTAGGGAAACTGATCTTCCCTGAAGGAGCCCCTCCCTAATTCTCACCTGGCAGTCTAAGCCCCAGGTGGACAATTTATTGGTCCTTATGGGGCTGGGCTACTCCAGCTGGACCCAGGAGCTCAGCTATGCAAATACCAGTTATGAGTTTGTATTTGTGTTGACCTCACCTTTTGCTTTCAAACCTCCAATGCCCACCAGAAGGAATCTGTCTAGGGAATTTGGACAGTAGTGTTTTTTTTTCTTTTTATTGGCTTGTTGGTTATTTGGTTTTTGCTCGTGATGAATTTTATATCTCATAGACATGAACTTGTGATTTTTAAAAATATACCTAACTTTGTTACAGTGATATTTCTTAAAAAAAAAATGCACTTTGCCTTTATTTGTCATCTAGCCAACTTTAGTTCCATCACTTGCTGCTCCTAAAATAAGCTGTGGACCTTCCTACCTCTGTGTGCTTGACATGCCCTTTCTCTGCTGTTGATTCATCTCCAATGTCCAGTTCAAATACTGCCTTCTCTGAGAAACCCTCACCATCTGGTCAGAATAAATGATTCTGAGCTCCCAAGGCCCACTGAAGAAATCCTTCCACCTCCTGTGAACCCCAAGGATCCTCTGAAGGAAACACTTTCCCCTTCAAGATGTGTGGGGAGGCAGGGATTGGGCTTCAAACCCACTGTAAGGACAAGACTGAGGGATGAGTTGTGTACCTGTCACACCAGCCCTGGGTGGTCACCCTCTGCTCATCAGGTTGTCACGTCCTGGGAAACTTCCTTGCATTGATCAACGGTGTCTGCTTTTGCTCTATAGCTGGATGGAAAGGGTTAAGCAGTTAGGCAATTCCCCTGTGGCTTGGTAATTTCTGGAGAATCCTGGCACAAGTAATTTGCATAAGGCGGACATCTCCTGGATGATGCAGTGCCCTGCAATCGCAATGCAAATGAACTGCAGCTGTATTAACCTCTGAGGCTTGGGGGACTGATTGGACTGTCCCTGGGAGCCTTTGCAGATCACCCTGCCCCATCTGGCCCCAGGGACTGCAAAGTAGAGACAGAACTTCCTTTGTCTGGGGTTGGAGTTATGCTGAAGGTGATCCTCCCCTCATTTCATCACATCAGCAATAGGGCTCGGGAGACTGCCGGAGAGCTTCGCCTATGAGGTTATACAGACCTGGTTTCAAATCCTGGTAGTCATGTGACCAAGGGCAAGTTGCTTGGTAACCCTCTGCCCTCGTTTCTCCATCTATAAAATGGGTCCTCAAAGGATTGCCATGAGGATCAGATGAGATAATAATATAATATATGCAAAGTACTTAGCCTAGGGCCTGATGACTTGAGTGATTTGTGGCTGCAATGACGATAAGGAAGAAAACCTGCTCTCAGAGATTCCTTTCTGAAACCTGTGAGAGCTGACATTCTCCCCTGAATAGAAGACCATCGGCAGTGTTCTAAAGATATGCGGCCCCCTCTCACTGAACTCTGAAGCTCCATCGGGGATGACCAGGGGTCCCTCCTGCATGGGGACACCCCCATCCATTCAGATGATCTGCTGCCTATTGAGGGATGAAACGGAGAAAGGGATGACACCGAATCAGATTTCCCACAAGAAGAGTCTTAGGACACCGTGCAAACAGAAAATTTAGTCCTGTGCCTTGCGCTCTGATCAGATTCACTTCTCTACCAGGACGAGCAGAACCTCCTGGATCACACCTGCCAGCAGGGCCCCGGCCCCAAGGAGTTACAAGAGCCTAAGCTCTCTGCCCTTATGAATATCTACCCCTCTGTAGGATCCCTGCCATCAGAAGCCCTCCTGGTGAGGAAGACTCTGCTGGTCTCTGTGAACAAGGAGACCTAGCATGTGGGCTCACCTTCTCCTCATCTCCAAGGAGATTATCATTTTCTATTCTTGCCCCATTAATGGGAGTAAGGGGGTAGGACAGGAGTCTTCAGCAGGGACCTGGGAAGTCCCCAGGGAAGACCCAGTGAAGAGGCTGGGGTCCTGGTTGGCCTAGAAGAGTCTGAAGGGCCTGGTGGGACCAGGAGAACTAGTCACCCTGGGACTGAAGATCACCTTTGCCCCTTCCAAACTTCAATCTGGGCTGGTCTTTTCTTTAGGTCTGGGACTTTTGGACGCCCTCAGACCAGCAGACCCTGCTGACTCTGGGTTGGAGGGCCTGGATTTGGTTCCCACTCTTCACCCCTCCCCATCCCCGGTGCCCGCACCTGCAGGGTATCGCGGCGGTAAGTCCCACAGGTGATATTCCTGCTATTCGGGCCCCCAAACCCAGAGGGCTGAAGCAGACTTTCATTCTAGGATTTAACAATCCAGAAAACTTGCTTTGCCGAGGAGTGTGGGTTTGGATTCTGTGTATCCTGGAGCAGTTTCTTTGCCGAGATGGCTCAGGAAAGACTCTAGGGCACCTGCTGTGGGAGGCAAATTCCACCCTGCGCGCTCCTCGGGGACTGCGTTTCCACCGAATCAAGATAAAGCAGGTAGAACTATTGTCAATATTTAATCGGGTACACGGATTCGGCTCCGTAAAGGCAACACTCAGGACTTGTGTTTGCAGACGCTGGCCAAGCGCCAAGAAAGTATTAGTCCCTCCCACGTTTTAAGGGCACGATTACAGAATTTCTCCCAAAGTATGTCACAGGAATTCAGATGAATAACTGAGCTGCATAGCAACCCCAGACCCCTACCTCTTCAAAGCCACTCTGCGGTTCTGTGCTGGGCCGGGCTGGGAGGAACAGAGCCTTGGCCTCCTAAGTGGGCTTTCCCAGGCCCCCTTATTGCCCCGACCTGCTCTGTTCACCTTCTCTGCTCAGACAGCGCTGAGAGCGGTCAACTGCGTGGTGGCCTCACAGGAAGGAAGAAATGCTGTCTTTAAGTTCTTATACTTGACCTTTCTCTTTCCAAATGACTTACTCTAGGAATTTGGTCTCCTTGGTGGCGAGCTCCTGTCCTCAGAGCTAACGGGCTCCGCCAAGTCGGGGCTAGGACCACAGATGCTCTGAGGCCGAGTCCTGGGTCCCGGCCCTACTTTTATAAACATCTTTTGATCTCAACAGACAAATGCCTCCACCTGTGCTTTCCACCCAGCTCTCCTCTTGGATGTCACTTGCCCTCCCATTTCTTCTCCCTTGGGGTGCGTGTACCTGCGTATGCCTGTGTGTGGGGTGGAGGAGGGGCATAAGCTCTTCCTGTTTCCGTGATAGAAATCCTGGAGTTGTGATGAGGTATTGTTACTTCCCAACAGATTTCTGCCCGCTCGAAGGCATAAATCACAGCTCCTCCAGATCTTTAGGAGCAATAAAAGTTGCCTGCAATGATTGATCACTATGTATGCACAGGGTTAAGAGCTTTATCCATTACCTCATTTAATCCTTCACTACACCTTCTGAGCTAAGTGTGATTATCAACTTCATTTTATAGCTGAGGCTAAAGAGACATAGAAAGGTTAAGTAACTTATTTAAGATCACAGAGCTACTGAGTGGTCAAGTCAGGGTAGAAGCCCAGATCTGTCTGAGTCTACACTGCATCCTTTACCACCACATGCTATCATTTTTCTAATGTAAGTAATTAAAACAACTTTATATTAAATTTACTATAATTGCACAAGTAACACATGAACACATTATTCTTGTGAAAACTTAAAACTGCTCAGATAGAGCTGGAATCCCCTCTGATCAAATCCCCTATTTTTTGTTACTTTCCCTCACTCAGTGGGTAATTATTCTCAGTCCGGCTAATATAACTTCAGACCTTTTCCTATATATTTACATACATCTAAATATATGCATAGAAAACATCAGCATCACTAGCTGTGCATAAATACGTGGAATCATGCTTATAAGCATCATTCTGAAGCTGCTTTCCTTTCACAGTAGGTCTTGATTCTCTTTCCATGTAAGCATAGCAGATTTGTTCTTTCCTATCACTACCTAAAATTTCATGTTATGTGTACATTCCATAGTTTTCTGTTTTGTTGGTCATTCCGCGATTGGTGAACATTTGAGTTGTTATCCACTTTCCATTATCACAATGTTTCAACCAAGATCCTTGAACATAGCTCCTTGTATACTTTTGTAAGTATTTTTCTAGGACAGAGGGGTTGCAGTGTGATAGAGTATGCAAATTTTAAATTTTAATAGATACCAGAAAATGATCCTCCAAAGTGGCTGCATGAATAAGTAACTTTAACAATTGTTACACACATGTTGGGGGAAAAGTACTGTCTTTCCAGTGAGGACGGCACGAAAGAAAATGGGCTCAAACGGCAATAGGACACACACAGGCAACAGGCAGCAAGTGACTGAGCTGTGACTTCACAGCCTTCTAGTTGGGCAGCTGACAACCTCTCTGAACCTCAGTGTTCACATCTGTAAAATGGAGACAACAATCTCATTAACTCAGAGGGCTGTTGTGAGGATTAATTGAGATGATACATGAAAAACTCATAGTGTATATAGCCCTGATGACAGTTATCATTAGCTCTAGGGGAGGTTCAGGGCTGCCTTTCCTGGGAAATCTTTAAGGACAGCAAACCCACATCTGAGCTGGACCCAGGTGCTGTCCCCTGGAGGCAGAAAGTTGGATGACAGGACATTGATGCTCAGCCAATTTAAAAGCAGAGCTATAAGCCACTAGCCATGACCTTGAGCTTGACAGGCCAGCCTAGGAGTGGTAGAAGACCATACAGCAAGGACATTCACTGCCGTTTTATGAAAATTACAAGGTCATAAGAAATGCTCTTGATGTTTTTGCCCTTGAAATATCTTGACTTTTTACCCCCAACTTCTTTAACGTTCTGTGTGGCAAATATTCAGGATTTCAGGCCCTCAAGGCAATGCTAGAGTAGTAATGCTTTATTTGGTGGGTTTTATTTTCCAACCAGCATGGCATAGTCATCTTGGCTCTGACCTTCACTTGGTATGAATAGCTCTGAGAAAAATGTGGAACCGCTTTAGGTCTCAAATCCTTTGTAAAAATTGGATGATAGTAATATCTAAAAGTAAAGCTAATGTTTATGGAACACTTAAAATGTACCAGATATTGTGCTAACTAATCATTTTACATGTATTATTAGGTTATTATCTAATTTAAGGCTCACAATAAGTAGAGGTGGGTGGTGGTCCAGGAGGCAAATCTGGGTTTAAATCCACTAGCAATAACCGACCCCAAGTGCCAGGCTAGGCCCAGCTCTCCTGGGGAGTGGTCTTCTCTTGGGCCTGGTAGATGAGACCAGTATTGGCAATTCTTGGCTTGAGAGGAAGCAAAGAGGGTCATGTGTTGCTGACCTGCTTCTCAGAAGCCTTCATGGTGATCTGATACTTGCATGGCAGATTGGGACTGAAAACAGAGTTCTTGAACCATCTTGAGCTTCTTAAACTGCCATCTCCCTTCTCCATCCTTCCCTATGCCCAAATCCGTGTGCCAAAGGGAGGGTGCCAAAACCCAGTCCCTCTTTCTCCAGCTTCTAAACTGCTGAGACCCAAGGGGGAGATTCTACAGGGAGAGAGCACCTTAGCATCTTGGCACCTTGGAACTCATCAGAGCTGATTTCCTGTCAGATAGGAATGCTGAGAACAGGGCAGTGAGAGAACGGGACACCACAGAGGTAAGATATGGTGGTAGAGAAGTTTGGAGACTTGCCCTGGGAGGACAGGCCTAAGCATGGAGCAAAAGAGAGAAACACAGACAGGGAAGGAAGGGGCTTCTGAAGAAAATCTATATGCTTGTGACCATCCCTGTCTTGGTGACTCAGTTGTCTCCCCATCAACCCCAGGACTGTGAACTCCCTTCTCGGGATGTGACAACAGTCATACTGTCCTCACTGGGCCGCCTGGGAGCTCAGATGGGAGCTCTGCCTTCTCAAGTGCCTCTTGGAAACTCCTGTTCCCTGAGCAGGTAGGACATGGGGGAAGCCAGTCATAGGAACATGGGTCTGTCTGGGCATCAGAAGCTCTTTGCCTGTATGAAACTGGACATCCCAGGGCCCTTCGACCATCACGCCTAGCATTACCTGGCTCATCACCATCTTTAAAGGAAACCTGTTTCTTGTGTGGTTGTGCCTGGGCCTGAGCTGCCCGCTCCAAATTCAACAGGGACAGTGTTCTGGCCCAGGGTATGGCTGAACAAGAGCAGGACTGGGGGCCCTAAGACCTGGGTTAAGTAGTTGGGTAACCCTGGGCACGTCTCTTTGGTGCCAAGCTTCAGTTTTCTTCTCAGCGGAGTGTGGGACTGGCCGGCTCTGAGTGGGGAAACAGTCACCCCACAGCACACCAGGTTGAAGGCAGCTGAGTGTTTAAGCAAAAGAGGCTAGTCTCTTCCTTGGTGAAACTGACAAATACCAGCTCCACACGGAACGGACTTCCTCAGAGGTCCTAAAGCAAAGCTAGTGAGTCTGAGGGTCTCACACAGTGTGGGGAGCTTCTGAGCTTCCAGATCTCTGTTTTGCCAGGGACACTCACTGTTCCTAGGGTGACCAACTGTCCCAGTTTTCCCAGGACTAAGGGAGTCCCCAGAAAGCTGTGGGGGATGTTGAGTGGTAAAATTGAGAAATTTGAGGCAAACTGGTCAAATTGGTCATCCTAACTCTTCCCCGAGCTCTCTTCCTGGAGGCCTAGGGCAAGGCCCTTCTGCCTCTTGGTCTTGGGCTGAGTTCAAACCCAGATGCACTTGGCTCTGACCCACTGGAGTCTAGCAATGGACCTGGGCTGCTTGCTTTTCTTGCCCATGGGCTTGGTGTCTTTCTCTCCTCTGTGCCTTGTCAATCTCACCTCCCTCACCCACTCGAGTCAGACAGTCCTGGATTTCGACTCTTGGGGAAGTTATTTGATCAGGTGTTCTCATCCGTACAGCATAAAATGACACATATTGTGCTCTCATCAGGTGCCAAAGTGCTAAGAACTTTCCATATCTTAACTCATGATTCCTCACAGCAATCTCACGAGCATTATTACTATCTGTATTATCAGGCATTATTATTATTATCTGTTTTAGTCAGAGTTCCCCAGAGAAACAGAACCAATAGGATGTGCATCCATCCATCTATCTATCCAGCTATCTATCTATCTATCTATCTATCATCTATCATCTATCTATCTGGAGAGATTTGTTTTAAGGAGTTAGCTCACATGATTAAGGAGGCTGGGAAATCCAAAATCTGTAGGGATGGGGAACAGCAGCCTGCAGACCAGGGAAGAACTGATAAGCATGGAAAATGAGGCACAGAGAGGTAAAGTAACTTTCCCAAGGGCACATAGCAGTAAGAAGGGGAACCAAAATTTGAAACTGGGCAATCGTTTTTTCAGAGCCTAAGCCCCTAATTACCACGTTAAACAGCCTTTGTAATATGGGGCTATTACTATACCTATTACCTTGTTGAGTTCTTGGGAGGATAAAAAGAGATACATTAATCATTAGAGAAATTCAAATCAAAACCACAATGAAGTATCACCTCACACTGGACAGAATGGCCATCAGTCATCAAAAAATCTAGAAACAATAAATGCTGGAGAGGGTGTGGAGAAAAGGGAACCCTCTTGCACTGTTGGTGGGAATGTAAATTGATACAGCCACTATGGAGAACAGTATGGAGATTCCTTAAAAAACTAAAAATAAAACTACCATATGACCCAGCAACTCCACTACTGGGCATATACCCTGAGAAAGCCATAATTCAAAAGGACACATGTACCTCAGTGTTCATTGCAGCACTATTTACAATAGCCAGGACATGGAAGCAACCTAACTGTCCATCGACAGATGAATGGATAAAGAAGACATGGCACATATGTACAATGGAATTAATCAGCCATAAAAAGGAATGAAATTGAATTATTTGCAGTGAGGTGGATGGACCTAGAGTCTGTCATACAGAGTGATGTAAGTCAGAAAGAGAAAAACAAATACCGTATGTTAATACATATATATGGAATAAAAAAAAATGGTTCTGATGAACCTAGGGGCAGGACAGGAATAAAGACCCAGATGTAGAGAATAGCCTTGAGGACACGGGGTGGGGGAAGGGTAACCTGGGATGAACTGAGAGAGTAGCATTGACATACATACACTACCAAATGTAAAATAGATAGCTAGTGGGAAGCAGCCACATAGCACAGGGAGATCAGCTACGTGCTTTGTGACCACCTAAGGGGTGGGATAGGGAGGGTGGGAGGGAGACGCAAGAGGGAGGGGATATGGGGATATATGTATATGTATAGCTGATTCACTTTGTTGTACAGCGGAAACTAACACAACATTGTAAAACAATTATACTCCAATAAAGATGTATGAAAAAAAACAAGAGAGGTACTTTATGTGCTTGGTGACTGGCAGTGAGGAGACACTCAATACTTGCTACTTCCCTTCTCGCAGATCTTTTCTGTTGTAAACAATGAGCCATGTGGCCACAGATAGTCTGGTTACTATTACTATTAGACTCAGATGGTTGGCACCCATGAGGAATGGATTTTTAGCCAGGAACGCATGTGCCTTATGCACGCTTATTATGTGGCATGGCTGGGGGCAGTGGGGATGCTGGGCCAGTCACCTGCATTCCTCTGTGTGTCTCTAAGCCAGAGCAGGACCAAGCCAGGAGCCTGGCGAGAGATAACAGGGTCTGGGGCAGGCCTGTAAAGCCCAGGGCCCTGCAGCCAGCAGGGGGAGAGGGGCCAGGTGGCCTCAGGGGCCTTTGTGAGCCTGCCCTTTGTCCCAGGCCATGGCCTTGGCATGGGCCCAGCCCCCCATCTCTGCTGCCAGATGCTAGGATGTGGAACCAGTCGGACGGTGATCCCTGAGGCCGCCTCACCTGACCCTCTGCCCCAGTTATCGGTCCATCTGACCTGAGACCCACGATGAAGCTATTGAACTGCTGGCTGTGGTATGTGCAGGTGACATTCACGCTCATGTCTGCAAGCTGTTGTGCAGGACTCTGTCAGCTTTCGAGGAGAGGCCACCAAAGGCAAAGAGGTGAGCTCTGGCGCCAGCAGGCCTGGGCTCAAATCCTGACTCCATTTACTAACTTTGTGACACTGATCAAGTCAATTTATCTCTCTAAGCCTCGGTTGACCTCTGAGCTGGTGGGTTCAGCTACAGGGACTCACACATGTCAAAGGGCTTGGCCCAGAATAGGAGCTCCTTTCTCTTCTGTGCTTGGAATCACTCCTCATCTGCTTAAGACGTTGATCCTGAGGCCACCTTCTCTGACCATCTGCTCTGTTTTCCTTGAGTCTAGAAGCATCAGGAAGGGCTCAAAGCATCCTTGACTAGTCCCATGCTTGGAGCCTAGGCTTACAGTGACTGACAAAGCCAGGCTGGGCTCCTGACAGGGGGGGCCAAACTTGGCTGAAACCCAGACGGTGGCAAGAGTCTCGCTGCAGGGAAAGCACCCCAAACTGCTGGGGTGGATTCTTGTGCATTTCAGTTATATCTCCCGGGAACAAGTCCTGGCTGGTTTTGATTGATTTTTTTGGGTTTCAAGTTATAGCATATGAATTTCTAAATTTCAAAGCCCTCTAGCCAATATGCAAATGGCTTTAATTTGAGGCGTGACAGGTGGAATTAACACTAGAAAGCCAGCATGTTTTTTGGTTCCTGCCATAAAGCTGATCACCGAAAAGCAAGATTATTCTTTCAATTTATAGAAATTGTTTGGGTCTCTTCCATCACATGATGCTTCTAGGCTGTGGTGTTGAAGAGGAAAACATTTAAGGAGAAAATTCTAAGAAGAAGGAATTTTTCCCCCACTTTTGGGTATCACACCTCGCTCTCTGTGCGGTTTTAGCAGGAGTGCATTGGGGGCTGTGTTTGGATGACAGTTGGGTCAATCTTGGATCATAGAGGACAGGACTTGTTTTGCTCGTTTTTTGTCAAGTTTTCCTTTTTCTTTAACTCCTTATGGACTTTTCTTTGTGGGACACTCTGGCCCTACAGAACAGTCCCTGTCTGAGTAATTGGGATTAAGATAATGGTTAAAAGCATGAGCTTTAGAGACAGACAGATGTGGATTCAAGTCCTGACTTTTTCCACTTCCTGTCCTTGTGACTATGGGAACTTCAATAACCACCCTAAGACTTGAGTACCTGTAAAATGGAAATCAAAACAGCACCTGCTTCATTTTGCCAGGGTGAAATACGTAATTATGTAAATCACACAGTACAGCACGTGATACTTAAAAACTCCCTCACAGAATGTTTCATTCTTTGTTTACTGTGTTATTAACAAACTAAGGAGCTCCAACCCATTAGCAGCTGATGGGTCATACTGTGGTTCCAGACTGTGCTGAGTGCTTCATTCGGAGACAAGAGAAAGATGAGCCTTGTTTCCTGGCTTTGAGGAGCTCCGGGAGAGACAGGACTTACACATGAATAGAAAATGATGAGCCAGTGAACAGCCAAGCCAGTGTCTAATAAAACGCTAAGTTGAATGAGACCGGTGATAAGAGGGATTGAGATTCAGGGAGGGAGGCTGCTATGAGAAGTGAGGAGGTGCCCAGCATTTACTGAGCACTCACTGTGTGCTGGCTTCACAGGACTGGGCCCTCAGTCCTTACCATAGCCCCGGGAGGTGGACATTTTCATGCGTGTTTTACTCACCAGAGGGCACTGAGGCTCAGACACATGAAATAACCTGTTTGAAGTCATTCAGGTAGAATTGGCTGGAGTTGGCCCTGGAGTCTGGATGACGGAAGGTGGGCTTGAGCTGACCTGGAAAGAGGGGTGGGGTGTGGAGAGGCAGAGGTTGAAGGGGAGCTCTATTCCTTGGTTTGCTGCCTTTCGCCCTTGGAGCTGGGCCCTGCTGGGAAGACACTAGAAGTTCTGCCTGGGACCCACCGCTGGGCTTGCCACTCCCGACAGGCAGTGGGCATCAGTGCCAGCCAGTCCTGGCAGGTGGAGACCACATACAGCTCCTACCTTGCCACAGTCCAGCAGTGAAACCTGACCCGTGTCGTGGCTCCACAAGGTGCCAGGCATTTGCCTTCTTATCAGGCTGGGCACATTCCATGGCCAAGTGGCCACCTGGGTTGCCTGTCAGGGTAGATCCACTTGGGGCTGTGTGTGCATTTGCATTGCTGCCTGTCCTGCGACTTTTGCATTTTTGAGAGTCTGGCCTGGCGATGTGGGAGCGGGTGCCGGGGTGTGCTGCCTTGGCTGCTGCCCTTTGTGGCAATGAGACATACTGCATACTGGGAGAAGCGTGGTTCTGGGGTAAGAGGACCTGGCTTTGAATCCTGCCCTCCTTTCTTGGCTGTATGATCTGGGGCAGGTCACCTAACCTCTCTAGGCCTCAGCTTCCTTTACCCAAAATGGAAATGGTAAAAAATACCTACGCTCAGTTTCAGTTTGAATATCAAATATTATAAAGACCCTGACCTACCTTCCTAGGTGCTCCATCAAGTTAATAATCATTATTTTTAATGGTAATCACTGCTTCTGGAATATTGAGAGTTCTAAGCTCCAAAATCATGCTCAGAAGGGAGTGCGTGGGGATGAATACAAGCGTGTGGTGTGAGGCTGCCACAGTGTCTCGCTTGTGCAGACTCGGGGGAGCCCCAGCTTCCAGGGCTCAACTGCGTGAGGGAATTTGTGCTTGCAGAAATCCTGTGCTTCACCAGATGGCTCAGAAAGGCTGTATGATCGTGATAAAACTTTGCCCCTACAAAGTCTCTGTTGCGCTGGAACTGGGTTTGGGGAGAGTTTAGCTCAAATGCATCACCCAGTAGGGAGCTATAGTGATCACAACGTGCAAATGCATGTATACGTTTCTCGTCCGTCATATCTGGGGCTCAGCGGAGAAAGAACACACTGGGTTTAAACTGCAGGTGATCTGCGGCAAGTTCTTCCACTTCTCTCAGCCCCCTCTCATGTCAGGAGGGCTGCATTCCTCTACATTTTCTTTCACTTGGCATTTACAAGAGCCTGTGAGGTTAGCGTTATGACGATTATTATTGAGCAAACAAGCTCGGATCACTTAAGTGACTTGCCCGAGGTCACTTGTGTAAGAAACCCAGAGTGAGAACAAGGTGTCACACAGGCTTGAGCCTCATGTGTTGAAAACTTCATCTAGATTCCCTGGGACCCTCTCGAAAAAGTTCTAGGCCAGTGGTCCAGTTTGAGACCTTGAGTTCTTCCTTTGGCTTCTTAATCACTGTGCTTTTCCAAACAAAATTCCTGTCCTCTGGTGATACCGACTGCATGTTTGCATAGTGTATCTCTGAGAACAATCTCAGGCCCCAAATCTGCCATTTTATGAGAAGTTGGCTAATTATATGAGGCACCATCGGTCTGCAACATGGAGAAGATAGGGTAGATTGACTGTTTCAGGGGATTGTAAAAATTCCCTGGATGACTGTTGCTAAAAAAAGCTCTAAAATGGACTACAAGGTGGTTCTACAAAGACATTTTTGGGGAGGGGAGGTCTGGCTTTATGGAGAGTCACTAAAGAATAGTCTAGATTGGCCTGGGGTTTTGATTTTGATCAATTCAGTCTGAAATCAACTTTATTCTCAAAAACCTGGTCGACCAGCCTACACCTCTGAAGTCTCAGTCAGGTGAACACAATGCAGAGTTGGTGAGAGGGTGATGGTAGTTCTGGTAAATTCGGGGTTCTTTTCTGAGTTTCAAAAAGTAGAATGACCCCTTAGAGGAGGCAGACCCGTGGATCAAACAAAAATTTTATTTTCCTCCAGCAAACGAACAATTCACAGTGGCTGGAGGAGAGGCTGTGGCTTTTGTGGATGTAACCTTAGCACTGTTTTCTCTACGAGAGCACATGGCATCCGAGTGGCGAGCAGGGCGGAAGAGGAACCAAATGATGGATGGCACTCGGCCAGGAGGAGCAGATTTCTGCAAAGCAGGCTGCGGGTGATTCTGAGACCTCTGCTTGATCTTAACCTGCCCAGCTCCCAGCTTGGAGAGTGAGAGACAATCCCCACTCCACATGGGGAGCTGAGGTTCAAAAAAGAGGCAGCTAATCGTTGCATGAGTCAGGCCGAGAGCTGGAGATGCATTGGTGTTTTATTTTTTAACATCTTTGTTGGAGTACAATTGCTTTACAACCATGTGTTAGTTTCTGCTCTATAACAAAGTGAATCAGCTATACATATACATATATCCCCATATCTCCTCCCTCTTGCATCTCCCTCCCACCCTCCCTATCCCACCCCTCTAGGTGGTCACAAAGCACGTAGCTGATCTCCCTGTGCTATGCGGCTGCTTCCCACTAGCTACCAGTTTTACATTTGGTAGTGTATATATGAGACGTAGTGGTTTGATTGGCAGGTTTGGAGGCTGGGACTCAGGAGCTGGCTGACTTCTTAGCTTCAGCCCTCCGGCCTCTAGGTGAGTGTAATTCTTCGTCCTCTCTACTCCCTACTTCATAGGCTGTAAGTGAAGGGAATAGAGGACCAAGAGTATGCCTCAAAGTCTTCCTTGAAGCCAAGGTAACCCAGTTCTGCCTTTCCCAGTACCACAAGCTGGCGAACCCATCAGTCTCTCTTTGAGTGTCTACCTCTTCTTCCTGGCTTATGCGGTGGGTCGTTCCCTTTTCTGGGAAGAGTCAGGAGGCATCCCACAGTGGATGTGCTAGCACCCTCATGCTTGTTCTCTTTCTTCTTCTCCTTTTTTTTTTTTTTTGCGGTACGCGGGCCTCTCACTGTTGTGGCCTCTCCTGTTGCGGAGCACAGGCTCCAGATGTGCAGGCCCAGCAGCCATGGCTCACGGGCCCAGCCGCTCCGTGGCATGTGGGATCTTCCTGGACTGGGGCACAAACTCGTGTCCCCTGCATCGGCAGGTGGACTCTCAACCACTGTGCCACCAGGGAAGCCCTCTCTTTCTTCTTAATCAGCACTTGAGACATGCTAGGAATAGAGTCCTTGCTTTCTCCTTCTCTCCCTCTCCTCCCCTCACTCTCACTCTCTTGCTCTCTCCCTTCTTCTTTTAACCTTTTCTGTTCCTCTTCTTCTTTTCTCTCTTTCCCCAGCCTTTCTCCGTCCTTGTTTGGATGCATTGATTTGGTCCCTACCCCTGACAATGTTGCCTCTTTAACAAAAGCGTGGGCTCCCTGAGGCCAGGGACCACGGACTGAACTTGCACCCCGATCTGGCATATGCAAGGACTGTCTCGAAACATTTGTCAGTGTGGTTCTCAGTGAGGCTGTGTCCTTCCTGGCCTGTGACTCCACTGTAGAGACCAAGGCAGGAGTGCCGCCTTCCCTCCCCAAACCCTCCTGGGCTGTGGCCCTGTTGGGGCAGATTTAGTAGATGATGGTGGCTTGTCTCTGCCCTGGATGGCATGTCCTGTCATCAGCCCAGTGTCAGTCCTCAGCTGCTTGTCACCACTGCACAGACTCTTTTTTAGCAGCAGAAAAGGTCTTGGACAGCAACTAGGAGAGTCTAAAGTTCCTTGTTCTCTGCATTTCTTTATTCCTCTGCTGGCAACAGGAATCCTTAGTGGCTGGAAAAACCAAAAAATATCTGAGCTGTAAGTGTCTGACCCAATCTGTCTGAAAAAATAACACACAATAAGAAAATGAATTTGTTCAACTCTACTTGTAAGATATTACTGCAGACAAGTATATATCATTATCCAACTTTAAGGGTAAAATCTTGGCTTTTCATGGCTAGAGATTGACCAAAATGCAGAGGTGCATGAGAGTTGGGGTCAGGAAGTCTCCGTGGAAGTTTTAATTGAAACCTTAAGGTAAATAGCTAACTGCCAGGCACCTGGTTAGCTGCTTCATATACATTCTCGCTGAGTCTGCAAACAATCCTAGGAGGCAAGCAAGTGTTATTTTTACGCCTATTTTACTCACGAAAAAGCTGAAGCTTAGGAAGGTTTAAGTAGTTTAGACAAACTTATGTGCCTAGAGATTCAAACCTGGGGTGACTCTGGTTGGTGTTTATGTTCTTAGCTTCTATATTGCACTGCCTCCAAAAGGAAGTATAGTGTCAAGTTTGGAAAGCCCTCAGGTCCTGAAGTGAGGATATCCAATCGATAATGAACTCTCAGATTAATAAGTCATCACAAGAAGATTATGATGCTTGCCTCTGTTTTATATGTTTGGGCCCATTAGACTAGCCCTAAAATGTATACTCTTTACTTCTGGACACCATTACTACAATTTATGTAGCTGCCACCAGGTGAATAAGCATCTTGGTCCCTTGCTACTCAGAGTGTGGCTGAGCAAGGCACTGAAAATACCTATAGATGAGTTTATTAACTCCATAAACACATAGGTTCGGTCCCAGCCGACCAGCAGTGTCAGCCTCATCTGGCAGCCTGCTAGAAATGCAGAATCTCAGACGCACCCGACCTGCCCAAGCTCAGTCTCCACTCTAACAAGAGCCCCCAGTGACCCATGTGCACATGAAGAGAGTTGGGCTCACAGCCTTGGCCTATGGCTACGTTACCTAAGCAGTTGGATTTTTCTCAAGAGTAGAAGACAGAGCTAATTGATTCATAATTCAGTCCACCCATTTTTCTAAAGGAACACTACTTTTCATTATTTAAAAAATATTTAACCAATCATGATGTAACTGATAACCATGACTAGCTCATAAGAACTAACCATTTAAAAACATTTCTGTTGAACAGTGACGTTTACCTGAATCCAAATACCTGGGCACACCTCAAGTACTTCATTCACTGAACATCACCTGTTCTCATTCTAACACCTAGAGACTTTCTGGGTCACTCCACAGGATGAGATCCTTGAAAATCACTCAACAAAAGCATTTAACCACCTGTGTGCACTTATTAGCGAAAAGAACAAAGATGGCCACCACTTATTAAGTACTTCTACTTGGGATCCATACACGTTACTCCTATTTCTATCAGTTTTTTGGTGTGGTACTTCAATTTGCATCCCTTCTGATTTATTTTATAGAAGAGAATTTCATGCAGTATTGTGAGTTTTTGTCGACAGGGGCTATCTTAGTCACCTTTCCACCTGCAGAGTGCCTGGTGCAGTGTTTTATATAGGGTAGTTGCACAATAAATGTCTTTTGAATGTGGGACAGCCCAGAAACTCCAAGCTCTTCCCAAGGATGCTTCTTTAAGGAGCCTTTTGATTTTTCTTTAGGACATTAAAATTAATAGTTCCATGGCATCATTTGAAACAGAGTTGTACTGGAGCAGTTTCTTTGCAGAGGCCATGATAATATCTGATCAAATTCTCTTAGCTCCTTTTCTGTTCTGTACCATGTTTTACCCCACAGCTTTCCATTTCAGCATTTTGTTGTTAGTCAAAGATGCCCTCATTCTGCTGATGGATAGCGCTGACTTGTCCATGGATGAAGAGTGGGTCAGTAGTGTGAACCTCAGGAGAATTCTGTTCTAGAAGCACCTAAGGCCTTTCCTAGGGAAAGGAGGTCATAGGCTATGGGATTAGACAGATTTAGGTTTGAATTATGCTCCTTTAACTTATTGGCTTGGCATTTGACTCAACCTTTCTGAATTTTAGTTTTCTTACCTATAAAATGGGATAACAATACCTACCTTATTGGCTGGTTTTGGGGACCAAATGAGATAGTGGCAGGTAGGTGACCTAGCAGAAACAAAGTAACTGGGGATCTCTAACTGCAGGGGTGACCAGCTGAAATCAGCAAAACCATGATTTTCTCCTAAAGTGCAGAGAGAGCAGAAAAACCAGATAGTTAGGGAAGTCTTTTCCAAAGGAAGGAATGTGACTCTTCTCAGACCCCTGTAACACTGATGATGCTCTCACACTCTCCAAGACATGATGGCCTCTTGTCTCAATGTCTTAGAGAATTTGGAAAGGTCTTGGATGCTCTGGCCATGCAATGTGACCCAACTTCCTGAGCTCTTTTTATTTTAATTGAAATATAATTGACCTAGAACACTGTTAGCCCCAGGTGCACAAATAGTGATTCTGTTTCTATACATTACAAATGATCACCACAATAAGTCTAGTTACCATCTGTCACCATACAAAGTTATTACAATGTTACTGACTATATTTCTCATGCTGTACATTGCATCCCCTGGACTGTATGAGCTCCTTTTGATCAATGCAAAAAAACAAAACAAAACAAAATAGTATTCCATAAGTTGTTCCCAGGACAAAACCAATTTTGAAGAGCTTTTCCGAATGAGTATATTTTACTCCATTGATTTGTGTGCTTTGGTCACTAAATTGTAGCCCAGAGAGGTTAAGGCTCTTGTCCAATATCACAGAGGAAATAAGTGGTAGAACCAGGACTGTCTGGCTCAAAAGACTGTAAGTCTGGGCTGTATTGCTTTGTGCCTGGGAAGCTGGATTCCCACTCCCCTCGTCCTGCTGCAGGAAGAAGACAGACAGAAGCCAATGCTCCTTTCTTCCATTGCAGGGGCGGGAAGGAACACACAGGCTCAGGCTCCGCTTGGCTACCCAGATCAGGAGGCTCATTTCGTCCTCCCCAGGTAACCTCCTCCAGGTGATCAGCCAGGTCTGTAGCGGATGGAGTGGGGGCCCTCCTCCAGCCATTCCCACCGCAGGGAGAGGAAGCCTTAGGAAAGGGCAGCCAAGCCCATCGTAGCTTTGATCCTTCCTGCAAAACATTGGGAACACAGAGAAAACTTCAGCCTTTTCATTTTCTTATTCACAAAGCTCGTTGAGTGAGTGCTTAAAACTCTTGAAGAAGAACTTGAAAGAAGCCGCAGGGAGACTGTCCTGCAATCTGAGTCTACCTCTGCTTGCTGAGCCTGTGGCAGAGAACAAGTTGCTTGGACAAGCCTGGCCCCTCAGACCCAGCTCAAACTGGCTTCAACTGGCGTGTGCCAAACAGGAGGGCGGAGAGCGGGGGACAGGAGCCCCAGGGTTCTCATCTGGCACACCCATCTCTGCAAGCCCTCAACCCACTGTGCTGCCCTGGGGCCAGACTCCAGTTAAAGTTTAGATGGATGTCCTGGCTGTGTTTTTCTGTCTCAGGTAAAGGGTGGCCCGTAGAGAGATTTACTCAGGCAGGGGAGGTGCTCAGGCTGGACCCATCTCACCCGCATGGGGCCACCTTCCGTGCCCTCTCCCGGCTGTGTCATGTTTGGTGGACAGAGCAGTTCCATCAAACTGTGGAACATCTCTGTGTAGGAGCAGGCTACTACAGAAGGAGGAAACATTCCTGTGGCTTCCTCAGGCCAAAATGCACATACAATGGAGACACAGAGCCCCAGAGAGAGTAGGTGATCGCCTCCACCACCTGGCTCAATGCCTCAGTGAAGATGGGAAGACGGATCCCCAGAGAGAGCATGGCAGGAGGTCATCTGAACAAGGCTGACTATGTGTCCCAGCCACTGAAAGTCCCTTTGCAACATGAAGCAAGCAAAAGGAGCCACACAGAGAAAAGGTCGAAGGATATGAGAATGTCCACATGATGCCAGACCTGAGATCCCTCCAGGCCAGAACTCTCTGATAATAATAATCAAGGTGGGGGAGGTTTTCTGTTGGCCAGGGCCTATGCCTTTTTTTTTTTTTGCGGTACACGGGCCTCTCACTGCTGCGGCCCCTCCCGTTGCGAAGCACAGGCTCCGGACGCGCAGGCTCAGCGGCCACGGCTCACGGGCCCAGCCGCTCCGCGGCACGTGGGATCTTCCCAGACCGGGGCATGAACCCGTGCCCCTTGCATCAGCAGGTGGACTCTCAACCACTGTGTCACCAGGGAAGCCCAGGGCCTATGCTTTTTATGAAATTTTAAAAAACGTCTTTCAATAACCTTATGAGGTTTGAAGGGCTACCAGAGGTTGGATTTTCTGTTTGTCCCTTAAGGGGACCTAAGCAATTAGTCACGTGTCCCTTCTACCTCTTGCTCCCCCTCTCTGTCAGCTCTTTCTCAGTAGCTCATTGTTGACCTGTAACAGCTTTAGGTGCAGTAAAGAACTTCCCTCCTGAAAGACAGTCGTGTGCTTGGACAAGTCACCTTGCCCCTCTGGACTCAGTTTCCTCACTTGTGGAATGAGGGTTGGTTGGACAAAACCACTGGTTCTCAACCCTGGCTCTGCATTAGGATCTTCTGGGGAAGTTCTTCAAACATACGAATGCTTATTTCATAGACACACACACACACACATCTATGACACATAAATGCATGTATGTGAAAAGGGTGAAAACTGCATAAGATCTGCAGTCTAGTTAACAGCATTGTACCAATGTCACCTTCCTGATTTTGCTATTGTACTGTAGTTATTTAAGATGTCAGGCACCAGTGAGGGCAGCTCTGGGAAGGGTACATAGGACTTTAAGTACTAATTTTGCAACTTCCTGTAATTTTAAAATATGGAGTTAAAAAAATCCTAATCCCCAAATTCTACCCCAGAGATTGTGATTCATTAGTCTGGGGCTTGGATGGCAATGTTTTTTAAAACCTCCTTGGTGATTGTAATTCGCAGCCAGGGTTGAGGACTCCTGAAGTAGATGATGTCTGGGTCCCTTTCCAGCCCTGAAATATTATCAGCCAAATTAATCTCAACCCCTTCCTGAAACTGTTTAAATGTTCAACTTGTAGGGGTAATTTTTTAAAGTTTATTACCCACTGTGTAAAGGCGTTCTTTTATTTGTCCTAAAGTTACCCCTTGTCTGTTAGCCTCTTTCATTTCCAAGCACTGTCATCCTCTAGCTGGATCTTGGAATTGCTGCTACTAATTGATGCCCTTTCCCTGTGATACTCTTGCCACCACTCACTGGCTGCAGGTCATTTCTTATTCACCCTGGGCCACAAGCCCCTGCATTAGATGCTGCCAACTCCACATGGGTCTCAGCAGATAGGGGTGAATCGGGCAGGCTTCCCTTTAAAGTCTCTTCACTTTATTCTCTGGACTTCCACCCAAAGCCCTATGGGGAACCAGACTTTCCTGAGCCAGTGGGGGGTAACCAGTAAGAATTATAATGTGGGAAGGGGAGGATTCAGACATAATGCTGAATGGCACTGTGCTCACCGTCTGAAAGAAAACCACGTCAAGTTTAAACCTCTCACGGGGAGCCCAATAAAGGATGCGTCCCTGTTCTTATGCTAGATCCTCTGCCCTCTGACAAACTGTCTTTTCAGAGAACTCTCCCTTCTTTTCACAACCACAGTGAAATTGTTACCCTACCCACCTTTAGGAAAAGTGTCACCTCCCCACAAATTGATCTCTTCTGGTCATCAGAGCAATCCTAGGACTTGAGTAGCCCCCAGCAGAGCTCTTCTCAAAATCTGGCTTATCCAACTATGAATTACATGGAGGGAGGGAAGTGGGCCTCGATAGGACAGCCCCGTGTGAGCTTTGACAGATTTAGTCCTGACAGGTTAAAAGCGAATATCTCTTCTTTCCTGCTGATCACCCAGGTGGCAATGAATGAACATCTCTCTGTCTGTCTGTCTGTCTGTCTCTCTCTCTCTCTCTCTCTCACACACACACTCACACACACACACACACACACGCACACATTTCCCAAGACCCAACTGCATGTTATTTATCTATATTAAAGCAAGAGAAACTGTTTTCTAAATGGATGCAGATTCCTGCCCTCAATGAGTTTGAAGCTTCATTACTGTGCAGAGCTGTGTCCACTCAGATTTGTTCATCTTCCAGCTCCTACATCTTGCCCAGAGGCCTGTTGGAGCAGAAGAAATGGGTCTACTTTCCCTGCCTTTTAAAGCACGGAGCCACCTAGTCCCAAATCCCCCCTCCGTTGCCACACTAAAATATAGTCACTCGGGGCTTTGTGATACCCCCAACCCGGGACCAAATCTTGTTTCTTAGGCAGGGCATCTCCATCCCCTTAGCTGTGAGAGGAAGGGAGGCAGTGTGAGGGTTAATTTTCCTGAGCAGCCCTGCCACCGTTGTGCAGGCATCACAGAGGGTTTGAGGATTTAGAAACGATTGTAAGTCTGTGTTTATTTTAGTCTATTATAGTCAGAGTTTTCATTGGCTTTGATTTGAACTCATTGTAGCCTTCATCTTTCTGGAATGAATAATGATTTTAAAAAACAATTTCTATCAAAAAGTAGCACTGCACCACCTCCCTCCCCGTTCCTGCCCTGGCCCCATCATTCCAGTTATCCTTATCTGTGCCTTGCTTTCTGATGTCCACCTGCAGTCTTAGGCAAGCTGCCAAACGTCACCGCTCTGGTCCATTGCTTGAGGTAATAGTTTCCAAATGTTTACTGCTTTCAACTTTGTCTCCTCTTATCTCTCTCAGGCTTCAAGGCTTGACCCCTAATGTAAATTTCCCAAGAATTTGAAAATCAGTCCACGCCCATCCTCCCCGTTTAAGATTTTTAAAATCACACCCTCTTTTAAACATTTGACTGGATTTTGAAGGCATGTAATCCGTCTTGCACACAGTAAGCACTTGATATTTTGTTCTATTGATCTCTCTAATGGTTCTGAATAACAAAATGATTCATTCATTTAAATTTCCATTTGTAATCTTATTAAATGCCTCTGAGGTATGAGGAACTGGCTACAGATATACATGTACAGATACATATATGACTTTTAAGGCAAAAGATCAAGTTCCAAATAGATTATGCTTCCAGGTCTAATGCATGGAAAGTATATTGAGACTATTGGAAGTTCTGACTGTGGCATCAGGTAACCTGAATTGGAGAACTGTGATCCCGATTTATAGGTTGTGTGACCTCGGGCAAGTCATTTCATCTCTCGAAGCAGCAGTTTTATCATTGAGAAAAATGAGAACCATAATAGTATCTATCGGGTGTGCTTGTTTGAAGATTAAATGAGATAATGCTCACGTCACTGGCCCATAGAAAGAGCTTAGTCCATGTAAGCTATTATTATTGTGCTTCTGGGTTCTACAAGGGAACAATCCAGACATTGAATACATCAGTGTTTTTCAAGTGTTTTTCAGAATCAACTTAGGTACATTTAAAAATGCAGATGCCTGGGCCCCACCACTGGCTTACTGATCATGCTTTCTCACACTGAGGTGTAGGCACCTGTATTTTACCCAGCTTCCCAGGCATCTGTTGATGAGAAGCCTTCTAGGTTGTCCCACTGCTGCTGTGGGGCTCCCGAGCTGTTGTGTGAGCTGCAGTGGGTAAGAGACTGGGTGGGCTCTGATAGACTTTGTAATGTGCCAGGTGATCTGTTGCCCCAAGTTTCTGCAAAGGTCTTAAAGACCATTTTAAGGTTGGAGATATTCATCGTAGTGCACAGTAGCGATATTAGCTCTTGTCTCACATTTTTTTTTTTTTCTGATTTATAACAAAGTGAATCAGCTATACATATACATGTGCTCCCATGTGTCTTCCCTCTTGCGTCTCCCTCCCTCCCACTCTCCCCCTCCCACCCCTCCAGGCTGTCCCAAAGCCCCGAGCTTATATCCCTGTGCCTTGCGGCTGCTTCCCCCTAGCTATCTACCTTACTACGTTTGTTAGTGTGTATATGTCCATGACTCTCTCTCGCCCTGTCAAAACTCACCCTTCCCCCTCCCCATATCCTCAAGTCCGTTCTCCAGTAGGTCTGCGCCTCTATTCCTGTCTTATCCCTAGGTTCTTCATGACATTTTTTCCCCTTAAATTCCATATATATGTGTTAGCATACGGTATTTGTCTTTGTCTTTCTGACTTACTTCACTCTGTATGACAGACTCTAGGTCTATCCATCTCATTACAAACATCTCAATTTCATTTCTTTTTAAGGCTGAGTAATATTCCATTGTGTATATGTGCCACATCTTCTTTATCCATTCGTCCGATGATGGGCGCTTAGGTTCTTTCCATCTCCGGGCTATTGTAAATAGAGCTGCAATGAACATTTTGGTACATGACTCTTTTTGAATTTTGGTTTTCTCAGGGTATATGCCCAGTAGTGGGATTGCTGGGTCATATGGTAATTCTATTTGTAGTTTTTTAAGGAACCTCCATACTGTTCTCCATAGTGGCTGAACCAATTCACATTCCCACCAGCAGTGCAAGAGTGTCCCCTTTTCTCCACACCCTCTCCAGCATTTATTGTTTCTAGATTTTTTGATGATGGCCATTCTGACTGGTGTGAGATGATATCTCATTGTAGTTTTGATTTGCATTTCTCTAATGATTAATGATGTTGAGCATTCTTTCATGTGTTTGTTGGCATTCTGTATATCTTCTTTGGAGAAATGTCTGTTTAGGTCTTCTGCCCATTTTTGGATGGGGTTGTTTGTTTTCACATTTTTAAATGAATCTTTTTCCATGCCAGATTTAGGGAAAACCTCAGGGGCATGTGAAGAAAGAACAAGAAACAGGGAGGTAGGAAGTGCTCTCTGTTTGTTAGAGCTGCAAGATCACCTATTCAGAAGGCAGAGGATAGAAGTGGGGAAAAAAAGAAAAAGAATGGCACCCAGGAAAGAGAGATTTTGGTGCCAACCACTGGACATCTATGGGTTCTCTGCTCTCTGTCCCTTTGGGACAGCTGCTGGGGGTGGGGTGCAGGGCATGCAAGGGCTTTGGGCTGTGTGAACAGACGTTTGTTGACAATAGGCCAGCTTCAGTTTAGTTTGAAGCTATTAAAAATTTAGTTTTAAAGGCAGTAATTGTTCTGTTCCCCTGGCATATCTATTCCATGAGGCAGGTTGTAACTCGTCTGGTTTGCCCAAGCCTTAGCAGAGTCCCCAGTGAGGGGACAATTTGACGGTGTCAGTTTGAAAGCAAATCTGTCTCCTGATCAAAAGAAACCCACTGAGGTAGCAGTTTGTCACCTTCTTCCCCTCAGTCGCCAGAGTGGGGGGCTCTAGCAGCTCTTGTGCTCGGCATCTTTGCATCCTGTGGACAGCTCGACCCGTCTGGGGAGCTCTGACTATTGGTAGTCAGCTGGGAACACAGCTTTGTGTGTACAGGGGTTTAATGGAGGATGATTCCACAGGTTCCTGAACAGTTTTTCACAAATGGCGACAAACTTTTCACCAGTGGAGAGTAGGAAGCACCACTTGGTGTTTTTCAGACCCAAGTTCAGGCACTTATTGGCTGGGTGACATTGGGCAGGTGACAACTTCTCTGAGCCTCAGATTCCTCATTTTGCTATCAATGTTGTTGCAAAGATTAAATGAGAGAATTAAATGTGTGAGAAAACCCTTAGACAATTCTGGCACACAGGAAGGGCTCAGAAAATGGTAGCTGTGGCCAGTACCAATGGTACCAGTATTGCTGCCATTGTGCTGAACCCCAAGACGAGGAAAATGTCCCCCAGACCTCACAGCAGGGATGAAGTCCTGTGCCTTAACGCCCTCTGCAAACAGGATTTAACAGTATAGTCTAGCACAGATGGCTTAAGTAACTCCTCTTCAGCTTGAAAGACAGTTGGCCTTGTTCAAATAGATCAATCAGAGGAAGTTCAGTTGTACACAACATAGTCAATCCTACAAATCAATCTGTAAACACGAGCGATGCATATTTAAAGACCTAAAGCAAAAATTCAGAAATAGAAGGTAACAAAGAATTCTAACCTTTTTGGTACATCAACTGCATGGTAGCTCTCAAGAGAAAGATCAAGTATTTGCCCCGAAAGTTTACAAAAAAGGATTTTGGAAATGAAATATCTACAGGTTAACAGTGCTGTAGGTAAGATGTGCTTTTTGGTCATATTAACCTTCCACTGACACTGATAGATATGAGAAACTAATGATTCATAAATGTCTTTCTCTGATGTTGCCCCAAGATGTACACTCTCATCTAGCGGTGAGGCTGACTGTCCCTCTTCAGCCGTCATAGCTGTGTCTACCCTCCGTCTCCATGGGAGCCAAGGCACCTCACAATATTAAAATAATTTCCAATCCATGAACAAGTGAAATTAAATACTGAAGAGTAATTAGTGATTTCCAGAATTAGTTGATATTACTCAAATCAACTGGGGAATGAGTATTGGAAAATAAAAAAAAATAAGCCAACTTTTAATAATACAAAATTATTTATTAGTTAAAAAATTATAATTTGTTCATTACACAGAAAGTAAAACGAATATTCCCTACAACAATTTTAACTGTAAGCGTACAAAGTAGGAGTGGCACTATGACTGGGTCTGAATTTCGTATTAATGCCTAAATTAGTGTGAGAAAATCGAAAATGGTGACATGTAAACTGCGCCTGTGATATTTTGTTAGCAGGTTGCATATTTTGAGTTGTCATCTAGAGGTGGTAAAAAAATAGATGCATGCATGCCATGTTCCAAACTAATGTAATTTCTATTAACTATAGCAGATGTCCCAGTTTGTTTCCCTCCTACAGAAATCACTGCTTGCTGCTGCTGAGGGAGTGAAGTTCACATAGTCTGTGCTGGGGTAAGCAAAACACTCTGAAGCTCTGAAGGTGTCCAAGTGTTCTGCCTTGCAGGATGCACAGCAGCAGACAGAGGCGGTGGCAGAGGAGAAGCAGTTGTACTGGGTGTGTGAGGGCAGGTGAGGGTAGGAGTAGTCTTCCGAGGGGTAGCCACAGTTTCTGGTGTCCAGAGAAGGGGGAGAGTTGTAATTCTCCGGAGTATATGAAGGTAGCTGAGCAGGAGAGTAACTGTAGTCTAAGGAACCAGAGAGAGTGGAGGAATCCGAAGGCCATCCTGGGTTCTAGAGAGATGAAAACCAAGGAACAAAAAGCTTGATAAATTAGACAGAATTAAAAGAACTCAATAGAGTAGATTTAGTAACTCAGAGTAAGAACATTAGGGGGAAAAAAAAAAGAAAAGCACAACAAAACACCCAACACAACCCAAGTCTGCAGAAGTAATTTTATTTGCTGGCTGGCGTGATTTCATGACACCGCATTCTATACTTACCTATTTCTTTCCCAACAATAAATTGCCTTGCTTCACTGGCTTTCTTTGTTATAAGCATACTTTAGAGCGTGCTTTGTTCTTAAACCACAAAATCCCATTGTGCTTCATCACCTGCGCATCAAATCCTGCTGTGTGCCACGATATAAGCTGCAGGTGGCAGCCTGGATGTTCTCCACACCCTTGACTGCGGAGAACAAGGTGAACATACACAGGTAGAACCGAGATCCTCAATGAGCCAGTGTCTGGGAGACTCCAAGACTCGAAACTACTGTTACAGGCGCTAAAGTCTTGACCCCTGCAGAGAAAGGTACTTTCTTCTTTCTCTTAAGCAGGTCCACAATTGTTACTGAGAAAGCCTAACTTGGAAGCTGGAAGAGAAGTGAATGACTGGGGCCCTGTGTACATATCCGGTGGAGTTAATTTCTTATCCCCTTAAAATTTAGTCAGATACCTACACGGACTTTTGACAAACCAAAAGAAAAAAGTATTTACATTAAAAAACTACTTTCTAAGGTTTAAAAAAAACTATACGAGTATCTAAAAGACATCTTCAACAACTGGTATCTACCAATGGACACCTTATTTCCATTTTAAGTGGTAACACATTTTCAGACATTTGAGGTCCATGAAGAACAGACAATCCAAACGTTTTCAACTATTAGGACTTCATTTTTTTACCAACCATCTCAGACCCAAATGAGTTCTTGTGCCTGTACCAGACCAAAACAACCAGTTAGTAGAGCCAATTCAATGCCAGAATAAAACAAAAAATCCCTTATCAGATGACAGTTTGTACTGTGTTGAAACAGCCTTAATTCTAATTTCTAGAACTCAAAAATCCAAGGGCCACTGTTTAAATCAGTAATTTTCAATGAGTAGATTTCTGAACTTTACAGTTTAAAAACATTAAATGAGTATTGCCGGGAAACCTCTTTTTATGGCTACACACCAAAGGTACTTGGGCGTAGCCGACTTGGGAAATCATAATTACGTGTGTATCCAAAGGATTTTGCCCTTCAGTGTGTGGCTATTTCTACCTCCATTGAGTTTTAAATGGTTCTTTGCTTGTTTCCTGGATGATTTTCTTGTTGATAGTGTCTTTATGATTTCTTACGAGATGATACAAACTCTCTGCCCCATAGTAAACAATAATAGGTTTTGTAAAGAACAGAGATAAATTACCAGGCTCTGGTTAAAGCAGAAAGGGGCAGGCTGGAAGCTGTCTGGGAAATAGTGTGGAGTACTTTGCATGGAACTGGGCGAAGGGTCCGGGTGTGTCTCTGTCTGAAGGTAGGAATCAAATATCTGGTCGAGGAAGCCTGGATTTTCTTCACAAGAAACATAACTGGAAAATTCTCGGGGTTGGAAATAATTGGGTGTGGAAGGAATTGGTTCAGGCTCAAAATACTGTCCTAGAAGAAAAAGGAAAAGGAGAGATTTTTGTTTAAAAATTGCACTTACAGATTTGAATCGAGTTCTGTTCTTTATTCTGAGTATTTACTACCTCTAGGGGGAAAGGGGGCTTAAGAAGTTCGAGAAAAGTAAGCAGGCAGGCAATCTGGATTTTTTAGTTGCCTTAGAGAATTCAAGTCCACTGAAATGAATCTGGTTAATAATGTGGAAACTGGCTGTAAATGTGGCCTGGGCAAAAGAAAACAATGGTGATCCCATTTCTGTCCAACTGTCACAGTCAAGCTCAAACTTTCCCTGTCCACTCTCTTAGACTATAAAGCACCAACACCCTACCCCTATCTGCAGTCCAAGTGACCCTCATCTCTCAGAAGTAACTTGTAGTGTTGTTTGAGACTTTAAGAAAACTTCTGATGCCATGGGAAATAATTCTCTTGATCTAGGGTTAATTGCTTTCCAAAAGTTTTCACACTTACTCAGTAACTTAAATTTTGAGGAGTATTACAAATGGCAATGCATATTATAAATAGAGAAACCAGGAATGTCTACAGATTAGTATTGCTCATTTTATATTACAAAAAGCAAAATGTTTCCTTAGTGAACATGTTACACATGATCATGGAATTAATATGTTAAATACCAAACAAGAATAGTTCTGAAACCCCTCCCTTTTCCATTTCAGTATTAATAGGCCCCATTTCTGATTATTACTCTTAAATGCTCATAGAAGATAGGTTTAGAGTGTGTCCATCAGAGGAATGACAGAACACTGGAGTTTTTGAAGTCTCGAGGCTCCTTTAAGGTTAAGTGGCACATTCAGTGGGGAGCTCCCATAGCACTGGTTTCCTTATATATGACCTCCTTAAACTCTGAGCCGTTGAGTGGCATAGGTAGGAGTGTTTATGTAATGGAGTTATTCGTAATGGGCTGAGAAAACTTACACTTGTTTGAACTGCTTTCTGGGAAGAGAGAAAAGAAGGGGAGGGAAGCCCCTGTTGGCTAGAAACTAAGCGAAACAAGAGAAAAGGCATTATTCTAGGACCTCGGGATGTTCTGTATTCCATCTAATAGTACACTAAAAAAGATAACAGGTTTCTGAAAACAGTTCTGATCTTTTAATCAGGTTTAGTTACTTGGAGACGAGGACCTGGAACTAATGTGAAGAACAAGCTCTCGGAGCAGAGTAGGTAGCAGGGAATAGACAGTTCAGAAATGAGGACAAAATGTTGCACTTGTTTCCTTGCTGGGCTTGTATTTGGAGTCACCATGCCTTTTTTCACCTTCTGATTGGTTGGATTCCAATTAAATGGTGGTGCCTATCCTAACCCCTGAATCAAGTACTGAAAGCCTTTCGAGATGGACTTTTGGAAGAGTTTTTGAGGGAATTGTAAGGCTGGCTTTACTGACCTGCAGAAGATGGTGGGACTGGGTCTGAAAGGTGGACACTGTTGCCTCCGGACAGCTGCCAAAGCAAGAAGATGACCACAAAGCAAAGTGAAATAAAAGTTCTTTAAAGGGAAATCTAAGACATTTTGACGTGAGCTGTGTTGCCTTCTGCTTAAGGTAAGCCAGATTCTTTCTTCTGAAAAAAACTCACTGTTGTGAAATACAACCAATGTTATATCTTCTTCGGATTCAACTTTCATTTTTGCTTGGGGATTTTTTTCTAATATCTCCCACTTAAATTATACAGGTTGCTAATTTTGATAAAAATTAATTTAAATGATTTTTATATGACATAAATGAACAGTGCAAGAAAACACAGTAAATATCCTTTCTATTAAACTATTTAATTTAAATTAAATAAGGATTAACATTTATTTAATCCCAACTGTCCGTAACTTAGTCAATCGTTTTCCTCAAAAATTTCATATACTATCTGGCAGCTTAATCCTGGATAGCTAAAAATAGTCACATGTTCTTCCTAGCTATGAAATATTAAAATAGAGAATATTTTCTTAAAGTTGTAGTCAGTGAACTGGAGCCTATCTACATTCTAGTTAATGGCTGGGAAATATTTCACCTCTCGGTACGTTTTTTACTATTTTCTATAAAAGTTGCTTTTTTTCACTACGATAGTTAAATACCTGAAGTTTATGAGACTGTTCCTTTTAACTATTCAAAGTAAAGCAGCCTGTGTCTTCCAGTTAAATTGATAATTGTACTAACTGAGTTATTTGGGACTTCTTTTTTTTTTTAGATTTCAGGTGGTGGCTTTAAAGTTTAAAGGGACCAGCCTTGCTCTGAGAATCTGTGCTGGGAAGCAGAGCTCAGCATGCCTCTCTCCTGGTTTACAGGGTATACTCACTCCTGTACACTGAGCCGCTGGGAGCCTGCACAGTCGGCCGCTGCTGAAACAGGAGGTGGTGTTAATTTTGAAAACGATCCATGCTGTAATATCATGAACCAGGAAGTTGGAATCCCTCACCAGTTCTTTATGCAAATATCTGGCTGCAGCTTAAGCTCAGGCACTTGCAAGGAGTGGGTTTTAAAAACTCGGCTTCAATGTAGAGCTCTGGTTAACCCCATTCCTCCCCTGGAATGGTCCGTTTGTAGGCCTCCCCAGGTTATCTCCCTCAGGTATGTTTACAATACCCTACTTGATATTATCTTTCTAGTCATGGGTTCACTTTCTACTTTGCTGCAAGAATACAAAGTCTCCACTCTCTTAGATTTCAAACAGCGCAAAAATCCACAATCTACAATTTATAAAAATACATCAAGGTTGTTTAAAAAAATTAATGGTAAAAAAAGGGTAAATTATGTCTTTTGGTAAGTACTAACTCCAGTTTCTCTTTATCCTAAAGGTAAAAGAGTTGTGTGTGCATGCGTGTATGTGTGTAGGGCTGTTTGTAAATTGATCTGGCCGAAGTAAGTTTTTTAATCAAACTGACAAATCTGGCATACACATGTTTCTCCTGACATTGAGACCCTAATGTTTGTCTCAATCTATAACTTCCATTCAGGATTGCCTTCTTAAAATTTCAAATTGTGGATTCTACTCTGACTTTATAGCAAATTATGATAAATTTCTTCCTGCTTTATATATTTGATAAAGTTAACTCTTTCCTTGGCTTAACGCTTCCCAGAGGTATCCTTAAACCACTGAACAAATTGGAGATGATCTCTGTTAAACCAGAAGCAGGCATACACCATGCCCTGTTACCTGCCATCCCTGCCTACTGAGTATACCTCACAGCTTTCCTAGAATCCTAGATCCTTCTGATGGTGCCCAGTGAGAGATTTTACATTTGGCTATCATAACTAAACCAACCCTGTGTTACTCCTCCATGTCTGTGAGGATCTGGGTGGATAAAATCTTCCAGAAAGCAAAGGAGGGCTTGCTTTGCTCTGCATGTTCCTGAAAGGCACTGGCTCAGAAGTACTGCTTGATTATTTCTCGGGGAGGAATTCAGAAAATTCAGATAAGTCAGACTGCTCCAGGGAACAGATACTGGTCAGATACACAAGTGCAATGTTTCAGCCTTGCCTTCCTTCCAGCAGCTAGCTAACAGGGGAACAGTGGCCAAACCAACCTGTAAGAGGCCAAGAGTAATAAAATTGCCATGTGCAAGTGGGCAACTGCAGTGCAGGTTGCAGCTGGAGCAGAATTCTACCAGGTACCAAAGCTCCTTAACAAAAGATTACATTTTGTTAGGAACATCTTGATGATTTTTTTTTGGCACCAGCAGTATTTCGCAGTTCCCTTGTTCCTGGTTTTATTAATTTTATAATAATCTCTGAACTGAAGGGGTTGGTGGTTGAGGCTATCAGACTCCTGCTCAGCACAGCTGGATCTGCAGAAAGATGAATTTTAAGAGCCAGTGGGTGGGAAGTTTCTTTAAATATTAAGAACAAGAAGATCTTAGTCCCACTTTTTGCTCTACCATTAGTGACTGTAAGGCTTTGACCTTTAGACGTAATAGAGGCATACAGATCCCTGATCTACTTACCTCTCCTGGTTGTCATAAGAATTAAAAGAAATAGTGAGTGTGCAAAAGTGCTTTAAAAGAACCACTGGAAAACCCTGTACAAATGGAAGGAAGTTTTATGGTGTTAGCTGAAATTCTACACATGGAGGTACTGACTTTACATCCAGAAAATGTAAAATTTGTGCTGTACATGCCATATCACAGCAAGCTCACACCAGAACTCTAAAACTCTGAGCAAAGGGTGTGAATGAACATTACTGAATGGCTGGCTTTCAATCCCTGGTTGTACTTTTATTTTAGCTGCTTTTTGGAAATAATAAGAATGATAGTTAACATGTATTGAGCACTTTCTAAGTGGAAACCACTCTTCTAAGTGCTTATGTGCAATAACTCATTTAATCCTCACAAAATCCCATTATCTCCAGTTTAAAGATGAGGAAACTGAGATTGAGTAACTTGCGCGAGGCTTCATGCCATGGAGGAGCTGAGGTCTGGACCCAGTCCATTGGTTCTAAAACCTGTGTTGATCACCCCTATGGCATCTGCCTCTTCCCGAAAAGGCCCAGTTTCATGAAGTCGGGCATTGCACACAAACAGCACTGGACACAAAAACTGTTGTGCGACAGATGCCAATAAGCTGGAGACAGGACCAGTCTTACCACTGGCAACATGGGCTCTGTCCTTCATATCCGACATTCACACCCAAACCAACCCAAAGGCAACTGTGTGATCAAGGGCTCTCAGCAATGAATTGCCCTCTCTTGGAGGATAACCCCACCTAGTTTATTTGGTTCTGCTGCTGCCCTGAGCACTCTTGGTAGTATTTTCTGCTTTAGGATGTACATAAAATGGCAGGGTACCCTTATGACTGCCCAGATCAATCGCATGATAACTTGGAACTGCTCAAGGCTTCATTACATCTTAAGGAGGTTCTATATTTCAAGCTGTCTCCTCTGAGGCTACACGGCCCCTTTCGGCTGGGAAATTTCAGTGCCTGGTGATTTACAGATCAATGACCTCAGAGGCTGGGTTCCAGAAGAATGAGGTGGCGGGGAATGCTCCACAGAGATTCTCTCCTTGAAGGGCTCCCTAAAAGGAAGTTTCTGGGAGAGATTTTCTTTGCGTATGCGAGGGCACATACACTGTCTTCCTACAAAATAACAACCTGCTTACCTACTGGCTGCTTCTCCCCTGTACTGGACCAACATGCTCTTATACTCAACTATGATCAGTGAGGGATGGGCTTCCCCAAATCTTGAGCTCCACAACATGCCCCAGCTGTTCTCTGTTGTTTTCTGTGGTGAACTGGGATGAAGGTGGGCGCAGACGTTATAAGAACAGCTACGGAAGGCCAGGCCTGGGGATGGTGACTGGGGCCTAGGGTGGCCTCCTACACCTTCCCAGACACAGGGCTGAATGAAGCTGAACACGAGTTGGGAAGAAGTGAAGAGTTTATGCTTACGGTTCCCCCTGAGGCTGCCTGGTGTGCCCTTCTCTGCTGCAGCAGCTCCTTCACTGTGATCTTCACCCGGACACCTTGATACACCTTAGGTTTTTCTGGGGAAAGGCAACCGAGTCAGTGGTCAAGTGTGAGGTTTGGGTGTCAGGCTGGGGTGTGGGGGGGTTCTTTATAAACTATGGCACCTGAGGCCAGATCTCTAGGTCTGGAGAATGCAAAGAGAACGCTAAAAGACAGATGGGAAAGAAACTCAAATTTCTCAAACTCGAAAGGATGAAGAGATACCGTGGGCAGGTTTCAGGGCCCCAGTGGAAACAGAACCTACGGAAATCTGTGGGGCTACCTGCCCCAGGCTGAGCCCTATCCCTACGCCAATAGCGCAGGTTTTTCTGCTCAGGAATGTGGAGACCAGTCTAGGGGACCTCACCCCTTGGCTAAGTTAGGGGAACCTAGGGTTCTGGTCTGGGAGAGGATGGAGACCTCTCCCAGACCAGAACCTGAGGAGGGGCTGGGCGTCGCCGCAGCTGACATAGCCCACCCCACTCCCACGCCAGTGGAAGTTCTGAGTCCCTTCCTTCTCCGCCAGGGCAGACGTGGCTTCTGGGGAGCCTCTGACCTCTACGTGCCCTTGGCCTGGAAGCCAGCCCTGGGGCAAGCAGCCGGCAGGTGGGTTTGGCCAGCCTTGTCCTTGGGTCGGTGAGGGACTCGCCAGACTGACCCCAATAAAGGGACCAGGCCCGAGAACTCCCTCCCTCTCATCTTTTTCTTCTGCCTTCTCTCCCTCACCCCCTTTCTCGCCTTTCCTGCTCTCCATCTTTTCCTCCTCCCTCCTTAGTCTCCGCTCCCGCTCGCTCCTCTTCCCGTCTCTCCCCACCCCCTCCCTTTCTGGGGCAGGCATTTCTCCGCGGCGCCCGAAGACTCCGAGTCGAGTCCGCGAAGCGCGAGCTGGGGAAGGCGTGCGGTGCGGCTGAGGACCGCGCACTCGGCCGGGATGCCGCCGTCCGGAAGGGGCCGCCCCTGGGGCCGGCGGGGCCGGGCCTGGGTGCCCGGCTCGCGGGAGAGGCCGAGCGCGCCCTAGGGGTCGTTGGGGAGGGCGTCCTGCGCGCCGGGAGCGGGGGCAGCTGCGGCCCCGGGCGGGCCCTGCGGAGCCGCGGTGAGTAGGTCGGGCCGGGCGGGCGTTTGCGGGCGGGGGTGGCCGCGGGATCCCAGGAGCGACTCCGGCCCTGACGTCGACCCTGGAGTGAGCGCGGGAGAGCCGCGCGGGGAGGGGCGGGCCGCGCGATCAGCCGGGGCGCCCGGCGACAGGGCCGGGCCGCCAGCGCCTCGCCTGGTCACTGCGGAGACCGCAGCAGGACAGCTGGGAGGCCCCCGGGCCGGGTCCTGGGAGCTAGGGTGCTCCCCGGGAAAGGAGGTCGCGGTGTTCGTCGCCCAGACCCAAGGAATCCCGCGTCTGGCCCGCAGGGCCTGGGCGCCGCGCCCTGTCCGCGGTCCAGCGTCTCCCTGCGACTTCCTCGCCGCGTCCGCGTCCCCGCGGACAGCGGGTGCTGCCCGGGGTCCGCACAGGGACCGCCACGGCTCAGCTCTGCGCGGGCCGGCTCAACCGGCTTGAGTCCCAGGCTCACCGTGAGCCTCTAGCTCCCGCCAACGCTGCTGGGCGCACAAAGTCCGCGCCGGGAAGTCCAAGGGTCACAACTATGACCAAGTGAAAGGACCGGGGTACGCGGACGCCACAGCGGACAACTGGACTTGTGGGCCTCTGCCCTCGGGACCAGGCGTGGAGTGGGAGCAGCCACAGCATGGCCCGTGCCCTCTCCGGATCCCGGGCTCCTACTTGCATGCCCTGACTTTGTGCCTCTCTGTTCCATGCAGGAAAAGCCGTGGAAATACACCCGGATCAAAACGCCCCTTACCCTCGTGACCCTACCCCAGGACAAGAAGCCGAGTTACCCGACATCGTGGTCATCAGAAGCTGGGTTGGTGGCTGGATGCTGCAGCTGCAGGGACTCAGCGCCTAGGAGGGCTCCTGTGCAGGGGGAGAGGCAGAGATGCAACATTTTTAAAGTTTCACAAAGCATCCAGCTGCACCCAGGTTCCTGGAGCAGGAGACAAACAGAATTAATGTTTTATACCTTCGGGTATAGGTTTGAGTTTTTTCCCCCTCATGCCAAGTATTTAAAACCTCTAGAAACCCATGATTTGACAATCAATGATTGCGCGATACTTTCAATTTGAATATTCAAAGGCTTAACAAAATGGACTATCTTCTGCAGAAATCCTGCACAGAGGCACCCCACAGAGAGTCCACAGAAACAGGGGCTAAGACCCCTTTGGGGCCTGGCCCTTGCTTTTATTGTATTTTGAGCATTTTGCCCACCTTCCCACAGACAGAGCAGGAGTCCTCAAAGATGCTCTGTATTTCTGCCTCAGAGGTAGCCCTGGGAGCCTTGAGTGACTTAGGGTGCCCTTCATGACCACCTGAGCCAGGCTGGCCGGGCTGACTGATTTCCATCTCTTCAGTCTCTGTTTTAAGAGAAAATCTCAGGTTTTGGGGAGTGAACATGGCAGCCAGTAGGTCTGGCCTGGCAAGGAGTCACTCTGGGCCCAGATTGCAGGCTGGAGGCCTGCAGAGGCCTCAGCTCTGCGCCTCATCTCCTTCTGGCCCCGCCTGGCCACGTGCTGGCTTCCCTCCCCTTTCTTCCGCTCTTTGTCTGTGCCCCAGACACTGGGGTTTCAGTACAGAATGCCTGCCTGTTAAGACCCTTTGCTCCTCCCCACAGAGCTGGGGATGCCTGTGGGGCTTCACCTTCTGGAGAGTTTCTGAGGCTGGTGTTTTTTTCACTATGAAGTTCCCTTTTTTCTCCTCTTTATCCCTCTAGAGCCATTCCTGCTTTTTTGCTGCAGGAGCGTGTGTTGAGAGAAATGATAAGCTTGGCTTCTGCTCATTCTAGCTGAAAGGATATGGATTTGTGTCAGGCCTTCACACTTTGGGTGAGAGGTGGGAGGGATATGAAGTCAGCTGCTTCATTGGTCCAGGCCTAAGCCCCTCACAAATGACCAGGGATTGTGCTGGGTTAAGTTCTCCAACCACTTGCTGTACCTCTTCTGTGTGATTTGGAAGCTGAGAAGACAGCAGTGGTCCAGAGAGGGAGTGGGTGCCAGGCCAAATCCTCTCCTGGCCCCCAAGAGAGGGCAGGGTGGGGCTACCTTTCCAGATAAGCCAAGACATTTCCATGTTGCCAGGACAGGCAATGGTTATAGGCCTCTGTTCTTTGTTCTCTGAATTCTCTGAAGTGCAAGAGGTGGAGTTGAGCCCCTCAGGCCACCAGAAAAATACCCGAATGCCCTGGAATGTGTTGGATGTAGGAAGGAGCACACAGAAATGGAAGAAAGGGGCTCTAAGAGTGACAAGACACCAGGGTCTGTGATGGATCAGAGTTGCTTGGCAACTGAAGTTGTGTCTCTGGGGGAGGGAATCAGGGCTGGGAACACTTGAGATGGCACCTGGCAGTAGGTGTGGTGTGTGTTTGTCCCCAGCCCAGCTGGAATCTGTCAGCTTCTGGAGCCTCTTTCTCCAAAGGCACTGAGCCTGTGTCCTGAGTTTCCCTGATGTACTCAGGACCAGACTCATGAGGAGGCGAAGGACACTGGGAGTTCAGAGAGCCCCTATTTCTTTCTCCCTGTCCTGCTATGTGTGGGCACGGCCCCCTTCTGAAGGAACAGTGAGCAAAGCAGTGTAGAATTAGGGACAGTCTCTTGTCCTCATAGCTTCTTCCATAACTTCTTTTCTCTTTTGTCCTCCATTTTGTTTTTGTTTTTTTTTTTTTTTTTGCGGTATGCGGGCCTCTCACTGTTGTGGCCTCTCCCGTTGCGGGGCACAGGCTCCGGACGCGCAGGCCCAGCGGCCATGGCTCACGGGCCCAGCTGCTCCGCGGCATGTGGGATCTTCCCGGTCTGGGGCACGAACCCGCGTCCCCTGCATCGGCAGGCGGACTCTCAACCACTGCGCCACCAGGGAAGCCCTCCATTTTGTTTTATACTTAGTTTTTGGTTTGCTTTAAAAAAATCTTCCTCTATGGCCTTCGTGTTTATTTTTTTCTGAGTTTCTTTCTTTTTGTCTCTCTTCTTGTCATTGCTTTCTATTTCTTACCTACATTGCTGTTTTTCTCCCTGGCTCTCTGTGTGTGTCTGTTTTCCCATGTTCTGGGGTGCTGTCTCATTTTTTCAGGCTTAGTCTCTTTCCTAACCTCTCCTTTCATGTGGAAGTGGACAGGGATGACAGGAGGCCATTGAGCGCCCTTGGCAACATCATCGAAATTGGTGCTGATGATTGGCTGACCTTTGGAGAAGGCAGGCAGGGCTGAGTGAGAGGTGAGTTCCTTGGAAGTCACGGGCTCTGTAGAGACAGCAAAGACCTCTTTGTCCCTTCCTCCAGAAGCCTCTGCCCAAAGAAGGACAGCAGTTCTGGGGGATTCTGCGTTGGCCGCTGCTGCTGGGATGGGTGTTCCAGTGCTGTTGCTAGCCAGCAACTTCAGAAAACTGGGTTTCCTTAGGTCTGAACCCTGATTTGAGAAAGAAGCCCCCCAGTTTTTAGCTTAACAATAAGGAGTTTCGTTGCCACTGTTTCTATAATTGCAGAACCCCAGCACAGGTATTTAAGAGCCACACGCCACACCTGCGGGGGTGAGGGAGGGTTCTTCTTAAATTGGGTCCTGTGAACCCTCCTTGTGGGGCTGTGTGTGTCACAAGGCCTGGAACAACCGGCTCAGCACTGAGGCCCCATGGAGTTGGATGTTCCTCATAGACTTTTTAGAGTTTGTCCTTTATTGAGTGTTTATTGCATGTCAGGCACTGTATGGTATAGCCTCCCCATGTCACAGATGAGGAAACAGGCTCAGAGGGATGAGCGGCATGACCAAGATTACTGAGCACACACATGGCAGGATTGGGAGTCAAACTTTGATAAATCAGATGCTAAACCCTTACTCTTAATTAACATTGTTGTCTTCCTGATCTTTTATAGCAGAGGCTTTCAAACTTTTCGGACTTCAAACCACACTAGGAAATTCATTTTACATGTTCGCATACTGTATCTATAACAATATTTATATATTTACAAAACAAACTTTTCATGGAACAATGTACACCTATGCACAAGAGATATCCTGAAAATTTCTATTCCATCTTTTCCATCTCATTCTATTCATGAAAACATCTATGTTGATTCGGAGTCGCTAATATAATTTAATGACCCACCAGTGCGTTGTGACTGACATTGGAAAATATTGCCTGTGAGACATGCAAACCCACTTGTCAGAGCTGTGCTCGTGGACAGCGTGTCCTGTCTGCTCTACTGTCGGGGTGTGTGGGGAGGCTGGGGCAGTGCAGATACTGACTGGAGAGTGGTCTGTAAACACTGGGGTCACAGGAACCCCGAGAAGAGGCTGACTGGAGGGGAGGGGAATCTGCTAATTAGGCTTATGACAGTTTGTGCGTCTCAGACCGGAAACTCTTCTTTCTTGCTGGGGTCATGGTCACCTTCAAGGTGTCTGCCCTGAGGTCCTGATCATCTCTTTCAGGTTTTTAATAAAAGACTGAAAAAAATGTTGTGGGTTTTAACAGGCTCACTTGCTTCAAAATATAACATAGGATCCAGATGTTTGGATGTTGGAAGGGATCTTTGAGGGACTGAGACAGACTTGGAGTGTTTTTCCAACATCCTTGCCGGTTTTTGTCCGGCCCAGGCTCCCTCCGCCACTTGGCTGAGCTGCCAGCCCATAGAGGAAGTGGGAGCTCACGGTGTGTCAGGCCGCCTGTTCCACTGTTGGACTGCTTTAAATTTAATTGGCTGAGACAAAATCCAATGCGGTGTATTAGCTGAGCACCATCTATGTACCAGGCCTGGTGCCAAGCACCAGAAATACAGACTGATAGTCATGCTTTCTGTCATCAACTGCTTGGTGAGTAACATGGAATACCTGTTCTCCCATGTCCACACCACTGCTCCTTCATTACAGGTCTGTTTGGCTCATTCATTTGTTCATTCATTCATTCATTCATTCAACAAGCATATACTGATGATCTGCTCTGACCAGGCCGAGGACTAAGCCTGAAGAAGGTATCATGTCCTCTTCCAACCCCACTGCAAACCTTCTCTTTTTAAGGTTCACCATCTGTAATTTCTCTGGTTCTTCATATGTTATAGTATTTCAAATCTCTGAGCCACGGATCTCAGAAACACTTTAGTTGGTCCTTGGCCTTCTTAAAGTCCTGTAGCACCAGAATAATGGGAATAGAATACATTTTTAAAAAAGTTTTAAACTGAATATTTTAACTGAAATTTTTTGGCAGGCTTTTGTATGCAAATGACAGTGCAGAACATTATATTTAGGAGACATTATTAAATTAGACACACATGACACATGAATATGAAAAGACTTTCAGTAGAAGAAAAAGAGGGAGTTTATTCCCTCCGAATTTGACTGTGGCTCTAAATTCTCTTCATTAATGCAAAATTCTTTTGTCATTCTGACTGTTGGGACACTGTTACCAAACCTTGTGGGAAATATCAAGTTCCAAAAACATGGAGGAAACAAATACTTACTGGGTCCAATGTGAATGTTTGGTCCATATGAAAATGACCAGGAAGACTATTAGATGAAGGTTATTTAATGATTTGTGGTAAGTCAGTCTCTTCCCATAAAATATATCCAAAGTTTTTACATTAAGAGACTTCCATGGGGAATGAGCATTTGATAGTTTATCATTTAAATTAGGAAGATACCATCAGATTCTGCTTGAAAAGTTCATCTTAAGACATTTTTTTTTTAACATCTTTATTGGAGTGTAATTGCTTTACAGTGGTGTGTTAGTTTCTGCTTTATAACAAAGTGAATCAGTTATACATATACATATGTCCCCGTGTCTCTTCCCTCTTGCATCTCCCTCCCTCCCACCCTCCCAAGACATTTTTATTATGCAACATTTGAGACATACAAAAACATAAAGATTACTGTGATAAAAGCCTGTGAATATATTATCAACATTAAGAAATAAGTGATATTTCATTTATGATTAAATTAATTTATTAAGCCTTAAACTTTTAGATTATCCACTCAAGATATTTGGTTAAGAGAGAAGGTTAGCAGGGATGGCTATCAATTTTCCCAATTTGAAAAGCTGATTCTTAGGTACTACTTGTTTTGTCCACATTTTCTTCCTTTTGGAGCTTGTAAATTTTCTTTTTCACTCTCTTTTCCTTTTGGCTTGTAATACACTGACAATGACATTACATATTGCAAACCCACACGTTTATCAGAGATTATGATTAGAGGACACTTTTATAGCAAAGATCAAATATAACATGGTGTCATCATTTACAAATAATTATAGAAGATTTTCTTATTATTTATTTAACCTGATCTTTAGGGATTCTAATTCCTGATCTATTTATTATATGTGTTTTTATCACACCAGAGATAATACCAAACACTGAATAACTTTTATTTATAAGAATTATTATCAATATTTATAGTCTACATAGATACTAAATGAATATATAAACATTTTTCTATGCTACTTCAAAGGTTCAGTAATTTTCCTTCTTAAAGACATTTAAAAATATGAAATCAGTCATCTTAAATATATTACCACTACAACTCAATAGCCAGTACTGTCATGATTTGCAAAGAGTATGACTAAGTTAAATCCTAAGCATGGTGAGGACTTCCTTATACATCAGAATTGTCACCCATAGTGTTGAGGTCTAAGTTGTTACTCATCTTTGTGGTATAATTTTCCCTCAACTTAACAGAGATTTACTGAGCACCTACAACCTGCTGGACACTAAGCCAGGTGCTGAGGACACAGAACTATCCTTCCCTTGATGAGTTTAGTTAGAGAATCCTCTTTAGCCAGAGTGTACGATTTTGCACTTAACCTCTCGAGAGTCAGTAGTTATCAAATATGGTGTGTAAGATGAACAGTGTAATATTGTTTTGAACAGTGAGGACACCTTAGACAGAACCTAATGATCGAACATAAAGAAAGAGTATAATTTTGATGTGTGGTTGGTAGAATGACTGTAACGTAATGTGACTTAAACCTTGGACATCAATTGTTGTTTCAGTTCTTTAAATATACCTGATGTTTTATTTCTTGTGAATGTATTATTTAGATTTACATATTAAAAATGGTTCACAGAGGTACTGGTAATTCCTTTATATATGTTTACATTTACGTGTATATAGATATATGTGTATGTATGCAAATATATATTTTACTATTGGGGTTAGTAATTCTTTTCCCTTTGTGGAATTTTCTGTACAGTACTCTAGTACTGAAGTCTTCCCCTTGCCATCATATTGTATTATTAGCTGTAGCAAGTCATAACGCTGATTTAAAAGCAGTTATTAAGTAAACGAGGTAAAGCTGTGGTTTTCTTCTCTCTTTCTTTGGGGTTTGTATAACATTGTAAGAGAAGTACAAACAGTTTCAACTACATACTATAGTATCTGTTTTTAGCGATGTATGGGGGGATTGCCTATATTTTAGCTTTTACATGGGAAAATATTGCTCTCCATTTTTTTTGGACATTATCCTCTAGGGAGATTTCTTAGCTTGAATTTGACATCACCATCTCTGCTTACTTTAAATCTTAAGGGACCTAAAAGAAATGGTGTTTTGAACCTGAACACTTAAATTTTCTCTGGCTTCCCCAGGAAAGCTGTGAGTCTGGGAAGAGCAGGTTTGAGAAGGAGACGGAGAGGAGAACATGTATAATCTTTATGTTGGCATTCTGCATTATTACATAAAGGTGCAGTTAGTCCCTGGCATGTGGTAGGAAATAGAGAGTACTTGAATGGGAAATGGGACAGGGAAATATAAATTCATTTTCCTAGCATAAGTTTATATCTTGGTTTCACTTTTTACAAAGTATTGTAAATTCCCAGAACAATAAAAAGAACCAAATTAAAATATATGCAATATAGCAGCACTGTCAAGCTAAATAGAATTCTTAAAAGTCATTTACCATTTGGAAATTATTAGCACCATTCCCCACTCCACTTGATCCTTTAGACTAGAGAACTGAAACGGATACTAGACAGAGTATGGGCCTGTGTGTGTCTCCTTTTTTATAAATTAAATTTGCCAAACACTATGAAAGGGCTTGGATGCTCTAAGAAGAATGTAGACACCACTGGTCACTGAGCTCTACTTATCTGAGAGCCAGTGAATCCTCAGGTCGTGAGAAGATGAACATAATAGGTGAATAGACAATAGCAAACTAAGAGAAATAAGCATGCCTAACATTTAGTGTTATAATTAAACCAAAATTAAAGTTATAGGAACACATATTTATGACTTACACATAAACTTATGATTATTGTGTTATGTGCTACTTAGTAACAAATGGTAAGCAGTAGATGACTGTAATTATTATAAAATTTATACAACCAATCTAGAAAAGTGACTTTGAGATCCTTCCTTGTGAAGACCCTGCCTCTACAGGGAGGGCCAGATCTCTTCCTTCTGATGTGGGGCCTGCCGTCCAGGTTTGAGTGAGGCTGGATGACAGATGGCTCTACCGAAGATGCTGGCAACCAGGACTAAGGTCTCCAGTCTCAGCAGACTTGAGAAGGGCAGCTCTCTCCCATGGTAGAAGCTGTCCCCTTCCATTGAAGAGCAAATATTGAGCAAAGTAAAGATCTGGTTGTGAAAAGGAGTGGTGGGAGGGAAGGAGTAGGCAGGGGACCCGGGAGAGTGCAGCCCAACAGCTGTGGACCACGAATGCTCCTTTGTTTGTTTCTCCAGGGATGCTGTCCCAGGAGGGGGATGAAGGTTGTGAGGTAAAAGAAGGCTTCTATTCAAGTATTTCTTTGAGAACTCCACAAATTATGTGTATGTTTGCTCAACCAGAATATATACCCTTGAAGGCCTAGACAAGGAGGAATATCAATTATTCACTTCTAAATGTGAATTAATATCCATATTTGACTTTCTAGACTCCAACCTAGAGCATGGAACCCTGTCACAGAGGATGCGAGGGAGACTGTATTGAGGGGCTTTGGACCCCCAGGAGATGGAGGGAAAAAGCGCTGCAACAGGAGAGACCCAATGGGTCAGAAAAATGTGGTGAAGGGAATAAAGAAAGGAAGGTGGTAGGAAGACAAGAGGAAGATTGTGGGTGTGACCTGTGAGCCTTGACTCACACTTTGCAATGTTAAAGTGTGTGCAAGGTGTTTATGATGGGCTTGGCCTGCAGACAGGCACACTGCTTGGTGGGGATTACTATGGGAATTTAATTGCCAAAGGAGTCCATACCAGTCAGACTTACATGAGACAGATTGATGCTTCAAATGTCAGTTTCTTCATTTATACATCATAAGAGCTATATATTTCTGACCAGTGAGCCATCAACAAGGTCTTTCTTCAAAGGTCATGTTGTCAAAGGACCTGACAACATGTCCTTCTCCAAAGACCCTTTGCTTCTTGGTGTTTTGTAGTCTTGTTTCTTGCCGACAGCCCAGGACTGCTCTCTGTGTTTTCCTTACAATGCATGCATTCTTATTTGATCATAGAATGTCCATTTTGCTAATGCATTCTGATAACTGTCGGTTTATTCCATCAGAGAGACAATGTCTAGCTTAATTAAGGCTACCGTTGATCAAAGAAAGTCTTTGGTCTTTGTTGTTTTTTGGATTAGCCTGATTTTTGGACATACTGGGCTTTAGTGCAGAGTTAAAACCATGTTATTTATGAAGCCATAGTGTCCTGACCCCATTTTAATGACAATAAAGCATTTATATGTGGTGTCACATTTGTTACTTGCAAGTTATTGTTATTTGCAAGTCACCGTAAGGGGATAAATGCATATAATGCTTCACACTTTATAAAGTCACATGATATAAAATGAGTTTTGTTTTATGCACCCTAATCTATATTATATCCTATGCATTCTCTTTTATTGAAGAACACACATAGTTCATAATTAAGAAAAACTGGACAGGGAAATCAGTATGTTTTATGATCTGCATGAAGTTTTTAATGTAATTTAAGAAAAAATACTATCAGTGCTAAAAATGATACTTCAAAGATAACAAAAGATTCAGAACATAATGGGTTACTAAATTCCCCCAGAGACCCCACTGTCAGGCTGTCTAACTAGAATATGGTCCCTGACACACTGAATTCACATTGTGGTGTGTTTCAGTGGGGTTATAGTGGGAGGATCACAAATAAATGCCATCATCCTCCATTAACAAAGGGTGGCACGATGGCTTATCCTGAAAATCCAGTTCTGAAAAAGCCGCCACACCACAACAATCTGTGAATACAGACACTGACTTAAAGAAAAGCACAGAAGTCCTCTGGCATCCTCAGTAAGCTCCACGGCACTCATATGCCCCCCATGCCAGGCTCCCACCTTCTTTGGTCCACGGAGAAGGGTCCTGGAGGACAGAGGTGTCTGCCCCCTCGTCTGGGGAGAAGGGCCCCACCTTGGGTGGTGGGTCATTGGACATTGTCATGAAAGAGGTGAAGGGGTAGGGGGATGGGGTTGGGTACCCCTGCATGTGGTACAGATCCTCCAGTGTGTGCAGAGAGTAGGACTGAACCCCCGCTAGGGGGGCCACCCAACCGGAGCTCCTGTGCTGGGCAGTGCTCCCCGACTCTAGCTGGGAGAGGCAGCCTGTGCTGGGCGCCGAGCTCTGCAGGGCATCGGCCGGCACGGGGTCTGGTTGGCTGAGGCCTTCGGGCACCATCTGCTCCCACGAGTCCCTCTGAGGAGGATGGAAAGGTCACTGGGGTTAGTCATTAGGTGATTGTCTGACGTGGGCAGATTTCCTTCCCAACACAGGGTGCTGCTGGCCCATGTCTTCCAGAGCAGACTAGGTGTCCTCCCTCTGCTGTCCAAAGCCTCCCTACCAGGCAGCTCTCCCCTCTGGTGTTTGACATCGGCACTGGGAGTTTTAGTTCCTTTCTTACTCTAGAATTAGATTGTGTGTGTGTGTGTGTGTGTGTGTGTGTGTGTGTGTGTGTGTGTGTGTAGAGAGAGAGAGAGTCCTTTCCCCAGAAAACATTAAATGTGAAGATAATAAAATGAACATTTTGACAGCGTTTCATCATTTACTCCTGGAAGAAGTAGACCCTAAGCTACACAGTGGGCTTCTGAGAGGGCTAGGAAGGCTACCTGTCCTCAGTGAGCAAGGGGGTAGAACCTCATAGGCTTGGAGCTGGAAAGATTTGGCTTCAATTCATGGCTGGGCCACTTACTACCTTCCTGATTCTGAGTATTTCACTTTGCGCATCTGTAAGATAGGGCTTTAATAACTATACCCTGAGTTGTTGCAAGTATTAAATGAACAAGTGCACATAAAAGTTCCTGGCTGTAGTAGATACTCAATAATGTTAATTCCTACTCTCCCACAGCCTGTTTTGTCTAAAATCCCATCTCCAGAGATTCATGCCTTTGTGGTTGAGGGCTTTACAGTATAAGAAATTTACTAGTATTCATCTTTATGAACTCGTCTCTGGAAGGACTGCGAGAGAACAAGGTTCTAGAGGGTAGAAATATCGTGGGAGCGGGGAGGCAGGGAGGGGGAGGGCGAGAGGAGTCCTGATGCGCCTGCCCTGGCTGACAGCCTCGCTGTCTGCGAGGTAACTTCAGTGCTCTTTCCTTATGCACGGGAGGAATAATGGGGAAACATCTGGCACAATCGGTAGAGTATTAACAAAATGGATATATATCCTGTTTTATCAGTCGTCCCCGCCCAAATCCCTAGATAGAGCTTCCTGCCGCGTGGCTGGCACGGATCTTTGAGGAGGGCTCCCTGGGCGTGGATCCTGGCATCTCCCGGGGCGGCGCAGAGCAGCCTCCCGGGGGTCTCCGGGGCGAGCAGACCTGGTTGCTAAGCACATAGGTTGGCCAGGGCCGCGGGAGCCCCGACGTTAGTGACCCCCTAAATTAAGCCTCTGCATACTCACCAGCACGAAGTGTGCAGGCTCGCTGGGGAAGGGCAGCGGCAGGAGCTGTGGCAGGGGTTAGGCGCTGATTAGGGAGCCGCTGTTGGGGGTCAGGGCCGTGGGGCGGTGATCCCCGTAGAGCTCCGGGAAGTAGGAGTCCAGGTGGGCCTGGTGGCCCTGCCCTGCCGAGGACTCGCAGGCAATGTCCTTCGCCACAGTTCGGGTGCAAGCATCGTTTGCGAACTGTTTACTGTTGTGGAAGTCCAAGTCGGTTAGGAGGGATCTCCTGACACCATAGTAACCTGACATCACCGGTGAGCCTGTTGCCAAGGGGAAAACAAACGGGCAAAAGTTGTTTCCTTGGAGGAAGTCAAGGCATCTCTGTTGCAGCCAGGTCTCTCCACGTGTGAAATGGTATTTCCAACGCAGGCCCGATGCCAAGGCCAACATTTAAATAGATAAATGTCTTGAAAGGCATTAACTATAGCGGCATTACCTCTTTTAACTGGTCCAGCCCAAATAATTCATACATTTAAAGTTCGCTCTGCCTTCGGGGATAAGTTCGCTTTAGATGGAGCAATAACTGTTCAGTGTCTCTCACTTCTTGTGCACCTTCAGTGTGCCAGGTGCTGTGCTAGACGCTGTGCTTATTCTATCTCTTTGGGCTTAAGGAGATAGAATAAGAAGCCCTTGGTATTTACATTTCATCTAATGAAGTACTTTTTTCACAGTTTCTGAGTTCTGTCCCCATAGATACAGGACCGTTTGCAAGAGGCTGCTTCTGGGGCATGTTATGTGAGACTCAGCATCTCTAGATAAGGTGAGACAATAACCCCGCCCCAAATCAGAGGCAGGCCGTACTCTTCTTCTAATTTTTTTGTACACTGGCCGTGACTTGCACCTATTAGGCACCAGAAACTGCTGCTTGCTTTGCTTCCGTGAAGCAAAGTTAGAGGACCACAAAAAATGTTTTCTGGCTTTGATGAGTCTGGTGTTATTTGCTGCCCTCTTGTGGCCACGTTGAGTCTCTCACTCAGCTCCCCTGGGCACTGCAAGCTAGAGAAGGGAATGCGTGTCACAGAAAGCTTCCCTTGGTGGAAACCTGGAGAGGCTGAAACTGAGAAGAATCTCATTTAAGGTAAGGCCAGTGAAATAGTCCCAGAGGAGAAGAGCTGTGTTAGCTAAAGACTTTCTGATCTCGTAGCTCAGTTGTAGCAGGAAACCCTTCATCACTTTGAACGTGGTCAGGAGCACAGACTCAAGGGCTGTAAAACTGATTTTTATTTTTCCAGCTGGTGGTGGGTGTGATCCAATTAGCTAAGACCTACTCCCTCAGGTCACAAAGAGGCTGAGCTGGGAGGGTGATGCGGGTGCTTGTCTTTGTCACCTTTCCCAAACACAGTGGACTGCTTCTGAGCTTTGTCCCTGCCCACCCTGCCCACTCTTCCACAGGGAGAGAAGACAGACTCATCAAGACCTTCCTTCTTATTACACTGACTCAGTCATACATGACTCTCCAGACACAGCATTTTGGCCCCTGCCACCTGATGTGGCACTTCGTATTATGCTCGATACTCTCTCTCCTGAGTTACAGCCCTCTTTCCAATCCATCTGCAAGCTCCATGGGGGCAGAGCTTATGTCCTACACATTTTCTGTAAACCCAGTCGTATAATACTGTGTTCAAAAATTACATGTGAATTTATTCATTCATTCAGAGGAAATCAAAATTCCCTGTAGAAACTTAAAGCATAATTCCACCCACTCCACTTTCATCTTAAATTCTATAGCCCCAAACTTCTAATCTGCTCATGAATTTGAAAGCTGCAGTTAGAGGTTTCATCGTAAGCATAATTCTCCAGAAAAAACATCTGTGCAAGTGAAAATTAATATCAATAAATAAGGTTTCGTTTCATGCCAGGAATTTATATCCACAGTAGTGGTTAAGGCTGAGAACAGAATGAAGAATAAGTAAACAAGGCTTCTAGGATCTCATGTCTGTATTTCCAATTTCCAAATAAAAAAATACAGAGAAAAAAACCCTTTGCTTTTTAAGCATGTATTTTTCTCCCTAAAAAGAGGAAGAATAATTCTAGATGATAACAGAGGCTGCAGAAATTTTCTTCTGTAGAATGGAGCAGATACAACCACATTCCAGTGACAATAAATATGATTGGGAAACACAGCATAGAGACATTCAGATATGTGGGATCGTCTCCTGCTCTTATCCCTTTCCCTTTTCCAGCTCTGAAGGTTACCAAAATTACTGAGAAACCATATGCCCTTCTGAGTTTGGGATCTGGAAGGAACGTGTGTGTGTGTGTGTGTGTGTGTGTGTGTGTATGTGTCTACATGTGTATACACACACATATGAGAGTGCCCCAAATTATTATTAAGAATTCTCCTATTCCATCCCAACAGGAGTACTTAATGAGACATATGTATTAAAATTAATGTAAGGTGCTGAACTAAGTGCCTGGCATATAGAAAGCACCAATAAATAATTGTTATTCCACCTGCCCTCAGGTCTCTCTCTTTCTGTTCTGAAGCATGTGCATAATCTATCAGACCACAGTGCCAGAATCTTAAACATTTTAAAACTGTATCAAGGGCTTAATTGATATTGCTTTTGCCCAATAAGCTTATGCTGGACGGAATGCGTTCCAAATTCAGGAATGACTGAATGAGGTCTGCTTTCCCTGATTTTACATTTTAAAAATAAGTGTTTTAAAGCTGCAAAATTTTGCAAGTGCTGTAAGGCAGCTATGAAAGAATAGAAGCCTAAATGCCTGATTTTGCTCAAAAGAGAAGGAATTGCCCCTTGAACTGCAATACTCACCTGGCATCGGGCCAAACGGAGGCTGAGTAGAGCTGACACTGCCCTGGAAGACAGTGTCCTAAAACACACAAGTGTTTTCTTCTTTAGTTGCAAGTTTGAACTTAAAAAAAGTTTAGGAATACGTTCTACAAGCTTTATTTTCTGCTACTAAGAAACATTTTAGGAGAGGTTAGCTTAGAGGAGGGTCAAATGAGGGTTAAGAACACAATACCAGAAAACAAACAAGGGACAGAGAGAAACCAAAGTTTTAGATTCTGATAAACTTGCCAAAAAGCACAGTTTAGATGAAATAATTTATCTTTTTTTTTACTGTTTGTGTTAATATCCTTCATCAAATATATATCAAAGATTTATATAAATACATACATACATGCACACACAAATATGTTTGTATTTGGTTTTAACATTGAATGGCCACTTTTTAAGCTGTCTGCCTCCATGTAGAATGGAAGCTTCACTAAGGGTAGAGACCTTGACTGTGACTTGTTCTCAGTGTCCGGAACAGAGTGTGATCCATCATAGACACAATAAAAATATGTGGAATAAAAATAGGCGTCAAAGATCCCGCAGGTTAGTGAGCATAGGAGGCTGAGGGATGTTGTCGGTTGAATTATGTCCCCTGAAAAGATATATTGAAGTCCTAATTACCAGAACCTGTGAATGTGGACTTATTTGGAAATAGAAGGTTTGAAGGTGAAACTAGTTAAATTAAAAGGAGTTCGTCCTGGAGGATTGTGGGCCCTAAATCCAATATGATTGTTGTCCTTATAAGAAGAGGAGAGAGACACGCAGAGACACACACACAGAGGGGAGAAGGCAGTCTGAAGAAAGAGGCAGAAATCTGAGAGTTACAACTTCAAGCTAAGGAACACTAAGGTTTGCCAGCAACCACCAGAAGCTAGGAAGAGGCAAAGAAGGATGCTCTCCTAAAGCCTTCTGAGGGAGCCTGGCCCGCCGACAACTTGATTTTGGACTTCTAGTCTCCAGATTTGTGAGACGGTAAATTTTTATTGTTTTAAGGCATCCCATTTGTGGTAATTTGTTACTGTAGCCCTAGGACACTAATACAGGGAGTGATTGATAATGAAACAGATAATTCGGTGTAGTGTGAGAAGTGGCATTTTAGAAGTAAGGTGGGCTGAGGTGGACACCTAAGCCAGTATTAGGGATGGGATGGGGGACATATCCTGGAGGAGTTGATGCTTAAGCTGAGTGCTGAAGGAAGGGTATCCAGGTGAGTAGAGTCTTAAGATATCCAAATGCAAGCTCTGGCTCCAAGATGCCCAGGAACAATGTTGCTGTTGTAAAAGGTGAGTCCTCAACATCCAGTTCTTCGGATTTGAACACTTAGTCTTGACCCTAATAATCCTACAAACTCTCAAGAGTTGGAAGAGATTTTGCAGAGAGTCTCATTCAACTACCACTCAAGGCTGAAATACTCTCCATGTTATCAGCCCTGGGTGCATTTAGCCTATAGTGGTGGAGAACTCAGCACCCTCTGCGAAAGCCTATTTCTTCTTTGGGGACCTCCAGTTGTGATAAAGTAGGCTGAAAAGAGTCATGTTCTTAATTCTAATCTTGGTCCATACAGAATAAGGTAAACCCTTCTTCCATACATAGCTCTTCAAATATCTGAAGATAACCCATCATTTCTCAACTGTCTTAATCAGTCTGGGCTGCTAGAACAAATACCATAGACGTGGTGGCTTAAACAACAAACATTTCTCCCAGTTCTGGAGGTTGGAAGTTTGAGGTCAGGGTGCAAGTAAGGTCGGGTTCTCTGGGGGCCCTCATCCTGGCTTGCAGTTGGTTGTCTTCTCACTGTGTCTTCATGTGGCACAAAGAGAGATCATCTTTTCCACGTGTCTTTTCTTATAAGGGCACCAATCCCATTCATGAGGGCTTTGCCCTCATGACTGAACTACCTCCCCAAAGGCCCCACCTCCAAATACCATCGCGCTGGGGATCAGGGCTTTTTTTTAGATTCCATATATATGTCTTAGCATACAGTATTTGTTTTTCTCTTTCTGACTTACTTCACTCTGTATGACAGCCTCTAGGTCCATCCATCTCACTGCAAATAACTCAATTTTGTTCCCTTTTATGGCTGAGTAATATTCCATTGTACATATGTGCCACATCTTCTTTATCCATTCATCTGTCGATGGACAATTAGGTTGCTTCCAGTGATGAGGGCTTTAACACATGAATTATGGGGGTGGGGTACAAGCATTCCATCCATAGCCCCAAACTGGAATTGTATCTTCTTCAGGCAAAATGTCCTCCAACCGTTCAGAAGTAGCCCAGTATTTGAGAGTGAAGACTCTGGAACCAGAGTGTGTGTTTGAATCCCAGCTCTGCCTCTTGTTAGCTGTGTGATCTTGGGCACATGAAGATTAAATGTGATTTTATGTGTCAAGCACTTAGAATAGTTCCTGGCTTAGAGTAAGGAGGATGTAAGTATTAGCTATTATCACTCAGATGCATTTTTATGTCTCTTCAAATCTATGGTATATTCCTCTAAACATGTTTTCCTATTTAATAAGTTAACACTTTCTTTTTTTGTTAAATTTAATTTATTGACATATAGTTGATTTACAATGTTGTGTAAGTTTGTACTGTACAGCAAAGTGATTCATTTATGCATATATGTTTTTTTTATATTCTTTTCCATTATGGTTTATCACAGGATATTGAATATATTTCCCTGTGCTATACAGTACGACCTTGTTGTTTATCCATTCTATATATAATAGTTTGCCTCTGCTAATCTCAAACTCTCTAATAAATTAACAATGGCAAATGGCAGAAGGGAACTCGTGGGCATGCAGGGTCAGAGATTGGTGTAGGTCAGGGTACTGTGATTCTTATATGGGAAGGAAAGGAGTTACTGATTAACTGTAGAAGCACTTGTGTTTGGGCACATTTTCCCATGTTGCCAGGGCCCATGTTATCCAGTGTTTCCCTCTGATTTCCCGCTCTGTCCATCTGGGTCTTTCCTCCGAGACCTGTGCCAGGGCCCATTCCCTGTGGCTTCTGCCTCAGCCTCCTTCACTGGGTAAGCAGGGTGTGGCAGGGTGGTAGCTGTCCTGGGTGCTGCCTGGGGAGATGTCCTGCTGCTCTTCTGCATCTTTTCCTCCCGGCCTGCTCCCTTAAACTGCTCTGGCCAAGGCTGGGGCCAGGAGGAAGTCTTCTGTGAGATGCAGTGCATATGCCCAACCTGATGGACAGAAGTATCGGCACCTGTCAGCCATGCACTGGTTCATCAGCTGCTGTGGCTCTGCCCTGGCCTCTGCCTGAGGCATGACAGAACTCAGTCTGTGCCAACACAGCCCCTGCAGCATCTACCACCACCAATACCACCATCTACCACCACCATTGCCACCAACAGTCTTCTTATACCCCTTCTTCTTCTTCTGCCCAGTTTTAATTATTACTGTGGAATTGCCAGCACTGTACCTCCCACCCCAACCCAATTTTAATACCTGAAGACTCTACAAAGCTTTCATAATTACTAGCCTAGTTGATTTTATTTATTATTTGATGTAAAGAAGGCTCTTGTGTTTGTTTCTTCTGCATACTTTTGCCCTTTACCTGCTGTGGAAAGTAAACACTCTATTTCCATTCTTTATGGTTAGTCATAAAATTTTACCTGTGTATTTAACAAAGATGACAAGCAGTATCTTTTTAAAATAATTTATTTATTTTATTTTATTTATTTTTGGCTGCATTGGGTCTTCCTTGCTGTGTGCAGGCTTCCTCTAGTTGCGGAGAGCAGGGGCTACTCTTCACTGCAGTGCACGAGCTTCTCATTGCGGTGGCTTCTTTTGTTGCAGAGCACGGGCTCTAGGCGTGCAGGCTTCAGCAGTTGCAGCACGCGGGCTCAGTAGTTGTGGCTTGCGGGCTCTGGAGTGCAGGCTCGGTAGTTGTGGCACACGGGCTTAGTTGCTCACGGTATGTGGGATCTTCCCAGATCAAACCCATGTCCCACTCATTGGAAGGTGGATTCTTAACCACTGCACCACCAGGGAAGTCCCTACAAACAGTATCTTAAACCTCCCACTGACAGACAAGATCCTTAGGACATTAACTCTTATTGCTCCTCTCCTAATTTACACGAGTATGTATTTTCTTGTATTTTAGCTTGTTTCTTTTTATTAAACCTCCACAAATTAGACTTCATAATTATTTTCATCATTTTATCAAGTAAATCTGTATTAGATTTCCTTACATGTTCATCATTTTCTTTGCTTATCTGTCCTCCAAAATTTTTTTCTAGATTCAAGTTTCCTTCTTCTGAAATAACCCTTTAGAAAATTCCTTCCCTGTAGGTGGTGTTAGTGGTAAACTGTTTCAGTTTTTTATTTATCTGAAAATATAATTTCTTTTGCCCTGTACTTAGAAGATACTATTTTGGGGTTCATAATTGTAACTTTACAGTTATTCTTTTGTCAGCACTTTAAAGATAGCACTCCATTGTCTTGTGGCTTCCATGATTGGTGTTGAGAAGTTTGCTATTAACCTTAAACTTATTCTTTGTAACAATCTTTCTTTCTTTTCTGACTGCCTTTTTAATATACTCCCTTTGTCTTTATGGTTTTTCAAGTCCATCTCATTTTACCTTGGGGTAGATTTTTAAAATGTATTCTGCTTGTATAGGGTGTGCTTCATGTGGCTGGGGGTACATGTCTTTCAGAAAAGTTTCAACTATCCTCTACTTAAATATTGCCTTGCCTGTATTATCTGTATTCTCTCCTTCTGGGTCTTCGATGTATGTTAAATCTTTTACTTTTATCCCCTATATATTCTTAACTTTTTGTTACTTCCTCTATATCCATGATTCTATGTTCTATATTTTGGGATAGATGGGTATAGATTTCTTCAGCTCTACATCCAGTTCACTAATTCCTTCTTCAACTGTAGCTAATTTACTGTTTAACACAAACATTGAAATTTTTTGGTATCAATGATTAGATATATTTTCATTTCTAAAATTTCCATTGATTTTTTAAAAATTTTGCTTGGTTTTTTGTTGAGTGTTCATTATGTATTATGTTATTATTTATTTTGTATTTGGTAGTTCTAATATCTGAAAGTCCTGAGAATTTAACTTTATTGTTTTTTTTTTTTTTTTTTTTTTTTGCAGTACGCGGGCCTCTCACTGTTGTGGCCTCTCCCGTTGCGGAGCACAGGCTCCGGACGCGCAGGCTCAGCGGCCATGGCTGCATGTGGGATCTTCCCGGACCGGGGCACGAACCCGTGTCCCCTGCATCGGCAGGCGGACTCTCAACCACTGCGCCACCAGGGAAACCCTAACTTTATTGTTTATGTTGACTGTCATTCTTAGTGACTTGTTTCCTTATGCATTTGGTGATCTTTGATTGAAACTCATATCTGGTTGACCTTAATCTGTGAAAATCTGGGTTCCTAAATTGAGGTTGTGCTTCTCCAGAAGAGTTATGCTTATATTGCTTTGGAGGCAGCTCCCTTCCAGGTTCCCTGTCCCAGGTTCATCTCCCCAGTCTTGGCAAAAATAGCTCAAGAACCAGTCTTCATGTATCAGGCTAATTTGAACACCCTTCCTTAGGGGAATCTGCCTTTTTGGTGTGATCAACTTCTCTTCATTCTGTGTCCTTACTTCTGCTCAAACATTTTCCCCACCTTCCATGCTAACCTTCAACCCAACACCCCCTGCCCCAAACCCCCTAGCTTTGGTGATTTCCCTTACTTCCAGCCAGCCCAACAAATTAGTAAAATTTGTTTTATGCAGGATTCTATTTTGTTTTGGGTACAAATCTCCCCACCTCCAGACTGTTGACTATCTGAAACAGAGTCAAATCCCTAAGTATTAAAACTAGAAGTAGATACTGTCCTGTTTTAACCACAGCAGCTTTTATTTTTAACTTTTTATTTTTCTATGACTGCCAACATTTTCCAGCAGAGATTTAGATTATAAATAAAATTCATAAGCACGCACTTGTAGTAATTTCATAAGCACACCATTAGGCACATGACCAAATGTGTTATATCTACTAACATTTAATTATCACAACCACCCCAGAAGATAAGTAATGCTATTTTCATCTTGATGAGTAAATTGAAACAGAGAAAATAACTCGGGTTCCCTTGTAGGTAGTATTGTTGTTAGTGGTGGTGGGTGGGATCAAACAAGGAACTTTCTGATTCCAGAGCCTATTTCTTAACTACCACACCATACTGCCTTCCAAGAGCTTTCATAACTTGAAAATAAAAGTCAGAAAACTTCATAGTTTAAAATATTAGTATAAAGGAGACTTAGGGACACTCATAGAGATCATATAATTATATAAAAGCTCACAAAGAACTAGTGAGATTTGTATTTCCCTGTGTGTAAATACTATCCTGGGGGGGCTTCCATGGTGGCGCAGTGGTTAAGAATGCCTGCCAATGCAGGGGATACGGGTTCGGTCCCTGGTCCGGGAAGATCCCACATGCCGCGGAGCAACTAAGTCCATGCGCCACGACTACTGAGCCTGTGCTCTAGAGCCCGCGAGGCACAACTACTGAAGACCACGCGCCTAGAGCCTGTGCTCCGCAACAAGAGAAGCCACTGCAATGAGAAGCCCGTGCACCACAATGAAGAGTAGCCCCGCTCACCGCAACTAGAGAAAGCTCACGCACAGCAGCAAAGACCCAACACAGCCAAAAATAAATGAATTAAAAAAAAACTACCCTGCATATATATATGCGTGTGTGTGTATATATATACACACACACACACTCTTTAGTCCTTCAGTGGATATTCTACTTTTTGGGGGGGAAGTCAGCTTTATTAAGGTATAATTTACATATAATAAAATTCACAAATTTTAAGCATAAAATTTGATGAATTTTGAGCACTTTAACAAACTCTTATGACCCACCACCATGATATAAAACATTTCCATTTAATTATTTATAGCTGTAGTTAGTGCTGTGCTCTCTATGGTGGCCTGGGAAATATTTAGATGGATAAGTAATATAAAAACCAATGATAACACATAACTTCAGTTTGTCTCACAGAACATAGACGAGATCTAAAGGGCGTATGTTGAGACTGGGAAGGATTTCACTGGATAGATTTTAGAGCTGGCGTCTCAGATTTATAGGTTGAGAAAGAACAGCTTAAAACATGAGCCTTCGGCATGCACACTAGTTATCATTGCTCATGTGAAGGGAAAACACATTCCTTTTCACCTTGTTCAAGATATTATATTTGGGACTTTCCTGGTGGTGCAGTGGTTGGGAGTCCGCCTGCCAATGCAGGGGACAAGGGTTTGAGCCCTGGTCTGGGAGGATCCCACATTCCACGGAGCGACTGAGCTCATGTGCCACAACTACTGACACCCGCGCGCCTGGAGCCCGTGCTCCACAACAAAGAGAAGCTACCGCAACGAGAGGCCTGCACACCGCAGCAAAGAGTAGCCCCGGCTCGCCACAATAGAGGAAGCCCATGCACAGCAACGAAGACCCAACTCAGCCAAAAATAAATAAATAAATTTATTAAAAAGAAACAAAGATATTATATTCACGCAGTTGCATCTCACCATACTATTTCTCCAGAAGTAATATTGAAATTAATATCGAAAAGCCCATAAATTTTGGCCAAGCGAGATGGTATATAATTTTTATTTTGCATACTGCAAACAACAGGATCCTGCAATGCCAAGTAGCCAAATTTAGAGGTTTACATTTGAATGAAATTTGCCAGTCTGCAACTTCCTGTAGCTAACACAGCAGCCTCACAGCTGCCCCCAAATCCCCTCCATGAAAATGAGTTAATTTGAACCAACAGGTCACCATGGTAGTAAAGTGATAAGATTAGGAGTTCAGTACATTTATTGTCATTTTTATGACCCTATAATATTTTTAGATGCCAACCTAGTTGAAGGACTATTTTGAAATGTACTAAGGAAAAGAGCTCCAAGTAGCATAAGCTTTTTCACACTGCTGTATATTTTAAAAATTCTGATTACATAGTTTGAAAGTGTCTCTTTAAAATTAAATATATTGCTATTAATGCTTAAATAAAAATCATAGCCACTTGTGAATAGCTGTGATCCTTCTTCAAGGAATTCACAGTATATTTAGTTTTTCATTGTCATCATATCTATGGCTGGGAGAGAGGTGGAACTGATGAAATACTGAACATTTTAAAACCATCTTTTAATATCTGTTTTGAGACCCACCATAAGTCATATGATTTTCCTCCAACTTTGAAATGAATGTAAAGTTAAGGCCAGATATAATGCTGTTAGCTTTTAAATGGACACCTGTGTTAGGATGGAATACCTTCTTCCTCCAAAAGAAAATGGGCATAGAGAATTAGATGCCTTAGTTAATGTGACAAGTATGTAGTAGAACTGGGGCATTCTGATTGGTGTGAAATTTTATACAGTGACTAAACTATACCATACCTGTTCTAATAAATCTTACTAGTTTTGCAAAGTTTGAAAGAGGTTTTGATTTATGGACCCATTATCTGAGTTACTGATACATAGTAATTTAATCATAAATAAGAAAAAACACTTCATAATGAATAGGAACTAGAGTTTTAAGCAACTACCATGTGCCAGATGCTTTATATGATGTTATCTTATTATAAAGTAGATATTATCATCTCAAGTTTACAAAAGAGGAAACCAAGCATCAGAGCAGTTAAGTAATGTGTCCCAAATTATCTATTTAATAAATTACAGAACTAGGATTTAAACCCAAACTCTCTGACTCTCAAATTTATTCTCCTTTAACCAGTAGGTTCTGTGCACTAGCCCTTCCACCAAACCAAAGATATTTACCGGGCACCTCTGATAAGCTAGGCACAATGCTGAATGTTTCAGGTACTAGAAAAAATGCAACAAGGGCTTAGATTAGTATCTACTTAGGGACACAAGCCATTTGTGGTGGATTAAATATGGCCAGAATTACTTTGCAGCTCTTCCCATTGACAAATTAGTCTATCTCTATACCCCTTGAATCTGGGATGGTTTTGTGACTAATAGAATGTGGCAGAAGTGATGTTATGTGAGTTTCAGAGTCTAAACTTCAAGAGGATTTGCTGCTTTCACCTTTGCTTGCTTGAAATTCTGCCTTACAATTTCCTCTTAAAAAGTCATTCTAGGACTTCCCTTGTGGCACAGTGGTTAAGAATCCGCCTGCCAATGCAGGGGACTTGGGTTCGATCCCTGGTCGGGGAAGATCCCACATGCTGTGGAGCAACTAAGCCCATGTGCCACAACTACTGAGCCTGAGCTCTAGAGCCCGCAAGACACAACTACTGAAGCCCAACGTGCTCTAGGGTCCATGTGCCGCAACTACTGAGCCCGTGTGCTGCAACTACTGAAACCCGTGTGCCTAGAGCCCGTGCTCCACAACAAGAGAAGCCACCGCAATAAGCCCGCACACTGCAAGGAAGAGTAACCCCCGCTCGCTGCAACCAGAGAAAGCCTGAGCACAGCAACGAAGACCCAAAACAGCCAAAAAATAAATTTAAAAACAATTAAAAAAAAACCCCAATGTATTAAGAAAAAAAAAAGTCAGTCTAGCTTCCTGGAGGATGAGTGAGTGTGCGGAAGCAAATCCAGGCACTCTGCTGACAGCTAGCACCAACTGCCAGACATGGAAGGAGCCATCCTGGACTTTCTGACAAGGCTGGACCTCCAGTTGAATGCAACTGCATGAGTGCACAGAAGTACACAGCCAACCCACAGTATTGTGAGAAACAATAAATCATTATTATAAATGACTAAGGTTCAGTGGGCTCTTATGCAGCGGTAAGTAACTGATAGAGACATACCCAGGAAAAAGTAGCTCATGGTACAGAACAGTACGTACCTAGTGTCCAGGTGCATGGTCCATGCTCTACATACTCTGGAAGTGAGAAAAGGGGCAAATCAATGTGTTAAGGATTTGAATTTGGCACTGAAAGATGAGAGGATGCAGTGGAGAAAGGAAGCTCCCAGGTGCAAGGAATTTTGTGAACCAAGCACAGATATGGAAAAACATGGCTCTTCTTCAGGGAATAATAATAAAGAAATCAGTAAGCAAGTTGGTTTACCCAGAGCAGAAGTTTCACTTAATTGATTAAATAAAAATATGTTGTGGGGACTTCCCTGGCGGTCCAGTGGTTAAGACTTCACCTTCCAATGCAGGGAGTGCAAGTTCGATCCCTGGTTGGGGAACTGAGATCCCACATGCATCGGGGCCAAAAACCAAAACATAAAACAAAAGCAGTATTGTAACAAATTGAATTCAAATTAAAAATGGTCCACATCAAAAAATCTTAAAAAAATATATTGTATGCCTACTATGTATCAGGATTGTGGTAATTCCCAGAAATACAAAGAGGAATAAGGCATGGATTCTAAGGGAGCTCACAGTTTCAAAAAGAAGAGAGTTGCAGAAATATATATGTAATTGGTGCAGTAATAAAAACAAGGGTTGGGAGAACTAGCATTTTATGAATACCTACTTCATGCCAGACTCTGTATCAGGCACTTTACTTATGTGTTTCATCACTTTTAGTAACAACTAACATTTGTGTGCTTTATATGCTCTGCAGTATGCTAAAGATTCACACGCATTATGTCATTAAAGCCTTGTCATTAACCAATGAAATAGACTGTAGTAAGTTATTATCTCTAGATTACAGATTGGAAACGAATAGGCAGTATAAGGACTTGTCAAGGTCACAAAGCTAGTGAGTGGCATAGGCTGGATTCTACTAGATCTACTCTAACCATGATTTAGTGCAGGTAGGGGGAGGAGGTTGGGGTTAGGATGAGGGTAGGGGTGGAGGCGAGTTGCTATCTTGAGGGATGACTGAACGTATCGTATTGTAGGTGATATATGAATCCCTTTTTGAAGGATGAAAAGAAATCAGTAAGCAGATAGGATAAGGGGCATTGTTGTTGGGGAGGAAAGCAAAGGCTCAAATGTGTGGACAGCATGTCAGAGACAAGGAAATGTGTGCAGGAAGTGTGCAGACAGGGAAACTGGGGAGAAGCTGGAGGAGGGGGCAGGAGCCAGGTTATAAGAAGCTTTTTTGAGCCAGGCTGAGGAGCTTGGACTTTGTCCAGTAGCAGGCAGTGGTCCTTTAAGTGGCTCTTAGCAGTGTAGATGTGCTGAAAGTGGCATTCTAGGAAATTTAATCTGGGGCTGAAAATGATAGGTCAGAAATTGTTGGTGGGGTGAATATATGGGCCATTGCAGCTGAACAGATCCAGTGATACAGGTCTGAGGAGCTCTCAGTAGGGCGGGGCTTCAGGAGGCCAGGAGGGGACATTTATATCCACCTTTATTTGGCTTTCTGTTAGAGCCTGGCGAGAGCTGATACTCTCCCTGTGGGTGCTAAGGGCTGCTGGCCACCTGTCCCAGTTGTACCAATTCCCAGGGCTCTTTCTCTCTTTTCTTCTTTATCCCCATCCTCCCCACTGATACCTGTGTGCAAAGAGGGGCCTGGCGTGTCTCCCTCATACTGCCCTGTTTACAGAGGAAAAAACTCTACATCCTTAAGTGATTTAATAGGGCATTGTGTAGGTCCAATCCTAAAGCCTATAAGAATTTGTGAGGAAGGAATATTGAAACATATATCCTTAAAAACACTTACCTTGCATCTTTAAAGCCTAGATTATAGGGGATTTATCTCACAAAGAAAGAATTGTATTTGTGCACCTTGTTTGCAATATCACCACTTCAGGTGACAGCAGGGACTATGTAATTGACATAGACGGAGACATGAAAGGATGAAGTGCTTTGCTTAGTGCCTTCGAATGTATAGAAGTAAAATGAAGACTAAAAAAGGTCTGTTTAAATTCTCTCTTGGGGGACAGGAATTCACCATGAAAACATTATTTTATGCATTTTTGTAATAGTACATGTAAATATCGAAGATTTTATATTCATTAACTTGGTGCAACAGCTTAATTTCTTTCTAATAAAATGTCATAGAGAAATTCTGGAAGACAGCACATAAAACTCAGTATGGTGACCCCGGGAAGTAGAACGAGGGGATCGGTAGGCAGAGAAGGTCAGTAGACTTCTATTTTTTATTTTATATTATTTTATTATGTTTGAAATTTTATCATGTGTTACTTTTGTAATTGAAACAACCAGTTAATAAAAATTTAAAAATAGAATTTAAGTCATATCTTTATTGTAAATCTCAAAAAAAAAAAAAAAACTGTGGTTCCAAGTGTCTTGCATTTCTGGTATATGAACTATTTTATGCCCTTTGGAAAGTAACACTGTTTACAGAATTCCAGATTTCTGACAGTTTCTTGAAATTTTACTGGTAAAACTCTCCTGCTTGGCACAAAATTATGTCCAGGCTGCCTTTTGTGGGAAAGTGATTTCTGTTGCTTGAGTTACAAAATGAAACACTTTTTTAAAATTTAACCCCTGGGTCTTGGTGTGCCTTTGGAATGCTATTTGTATTTATGTAGCTAAGTTAGAACAACAGGAGCTACTGGGATGCACATTAATAAATGGTCCTGTACACTTTGGCCAGAGCAGAATCTGCAGAACTTCAACTCTGCCAGATGGACCCGCCATGGCTGTTTCGCTGCAAAATCTGATTATTTTTGCAAGCTGTGTGAAAGGATTCACCACCAGGAAATGTTTTAGATTTCATGATATAAAGAAAAAACCCCTACAGAATCAATAAGACAGCTGAAAAAATAAGGTGTTTGCAGAAGGTTTGCCTTTATTATTATTATTTTTTTTTTTAAATTTCTGCAATTGTGAAGGAGCAGGTGGTCGGGTGGGGAACATGGACAGCTCTGGAAATGCGGTTCAGCTCTCCAAACAGGCGGGACCGTGGGCTAATTAAAGTCAGACAATGGGCCATTTTGAAAGCTTTAGATAAAACATTCATTCAAATGAATGCCAGGGATATAATATGTACTTATGTATTAAAACTTTGGCATTTGGAGTTTACAAGGCATTGCCAGCTCAGAAAATGCTTTTTTCTTTTTAAATTCTTTCTGGGCTCAGGAAGGGGGTTAGTTGACAACGTTAGCAAGCAATATGCAAGGCACTGCGTTATGAGAGTGAGTGAAAGGTTTGGGGGGACACTCCCAGGGTAGACACTGATTCCATTTATCAATAACTGTGCAAACATTACAGATGAATGGATCCTTCTGCTGGCAATTCAGAAAAAAGTAGCAAGGGCAAGCGAGATGTACTCATTAAGGAAAAATTATAGTCTTCCTAAGAATTTGATAAACACAAAGAGCATGCATACTTCTAAAATATAAAAAAATATATATATAAGAAAACTAAAACATTAACAAAGCAGAAAGATACACTTTGGGCCATCTGATGACCATTTGCTGTGCCCAGGCAAGCACGAAATTCTTACTAAAGCCAGAACACATTGTAGGAAGGGCTCTTTTATGAAAGTGGAAGAGATGAAAAATAACTTTTATGGTAAACTTTTAGAAATAATAGAAGGGCATGAGGATTTCTTGTAATAGCAGTAGTACAGATAATTTGCACTCCTGTGCCTTCAGAGCTTGCGGATGCCTCTGACGATGGAGTCAACAGAACATACAGGTGCTCTGCTTTTGCACTTGGCAAGTACAGTGAGGGTTGCAACGGCTGTGATTTCTTCTTTGAACTTATATATGGCCAACTGCCTAAATTTAAAGCATGGATAAGCATTGTGTGGGCTTATTTACGTTCTGCCTCTTTCTTTGAGGCTTTAAATTGTTATTTAGCACCACCATTAGATTATCAAAGAGAAGTAGCACAGTATAAAATTGTCCAAGTTTTAGGAGGCTTTGGGGGTTATATCTTGATTAAAATTAGATTTTGATGTTAGTAAAGGCTTCCATCTGTCTTTAGCATGGAATTCTAAAAACTGCCCAGGAAATGAGACTCTTGGTGGTCCTTCTTTCTCCATCTTTTTCCGTTTGCTCATCAGAGGGTAAGAGCAGAAGGAAATTGCCCTCCCCTTTCCTTAGTGGTTATTATATTTATTCAGAGTATGCATATGATTCTTTAGTGTGTGCAACTGTGAGAGAGTGCTGGACACCACGTAGGCTGCGAGAGCACCTAAGAGGTGTATCAGCAGAGTCAACTGAGCTGGTAAGCTCTGCATTTCCCTGGGCTCGGGGATCTTTTCCAGCCTTCAGAAGGGAGCTGAGATGGTCGCCTCCTCCTCGAGTGGGAGAAGTGACATATTACATCCTGTCCCAGGAGCAAGCCATGTGATACCAGCCTCTCAGGTCAACTCGGCAACTTTCAGAAAAGAAATCACACCTCAGCAACAGGCAGAGAAGGGCTATAAGATTCAGGCAAGAAGAAGAGGTCAGAGTATAATGGGTTGGCAGAGGCAGACCCTACAGAGCTCAAGCAGAGCAGCAGAGAGGTTTCTGTGAGGTCGGTGTGGTGTGCTTGGACTCTGGCTCCGGAAATGGTTTCCTCTTTTACAGGGAGGGCTAGATGCCATCCAAAGCTCAGGAGAGCAGGGGGTCCCGAGTGGTGGGGAATGGCAGAGAGAAACTACACTCTGGAAGCAGGTTCTGGGACAGAGCTAGAGATAGGTTCTAGAAGGAAATTGAGAACTTCTGTGTCCAGTTTCTTCTAAGATGTCCGGGTATCAGAGGAGAGGAAGGTCCTGGCTCTGGTTTGGGCTTGGTGTGGCATCATCTGAGCAGTCTACGGAATTGCTGCAGAGACGGACAGGGATGAGGACATATGGTTGAGAGGGAACGAAAGCATGATGGGGCCAACAGAATGTATGGAGTGTGAAGGGTGAGCTCAGCACTGAGCAGAGAACCCGAAGCAAAGTGGTTATTCCTAAGATAGCCCTTCCTTGGGCCAGAAATGTAAACTTAAGAAGGCAATACTACTTTGGGTAAAATAAAGACCTGGGTCCAAATCTAAGCTCCACTGATTCCTTCATGATTCTTAGTTTTGTCATCTGAAAAATAGATATGAGTGTCACCCTCTTAGGGCTATTGTGCTCCTTGTTGATAAGTGAAATTTACTTTCAAATGGCTAAATGAAAATATTTGTAAAGTTTCTATTTCAGAGCCTAGCAGTAAATGATAGCTATTATCATTAAGAATTCTTATTTACCCCAGAGAAAATTGAGGTGATGGAAGGGAACTCAGGCTCAGAAGTCACCGCAACTGTCCTACCCATGCCAATCTTTGACCAGATATCAGTGTAGAATATTTGCACTCCACATAATTGTTCTTGTGCTTTATGTGATTTTTCTGTTGCCTATTTCCCTTGTAAACTCAATTTGCAAACTCTTGTCAAACGAGAGGAAATATGATTTATCTTTTTCAGAATAAATAAGGGATACAGCTCAGCTTTGGGTAGACCCCTCAGGTCGGGGGTAGGGTCAAACATGTTTTGGGGTCGGGAAAATCTAGCAAAGCAGAAAGATAAGCAGCTGTACCCAGTGGGAATAAGGGAGACGCATCAGAAACACAGTGAGTACTGGTCCCCTCCCACCCATACCATTCATAGAATTATATGATCCTTTGTAATTGAGGAAATGTAGGATTAAAAAAGTAACTTGTTAGGTCAGTAAATTGACAGCAAATCCTGATCAAAATGTTAAGACTTTTATTTCCTTCTTCCTGCCGTTTGAAGTTGGTGTTTTCATAAAACAGTCATCCATGATAGGTAAGTATAATACTTGGTTTGTTATCCAAGACTGGTTACATATTTGGAGATTTAGAACTGCAGGATGGGAGCAGTTGAATCTATCTTAAGGAAATGCGCCAAGTTGGAGCTTCAACTCTATCCATCTCAACGCGCAGAATGGAGGAGGGTGGTATTGCTGAGTCAGAATAAAAACAAAGTTGCTAACTGTCGCTTCCACTATTTTGTTGTTTCATTGGTTCATAGTGAATCAATTTTTCAAACCTACAAAAGTTACCCAGTGGCCTTTCTCCGGGTCGATTTATTTATACTCTATTAGAATTTGTAGTAATGGATTCAAAGTATCTAATTCCCAAGGCTGCTGTTCGGAGCTCACCACCAACTGTGGGTGTCTGCCTTTGCACAGCACACTTGCACGATAAGTAACATTTATCAAATGCTACCACACTCCAGGTACTAGCAAAACCATATAAGCTGCCATTTGCTGAGCACTTACAATGTGCCATGTACCAGCCATATCAGGGGCTTTTTATACCTTATCTAATTTAATTTTCATGACACATCTGTGGTGGGTATCACTCTCTCCATTTACATAGGATGAAACAGAAGTCCAGAGAACTTTGATCACCTTGACACAATAGAGTCAGATCCTCACTCTGTCAGACTCCAAAACACAAGCTCTTAACCGTTCTACCCCACTGTTGTTTCTCCTGGGCTGGAGGCTCCAAAAGGAAAAAAAATGGGAATAGCAAGAAATTAGCCAGTTGAGGGAGAGATTTAATAAAACAAGCAATTATCGTGTAGCGTAATAAGTATTTTAGCAGATAAATATGCCAGAGGCTCTGGGCATGGAGGGGAGTGTCTGGGAGACCTCAGCAGGCAAGACTAAAACTAACTTTTGAGAGGTCATGTCTCAGGCCAGGCCTCCTGACTTTCTCTTCACTTCTCCACCCTATGCACCAAGTGGGTCTGCACATCACAGACAGAGTCTCTCCTCTCCCTCTGGACCGTCACCCAGGCCTCGTGTTCTGTTTGGACTCTACCCCTCCTCACTGCTCATCTGAGTTACCATCTTCCTTCCAAACTTAGCTCAAGGCTTACCCTCCTCCAAGAAGTCTTCTTCCATCTACCCTGTCCACGCCCGCTCTCCCCCTTTTCAACCTCCATCTTGTTCACTGATGGTTACTATTATGCGTTTGGCACTTGGAAACCAAAGCCATTTTAAAATTTTTAATCACTTATTTCATGTATAATTCTTTTTTTTTTTTTTACATCTTTACTGGAGTATACTTGCTTTACAATGGTGTGTTAGTTTCTGCTTTATAACAAAGTAAATCAGTTATACGTATACATATGTTCCCATATCTCTTCCCTCTTGCGTCTCCCTCCCTCCCACCCTCCCTATCCCACCCCTCTAGGTGGTCACAAGTCACTGAGCTGATCTCCCTGTGCTATGCAGCTGCTTCCCACTAGCTATCTATTTTACATTTGGTAGTGTATATATGTCCATGCCACTCTATCGCTTTGTCACAGCGTACCCTTCCCCCTCCCCATATCCTCAAGTCCATTCTCTAGTAGGTCTGTGTCTTTATTCCTCTCTTACCCCTATGTTCCTTTTTTTTATTTTTTAATTTATTTATTTTTGGCTGTGTTGGGTCTTTGTTTCTGTGCGAGGGCTTTCTCTAGTTGAGGCGCGCGGGGGCCACTCTTCATCGCGGCCTATGTTCTTCATGACATTTTCTTTTCTTAAATTCCATATATATGTGTTAGCATATGGTATTTGTCTTTCTCTTTCTGACTTACCTCACTCTGTATGACAGAATCTAGGTCCATCCACCTCATTACAAATAGCTCAATTTCATTTCTTTTTATGGCTGAGTAATATTCCATTGTATATATGTGCCACATCTTCTTTATCCATTCATCTGATGATGGACACTTAGGTTGTTTCTATCTCCAGGCTATTGTAAATAGAGTTGCAATGAACATTTTGGTACATGACTCTTTTTGAATTATTGTTTTCTCAGGGTATATGCCCAGTAGTGAGATTGCTGGGTCATATGGTAATTCTATTTGTAGTTTTTTAAGGAACCTCCATACTGTTCTCCATAGTGGCTGTACCAATTCACATTCCCACCAGCAGTGCAAGAGTGTTCCCTTTTCTCCACACCTTCTTCAGCATTTATTCTAGATTTTTTGATGATGGCCATTCTGACTTGTGTGAGATGATATCTCATTGTAGTTTTGATTTGCATTTCTCTAATGATTAATGATGCTGAGCATTCTTTCATGTGTTTGTTGGCAGTCTGTATATCTTCTTTGGAGAAATGTCTATTTAGGTCTTCTGCCTATTTTTGGATTGGATTGTTTGTTTTTTTGTTATTGAGCTGCATGAGCTGCTTATAAATTTTGGAGATTAATCCTTTGTCAGTTGCTTCATTTGCAAATATTTTCTCCCATTCTGAGGGTTGTCTTTTGTTCTTGTTTATGGTTTCCTTTGCTGTGCAAAATCTTTGAAGTTTCATTAGATCCCATTTGTTTATTTTTGTTTTTATTTCCATTTCTCTAGGAGGTGGGTCAAAAAGGATCTTGCTGTGATTTATGTCATAGAGTGTTCTGCCTATGTTTTCCTCTAAGAGTTTGATAGTTTCTGGCCTTACATTTAGGTCTTTAATCCTCATGTATAATCCTTTCTCCCACAGGTGGACTGTACATTTCTTCAGCTCAGTGAATTTCTTACATCACTTGAATTCTAATGTTCCTTCACTGCAGTATTTAATAGCACTAGTATTGATTGAACACATACCATGTGCAAAGCTCTTGACATATTAAACCTAACCTTGCAAGGGACGTATTATTATCTTCCTCTGACACCAAGATTAAAGTACCTTTACAGTTATCATACAGTTGACAAATGGCAGAGCTGGGTAGTACATTCAGGTCATCTTGATCCAGAGCCCATACTCTTCATCATGCTATGCTGCCTGTGCCTTAGATGAGAAAATTCTGGGAACCTAAGTGCTGAAGATTCCCAGATGACAGAGTGATCTGAAACTTCAGCTCAAGGATGCTGCAGCTTGAATATGAGCTAGCTCTCAGAGATTCAGATCCACTTCAAATCATAAACAGTGAGATGTGAACATTTGAAATATGAATAATAAAGAAGATAAGGGGATGGGAGAAACTTTTTAAAGTTTGAGTATTAAAATTGAATACTGAAATGAGAGGAATCAAACTCTACTTTTATCGACAAGGACGCTGAGGCCCAGAGAGGAGAAAGGAATTGCCAGAGACCACTGACAACCAGAACGGGGTGGGGGTTCAAACAGACTGGGGAGGCAGCAATTTCCCTTTTGGTGCAGAAGAGAAGTCTCAGATGTGTTTTCCGAAGTTTCAGGGAAATCAAAGAAACTTTGAGATGCTGTAATATACAGTTTCCAATTGTCTACTTTCATTTTTTAATACTTCACGAGAACTCCAAATGCAAATCACAGATATGGACATCATGTTTACACTCGGTGATAACTGAAATGCACATGTGATTGGTGCCACAAAACAGCAGCTGGATATGGAACAAAACAAATCTCTAACTAGCAGTCCTGATGGAAAGACAGACAGTTGTTACAGATGAAGCTGGACAATGTGCATCTGTTCTACAGTTAGAGTTCACTGACCTCTCAAGGAAGATCAAACACTTTCATATAATTTATGCCATAAATGCACTATATGGCTTCCATTCACCTTCAGTTCTTCCAGTTTTTTCCCATCAGTATGTACTATTGTCATGCTTCTTTCTGTGCTTGCAATGTTTTACTTCCAAAAATAATTGGGAAAGATTAACCAAGACACCTAGCTGACAGTGTGACTTTAAGGTTAGTATAAAAAGAATCATGTCAAGTGGAAATAGTTAGATTTTGGTCTGTGTATGTATATTATGTACAATTCAAGGTTGATATGATGTAAATATATTTCCCACTTGGGATATTGCTCCTCAACATTTCCCTCAGTTCGGGTCTTCTAAGAACAACCAGAAATCGTCACTTCTTTTTCCTCATATTTATGTAGGATATTAACTTAAAAATCACTTTCATATCTATTTCCTTATTGTTCCTCACTCTAGCATTTTGATGAATGAGCAGAGCAGAATAGCTATGAGGGTGTCCATAAACCAGTAAAATGGATTAAATATCAGACCCTTATTGCTAAGCCTATTCTTAATTCCCCCTATATTGCACTGAACTCCCCCATTCCACTACTCAATTTTAACTCCAAATTTGGGTTACTGAGCTCCATTTCCTACTTAGCAAGTTTAGAATTTTTTCCCTCATGCAGCTGTTTTATAGTCAATGATTTTAAATGAATCTTTATGATAGCTTGGGAAAAATTTGATTAGAAAGTTCAATAGCCTGCAACTTGTTCATTGAATTTCAAAACAAAATGAAAAATTGTGGCCATTAGGCTTACTGCCTCTTCTTCTTTTTAATTTTAGTATAGACAACTGAGAGCTCACCGAATTTTGTGATATTATTTAAAATTTTCAATGATCGGTTTTTATGGAATGTCATTGAAATAGTGTAATTGAAAACAATGCAACATAAACTTACATCAAAAGTCTAAATACATATCTTTTGGTACCAGATGTTGGTGAGTGGCTCATATTTTTAATGATCTGGTCGATAGTATAGTAAAGAATAACCCAGAAAAATTTGAAAAAGAAAGAGGAAACGATTATTTAAAAAGATGTCCATGATAATAGCTGTGGAACCACAGGATTATGGCTAAAACGCACACAGTGGTTTTAAGTTCAGTATTTGGTGAAAGTTTCTTCTTTTTCTTTCTTTTTTTTTTTTTGTGGTATGTGGGCCTCTCACTGTTGTGGCCTCTCCCGTTGTAGAGCATAGGCTCCGGACGCGCAGGCCCAGCGGCCATGGCTCATGGGCCCAGCCGCTCCACGGCATGTGGGATCTTCCCGGACCGGGGTACGAACCCATGTCCCCTACATCGGCAGGCGGACTCTCAACCACTGTGCCACCAGGGAAGCCCTGAAAGTTTCTTTTGATGCAAGGGATTTTTTTCCCCTTTGATTCCTACTGCAAAAATGTGAAAAACACTTCATGGTATAGAAAACAGATGTTCATGAGAGAAATTGTGGTAAAGATGAGTCAACATAACCCATGTAAATTTATTCAAGTGCTGTCATAAAGAACAGAGCAGCAATTTGGGCATCAGATAGACACTTCCTAGAGAGTACTTATCTGGGGGATGTAGTTTTCATAATATCTGTGTACTAGATTCCTAGGACTGCTGGAAAAAACTACCACCACCTGCGTGGCTTAAAAAGACCAAAATTTATTCTTTCTCTCTCTAGAGACCTCAAGGGGAGAGTCCACTCTGCCTCTTCCAGCTTTGGTGGCTGCCTACCTGCCTGCCTTCCTTGATATGTGATATCTGCCTCCCTGGTCACGTGTCCTCTTCCTCTTTTGCGTGTCTCTCAAAACTCCCTCTTATAAATATGGCACATATATACAATGGTATATTACTCAGCCATAAAAAAGAATTTAAATTGAGTTATTTGTAGTGAGGTGGATGGACCTAGAGTCTGTCATACAGAGTTAAGTGAGTCAGAAAGAGAAAAACAAATACTGTACGCTAACACATACATACACTACCAAATGTATAATAGATTGCTAGTGGGAAGCAGCTGATAGCACAGGGAGATCAGCTTGATGCTTTGTGTCTACCTAGAGGGGTGGGATAGGGAGAGTGGGAAGGAGATGCAATAGGGAGGGGATATGGGGATATATGTATACATATAGCTGATTCACTTTGTTATAAAGCAGAAACTAACATACCATTGTAAAGCAATTATACTCCAATAAGGATGTTAAAAAAACCCCACAAAAACAAAAAAACCCACAATTCTTCTACATTAAAAAAAACAAGAGTACATGGGATTGCATTTAGGGATCACCTCTTCCAGGGTAAGTGGAAGATCCACCCAAGATCCTTTACTTAATCACATATTTTGCCATTTAAGTCAACATTCACATGTTTCAGGGATTTGATGTAGGATCTTTGGGGGTCCAGTTTTTGGCTTAGGATAATATCTATGGTAAAACAGTGTGGTAGGGCCTCCAATCTCCTCAAGTTATCCTTTGACTGGTTATTACCCATGTTATCAGTAGCAAATTTTGAACACATCTAAGGATGGCTTTCCTATCTAAACTTACCTAAGATATCAGACTCATTGTCACCTAGTGAACTGGTATGAAAAAGGGTAAGGAGTGTCAGTATTCCTCATGCCATTCGAGCCCTGTAAGTGCTGCCAGTAATGTGATTCTACATGATACCTTCTCATTGAGTTGTGTTTGACACAGGGACAGAAAAAGTCCTTGAGAGTCAGTGATTAATTAATATGATGTCTTTCTTGGGATTTTCTAGAATAGTGGTTGAGATGAAAGAAGTAGACAGTAAAATCAATTCATGGAGATACCTAAAGTCCGAATAGCCATGTAATGGGACTATATGCATTTAATTACCCAAATTTAAAAGGTCTTTGAAATGAGGATGAGAGTAAGATACCAGCAGTGAGACACTGAGTAATATGTGAGAACAGGAAGTTAGGGCTGAGTTCATACTGCCCGTGTACCTGATGCCTGAGAAGAACAACCATAGTTAGAGCTGGTTTGCACTTTTCCAGTCCTTTCTATATGATGATATTTTCTTATGCCTTCATTTCCTTTGTTTGCATGTGCTGTGGTCTGAATGTTTGTGTCCTCCCCAAATTGATGTTGAAATCCTAAGGCCCCATGTGATTGTACTAGGATGTGGGGCCTTTGGGAGGCAATTGGGTCATGAGGGTGGAACCCTCGTGAATGGGATTAGTGCCTTTGTAAAAGGGCCCTAGAGAGCTCTCTATGCCCTCCCATCATGTGAGGATACAATGAGAATTCTGCAACCCAGAAAAGGGCCTTCACGAGAACCTTACCATGTTGGCAACCTGAACTTGGTCACCAAGCCTCCAGAACTGTGAGAAATAAATGTATGCTGTTTATAAACTCCTCTGTCTGTGGTATTTTATGATGACAGCCCAAACAGATGAAGACAGCATGAATCAGAAATGATTCTACTCCAGTCCACATTGATCTTTCCCTTTAGAAGGCATATGAAATTGGCAGTCAGAAGACCTGCCACTTGATAACTGCAACTTGCAAACAATCCCTTTCCTTCTTTTGTTCTCAACTTTTTCATCTGTAAGATGGAGAATGATGTCAACATCAATCTCATAGGAGTAGTGTGTCTATTGAATGAGATAACACACAGGAAGTGCACTTTAAACTGTGCTTATGCAAATAGTATTCCAATCTTCATAACACATGGCTATGCTGCCTGGTCCTTTGTCTTCAGCATTCAGTGTAGTGCTTGGTTATATGGTCTTTTATTTTTTAAATGTATAAGTGTTTTCCTTTCCGCCATTGTTGTTTAATGGCACAGACCACGTATCACATGTTTCCTGTACCCACTTTTGTATAACATTTGCAGTGTCACTGGGCCAGTAGCAATAGCTCAGTAACTTCTAATCTGGGTAGAGATAAGAACATTGGTTATGTGTGGGGTTTTGACAGTTGCACCCTGCTGTGTGGTAAATTTCTTATATTATGATGTGCAAAGAAATCACCCAAGGAGCTTGTTAAGAATGACCATTCCCTGGCCCCAGACCAATAACTCTATGTTAATAGACATGGAACACGGACCAGGAATTTGCATTTTAAAATTAAATCAAATAATATGACTTATTGTTAATTATGTTTATAGTGTTATATCTTTTAAAAAGTAAAAGCATCAAAAAATAGAGAAAACACACTCTTCGATAGTCGCAGAGCTTAAGTAAGAAGTCATGTTAGGTAATTTTTTAATAAAAAATATATTTCCATCCACCATTTGGATAGGTGCCTCTTTGTCTTGTTATGTAATTCCATCTGGCACAGTGCCCTATTACTGTATGTGTGTATGGATGACGCTGCCGAGGAGGGAATTATAGCCTCACACGGGGCAGATAGACTATCTGTTCCTTGACTATGAAGTTATCCTCATTGCATCTCTTATCTTCCCAATTGACAGTATGCCTGGAACTTTTGCAAGTTTCACAATTCTAGCCATAGTAGTGGCCAAGCAATCCACGTTACATCCATGCCGCTATGGTTCACTTAGAGTAGACTGAATTCTCTGTCTCTTTCTTTTTTCCTCTCTTTCTCTCAAGAGACTAGATTTGTATGGATGTTTTTAACTCACATTCCAGATGATTCTGAAGAACCATGAGGAGAAACCTGGCACTAGGAACAGACAAGGAGCCAATTATTCAGATTTCTCTTTATCAACTAAGCTCCATTTGAACTAGAAGAGAGGAGGTGGTTTAAAAGAAATGAAAGCCAAAAAATGTGCAAATAAAGGATGTTCTTGGATGGGAGGAAATTGAATCTGGAATTGGTTCATTTGAAACAAGTCCCAGAAGTTTGACTTTGGAGCAGTGTTGAATATGATGCTGACGTTCTGGGCAGAACACACTGGAAGAAGCAGTTCCCACTGTGTACCAGCCCCTGTGCTCAGTGCTGTATGTGGTTGCCTCCTTTATTCCTGGTCATCTGCTCTCGTGTCCTGCCCTCAGCAATGCAGGTGAGTAATTATATACACAACTCGATAACCAACTGCTATTTCCATTCAAGAATCATTATTGGAGATTTGGGTGTAACTACTTAAACATTTTAGGTATAGAGCAGAGCTATTTATAAAGACAAGGATGCCAGATAGAGATTTTAGACTTAAGACAACTCCTACTAAGATGTTTAAATCTGATTTTGCACGTTATATAGAAGACGTTTAGAAGTTGTCTCTATCAGATTTAGAATAACATGTATATGAAGGTCAGCATTATTCCCACCAACTGAGCCTTTGGTAGTTCATGACTGGCAGAAATGAAAAAGTCAGGACTCATCATCGTTTCATATCCACTAGCTGAAGTAGCCAGTCAATAAGTTCACAGAGCTCTTGGAATCCTTGCTTATAGATTAATTATATAGTGTGTGCCAGTTAAAGGGGGGCTTTGCTGTGGAGAATACCAGACTCAAGAGGTGAGAGATTGGTGAGAAGATAAAGGGAGAGGGGAGATAATTAACCTTAATAGGACTTAAACACCCAAAGACTTCAGAATGTATTCAACAGAGACTTACATTAAATCTTGAGTTACTTGTATGCTTGGATCGTTTTTCTGCCAGTAGATCTTTGACTGTGTGCTTCACTCTCACGCCTTGATACCCTCGTTTATTGTAGTCTCCTGGGACTTAAGCAAATGGAATAATAACAATCAAATGTGGATACTATAAGTAGGTTAACCTGTCCAGGGTTAATATTGTGATGCTATTTTCTCATTAGAATGATAGACTTGAATTTGAAGTGGCTTCAACACAGGTCATTTAGTCCTATCTCCTGATCCTTGACAGAAACTTATCCAAGCTAAGTGAAAGAAACACTATTCCATCTTTTACGTATTAGCCACTGACTTGGGAAAATAACAATTTCTCAGCCCTGTTTCCTTCATCTGTAAAATGGGTACAATAATCTCTCTGAAACTGACTGCAGAGTTACATAAGCTATGCATATGAAAATGTTGTGAAAAGTACCAAGTTAAATACAAAATTCCTGTACAAAATGAAGGAGAGAAAAAAACTAGGTTCCAAGACAATTTATTATTCAATTCAAATAAAGCCACATGCAAACTGATTTCAGCAAAACAAAGTTATTTGACTGATCCTTTGGGTCTTATTTTGACAGGATTTGGCCTATATATCTTTTAATTAAAGAGGCTTAAGTATCTCTTTCAAATCAGCCTCAAATTTAAAGCTAAAGGATCTTAATGTTTGTTCCAAAGGAATCTAAGTGCTGCTCTTAGAATTGTGTGTGATGCCTTATTTTTTGGGAAAAGCCTGAGGCTACATTTATTCATCGATAATTTATTGAGTATTCTTTATGTGTCAGGCATTGTGTCAGAGCTGGTAATACAAAAGAACATGCCATCTAATGGGAGAAGAGAAATACTTAAAAATAATTATAATGCAAATATGCAAAGTACAACAAAAAGTATGCCTGAATAGAATACTCAGAAAAACACAGAATGTGTCAATTTCTCTTGAGGGTGGGGAAGGAGTTAGGGAAGGCAATGTGATAGCGGAGGTAAGCGGTGTGTATGATGGTAAATGAGTAAGAACATTCCAGGTATAGAGGGAAGCATGGGCAAAGTCCTGGAGGTAAGAACAGAAGGAGGGAGAAACTGAGCCTGGGGAAAGGAAGTGATCAGGGCGCAGTCATGAAGTTTCTTGTAGGCGAAGGAGTTTGGATTTCATCCTGTGTGCAGTGAGCCATTGGAGGCTTCCAAGCATGGTAGTAGCGTGGTTAGATTTGCATTTTAGACAGACATTTCTAGCAGCTGTATGAGGGTGGATTTAGATTTAAGAATTACAAAGCCACAGTCAGGAGGATTCTAGGATAATTCAGGCAAGAGATAGTGGGGTCTGAGTTGTGGTTGATAGGAAGGCAAGGAGAGGACAGATCTGGAAATTATTTAGATGTAGGAGGGAAAGGAGAGGGAAGATTCAAGGCTGATTCTCAGGCTTCCACCATGGGATTGGTCTGGGTATATAAGTTTCAGAGACATCATAATGTTGATAGTAAGGAAACCAGGAAAGAGAATGAACTCTCTTGGACTGTTTGAAAGGTAGAGTCATAACAATGGCATTCAGGGAAAATGTATGCATCTGGCATATTGGGATAAATAGACCAGGCTACTCTCAACGGCTGAGATCAATATCCCGGGAACTCCTACAATACTAATTCCTGACACACTGGTTGGGAAGCTCTGGACTAGATGGTTAAAGATGGAAGCCTGGGGAACATCCACATTTGAAGGGTTGTCTGAGGAGAAGGAGAGAACCCTAATGAAGAAGAAATGGTTGGAGAAGAACCAGAATAAAACAGGAGAATGAGGTAGAATTCAAGGGAAGGGATTTCAAGAAAGAAGGAAAAAGAGTGAGATACCGCAGAATTGTTCAGGAAGATAAGGACAGCAAAACATCCGTTGCTTTCAATTCAGTTGTGGTGTTGTCTTAGCAAGAGTAATTTTGGAAGCATTACCTAGAATCCAGGTGATAACATCAAGGGCAGAGGTGGAGAAAGGGAGGGAGACTATTTCTTCTTGAAGTTTGAATGAGGAAGGGAAGCAAGAGATTGAATGATCATTGGAGACAATTACAGGGACAAGGAGAGCTTTGCTTATGTTTTTACATCTATTTAATGAATTCGTGGATAGGAGATATTTGAGGATATTTGAACAGGAAGAGGGAGGGACTGAAGATTTAGGGAAGAGGGAGAAAATGATGAAAGGAGATCTTGAAGAGCTAGAGAGAAATTGGGGTCAAGGACACAAGTTGGCTTTCAAACTTTTGAGCCCAGAATAAAGAAGGACAGGGGAGGGGTGGTGGCCCGGTCGTATGGTCAGTGACTAAGACATCTCTAGTGCTCGTTCCAGCAGCCTGGAGTAGGAGAGTGACACAGGCACTAAAGGTCAGAGCAAGGCAGGAGTCAAGGCCAGACAGAAAAGTCCAACCAAGTGAGAATACACACCAGTGATCCTCAGAGTGTGAATCTTGGGCCAGGAACAATAGCATCGGCTAGGAATGTGTTAAAAATGCAGATTTTCAGGTGCTGCTCCAGATGTACTGAATCAGAAACTTTAGGGGTGGGCCCAGCAATTGTGTTTTAACAAGCCCTTTAGGTGATTCTGATGTTCTCTGAAGTTTGAGAACCAAAGATATACATAAGAGTAGGGACTTTATAAGGCTCCTGTGGAAGTGGGGGACAACTCTAACCTAGGCATTCCTAACTGGCTGATTGATGGTGGGTGTGGACTTAGGTCTGAGAGGAGATTGAGGTTGACTTTGAAGAGGTCCAGTTGCCCAGTCCCAAAGGTTGATCCTCTGTGTGTTTGCAGACAGTCTTGGTTTCACTTTTCCGAAGGGCTTTTTAGTTGGTGGTTTCAATCTGAATTATCCATTTATGCTTTATGTGTATGCCAAAAAGCCTAGAGGAAATATACCTATTCTAAATAAGTTTAACAAATAAGCACATGGTGACTAATGGACAAAGTTCATGAGATGGCAAATAAGCAGATCAAAACTTCTGAAGTTTTGCCATAAAACAATCAGTCTTATGTATCAGTTGGCACCAACTCTAGTGCAAAATGTGGGGCTATATGCAACAGGGGATGCAAAATAAGTTTAGAACATATAACAGATGTCCTTAAAGACATCTTCTTTTAGTGAGAGAAATAAGACATGCACATGTGAAGGATTAAGGGAGGGGGAAGAGTATACTTTGTTGATGACAATTTTGTGGGAAGGGATGGGATTTAGTCTGGATTCAGATAGATGTGGATAAGTTAGGAGGAGGGAGAAAGGCCTTGTAGACATTAGGCATGGCATGAGCAAAAGCAGAGGTCGGAAAGAGCAAGGCATGTGTAGGAAGAGAAAGGAATGAGGGTAATTGGAGTTAATGGATTTAAATGCCATCAATATATAGATGAAGTTCAGATGGATATCCCTAGACCAGACCTGTCCTGGACTTTAGACGTGGATGTCCATCTTCACTTTGATGTCTAGTAGACATTTCAAACTCCACATGTCCAAATCTGAACTCTGTCCTTCCCTCTATATTTGCTTTTCTGAAACCTTCCTATTAGTCGTTGGCAACTCCATCCTTCTGTTTGCCCAGTCCCAAAGCTATAAAGTCATTCTTAGTTCCTCTCTTTTCTCTCATACTTCACAACCCATCCTTTAGGAGTTCCTGATGGTGCCACCTATAAAATAGAGCCAGAATCTGCTGACTTTTCTCCACCTCCACTGCTGATATCCAGGTAAAATCGACTGTCATCTCTCATGTAGATACTGCAGTAGCCTTCCAACTGATCTCTTTGCTTCCACTCTTTCCCCATACCCAGTGTATCTCAACACAGCAGCCAAAGTGATTCTTTCAAAAAGAAAGTCCAATTGCCTCACTCCTCTTCTCAAAACTATACAATGGCTCCCCATTTAACTCAGAGTAAAAGCCAAGGTCCTTACAATGGTCCTACATAACCTTGTTCCACGACACCTCTGATCTCATCTCATAACACTCTATTGTACTCCAGCCAGTTTCTGAAATGCATCAACCACACTACTTCTACCTTAGGACTTTGCACTGGCTGTCCACTCTATCTGGAATATTCTTCCTCCAGTTATCCACATGACTAAATGCCCCTGTCTCCTTCAAAATTTGGCTCAAAAGTCATTTTCTCAATGAGAACATATTTTAAGTTACACCTTCCCATAAAACATCTCTATTCCCCTTTACCCTATTTTACTTTTTATTTCTATGTAGTACTTGTCTGTTATAATGTCCTATATAATTTCCTTGTTTATTAAGTTTATTGTTTATTGTCTGTTTCTTCCTTGCTAGAATGTAAGTTCCATGAGGGTAGGAATCTTTGCTTGTTTTTACTCATTGAAACCTCTTAAGTGCCAATGCCTAGAACAGTGTCTGGCACTTAGTAAGCCTTCAGTAAATATTTGCTGAAAGTATCCTTTTTTTTTAGTTGAGAATAATGGAAACGTTGAAGGTGTTGAAAACCAGGTGGTAAAAATTTATACTTTATGTTGTAGGTGATGGAAACCACTAATCTTTTTGACCAGGGCTATATTATGACTTTATCGTATTTAGGAAGATTTGGAATTTTTTTTGGAAGATTAATCTGAAGGCCCATCTTAGGATGGGTTGAGGATGAGGAAGAAGAGAGGATGGAAAATGATAAAACAGTGAGAAGCTAACCAGAAACATTGGAAATGACAAGGGAAGGGCAGATTTAAGGAATCTTAAATGTCTCTTTCAAAAGAACACAAGCACACACACATGCACACACACAATAAAAAAGACTACCATGATTAAGAAGAGAAATCAAGGAGGCAGGGAAGAGGGTTGGTTTTGATGTGGAAAGAAGAGTTCAGTTTTGAATATGCTGACTTTGAGGTTGTGGTGGCTTAATCAAGTGAAATCATCCTATAGATAGACGAGAACTTTGACCAGCGTTAGAACTGAACATCTAAGAAACATCTATAAAACTATGATAACTAGAGCTATGGAAAGAAAGTTCTCCAAGGAAGACTTTGTAGCAGAAAGGAGTAGAAGCCCTGGGAAAAGGCTATAGTTCTGATGCCCAGGGAAAGTAAGGGGCCAGGGAAGGTCAGGGCAGAAGTGGGGAGGAGGGGGCAGAGATGTAGGTATGTGACACAGCAGAGTGGTAGCAACAAGGAAATGAAGGAAAGACGGAGTGTAGAGAAAGAGGAATAATGATGGAGGGGGAAAGGCCTTGTAGACATTAGGCATGGAGAAAGAGGTGATGTCAAGTATCTGGCGCCTAGTAGGTGCTCAGTAAATACTTGTGGGGTAAAGAAAGTGCCTTAGAGAATTTGAGGGAAATGAAGACATAGAAATATCATAGGGTTTGGAAAATTGGAGATCTTTAGAATGTGGGAGAGAGCAGTTTCATAAGAGGTGGGGAAGAAACCCTTTCTCTGGGGCTTCAGCATGGGTGGTAAGAAAACAGGGACAATGGAGATAAACCAGGCTCTGGAGTAGATACAAAAGAGCAAATGCATTTTACACAGCATATAAGGTGGATTAAAATACATTTTAACTAAGAGATGGAACCTAGTAAAAACTCTTTAAACTATTACCTGGATTATTCGTCCTATTTTTGGGAATTCTGAAAGTTCCTTAACCTACCCTATCCTCCTTTTTTAAAGAGGAGTGATATTTAGAGTTTAAAAATGTTGCTAGTATTCCTACTTCCAAATGTATTTCCCCTTGTGCACTGTGTCTATTTAAAGAATCCACACCTGCATAAATGAGGAGATGCTTAAGAGGTTTTATTCAAATACCCTAGATACAAACTTTCATTCAGATCAGTTGCTGAGAAAACAAAGACATGTGTTTCCGGAGAGAAAGCACAAGCAAATTTATTAATAAGAATCATTTATCCTTTCGAATTTGGGAAAAAAATTCATGCTGTCGTATCGTGACTGTGTACACGCAGCAAACTGTCTCAGTCATGCCCTCTCCACATTCCTGTTCACTCTGAAGAAGGATTTGACCCACAGTAGATTTAATGATGCTGTTGCTTTAATGTTGTTTCTGAAAATTACATCTTTTCTCCATCAAATCAAACTCATACATTCTAAAATTGGCTATTTAAAATGTAGGCGATTCCTCAACTGTTTTTAGTTATGAAATATCAAATATATTTATGACATTTGAAGCACCTTATTTTACTACTTTTGATGACAGTTTCTGTAATACATTTTCTTGCTTTTAAGTTCTTTAGAGTGTCTGAGCAGGTTCTTGTTACATAAGGTAAGGGAATAAAGAGACAGTTCAAAAAAAAAAAACAAAGAGTAAAACAAAAACAATCCCATAACTTTAGAAAACAATTCATATTTTGAGTTACATCATTAGACAATGGTAAAATTAAGATAATAGATGATGTCTCTCTGAATTGTGGTCCCTCATGGTATGAAATACAGGCACACTCTCACTTAAGAAAGAGCAGAATAAACATCCTGGATTATTGGTGAACAGCATCTACATTTGTTCCATTTCTCTGCCCGTCAGGGAAGAATGAGGTCCTGGACAGGCCAGTGGCAATACAGTGCTTTGGCCCACCGTCTGGCTCAGGTGACAGCCTTGAGACTGTAGGTACCCTCTCCTTACCCCACCAACCCAGCTCAGCCTGTCTTGCTGAGGCTGAGAACCCTCTCCCCAAGAGGAGGCAGATCCCTACGTAGGAATATAGTGCTTGATCTATGCCCACTAGATGCTCAGCATTTGTGGTTCCACTTTTGATCTGGGGAGATGATATTACTAGTTTTATTATGCAAAGCCTCTAGGAGAATACAAGGAAAGACAAGGAAATACAAGGAAAGTTCAGCAATTAATCTTGAAATGTTCAATATATTAATTAATATATACTACTTAGGAAATTTTACACTGGAAATAAAGACTGAAACTTTTAAAGAAGTGGGGCTAAATTAGTTAACATGTGAGGATTTTCTAGCAGTTTGGTTTGCCCATACCATAGGCATCCACAAGCCCCTCCCAATAGCCACCCTCCTCTTCCACTTTTTAAGCCTCAGAGCTGGATCCAAACACTTAGCACTTCTGTCATAACCAATTCCATACTGCAGAAGATAGATGCTCTTATGGCTCTTTTTATCTTTGAGGAGCTATAGTGTTTTTAAAATATTAATTTTTCTTTCAAGCTACTTTACAAAGTGTTTAAAGAATATTTCTTCTATCATCACTTATTAACATTTAAATGCTAACTTTTTAATCTAAAATTTGTTCCTGAAAGGGGTTTACTCTATGTTGACACTAACATTTGTATCCTCAGAGTGAACACACTGAGAAAGATCTGTATATAGTTTGAATTCATGAAATAACAGCCCTTCCTTACCATGTGTATGTGGAAAGTCCTTCATCCTTAATCTTAAAAGCAAGATGCATGAATAAAAGATATTTCAAGTTCTATATAAATGTGGATTCTTCTCCTGCACTTTATAATTGAGGGCTTACTAGAAGTTGTTACTTTTAACATAAAATTTGGCTACACTGGAAAAGAATGCTTTAATATCCAAGTTCTCATTTTATAAAAATAATGTTCAATAGAATTGATCTTTCAGAAACCATACCTCCATGAACTTGAAACAGCAAAATAAACCCAACAATTATTAATTAAATGCAACAGAATTATGAAAATGTTACCAAGAGTTCAAAGTTGTTGGTCTCTGGTCTGTGTTTTTATACTTTTACGGTATATGTTCTAGCTGGACTTAGGGATATTTCTTCTTGTCCTTTGCTTTGTGTTATGCATTTGTGACGTTAAAAATAAACATTAGGATTATTAAAGTTTTAAAAAAGTTTTAAATCATTGATATTGACTCACCACGTTCCATTCTGGATGGTTCTGGTGAATTTCCTTCTTAATGGCAATGTAGGATTTCTGGTGAATGGTGTATTTTGCTTGATAAGGGAGCCTGGTCTCCTGGAAAGTTCAGCCTGATGCTGATGGGAACGGCTTCTGTACATGGTAGTGATGCTTCTGAAATGACTTGCTTTAGATTTGATTAAATGCAAATACTTTTGTGTCAGTTTCTCTACAGTTTGCATCCTCAATGTAGATTATATATGAAGGTACTTTTTTCCTCCCCAGGAGGATTTTTAGTCAGCAACAATGAGTTTCCATTGGGAACAAACTCTCTTGAACGTTCATTATGGAAACAAGGAATCCATTATTTGCTTTATGAATAGCAGTGGCATTTTCTATCCTTTTAATATAGAGTTAGGTTTTAAAAAATAGTATGTATGAAAAAGCCATATTTCCCAGTAGGAAATATAGGTACTATGCTGTTAATACTGTAATTATGAGTACACGATTTTTAAAAGCTAGGCTATCTTTCAGATAAAGATAGAATTCAGAAAGGTTTTTTATTTAGGGATAAAAATCAAAATGAATGTCACTTTAATACAATAGGATATCCTTTTTATTATATATAAACATCAATATATGATCTATAGCAGAGGTTCCTAAACCTGGCAGTACATCAAAATCACCAGTGGAGCTTGTTAAAAATAACTTTGCCCAGCCCCCAGCCAATTCTAATTCAGAATCTTTTGAAGTAGAGGCCCAGATAGCTATATTTTAAAACAAACTTTCTGATTTTTTTTTAAAAAGTGTCTTTTTTGATGCACTATCAGTGTGAACTCCTTTAGACCAAATTTGAGGTACTTTCTGATATTTCCATCATTTATCTTAACCCACTATTGCTGCTTAACCTAATTTTGGTTTTGTCTCCCAGTCTTTTTTTTTTTTTTTTTTAACATCTTTATTGGAGTATAATTGCTTTACAATGGTGTGCTCCCAGTCTTTTAAATTATTTATTTATTTTTGGTTGTGTTGGGTCTTCGATGCTGTGTGTGAGCTTTCTCTAGTTGCTTCAAGTAAGGGTTACTCTTCGTTGCGGTGCACGGGCTTCTTATTGCGGTGGCTTCTCTTGTTGCGGAGCACGGGCTCTAGGCGCATGGGCTTCAGTAGTTGTGGCGCACGGGCTTAGTTGCTCCACGGCACGTGGGATCTTCCTGGACCAGGGATCGAACCCCAGTCCCCCACATTGGCAGGCAGATTCTTTCTTTTATATACAATTTTTAAAGGTTATACTCCATTTACGTATATTACAAAATATTGACTTTACGCCCCATTTTTTTTTTTTTTTTTGCTGTTAGTAAGATTTTTTTTTTAACATCTTTATTGGAGTATAGTTGCTTCACAATGGTGTGTTAGTTTCTGCTTCATAACAAAGTGAATCAGCTATACATATACATATATCCCCATATCCCTTCCCTCTTGTGTCTCCCTCCCTCCCACCCTCCCTATCCCACCCCTCTAGGTGGTCACAAAGCACCGAGCTGATCTCCCTGTGCTATGCGGCTGCTTCCCACTAGCTATGGGTTTTACATTTGGTAGTGTATATATGTATATGCCACACTCACTTTGTCCCAGCTTACCCTTCCCCCTCCCCGTGTCCTCAAGTCCATTCTCTAGTAGGTCTGAGTCTTTATTCCTGTCCCTGTCCTGCCCCTAGGTTCTTCACGACCATTTTTTCCCCCTTAGATTCCATGTATACGTGTTAACATACGGTATGTGTTTTTCTCTTTCTGACTTACTTCACTCTGTGTGACAGACTCTAGGTCCATCCACCGCACTACGTATAACTCAATTTCATTTCTTTCTATGGCCAAGTAATATTCCATTGTATATATTGCCACATCTTCTTTATCGATTCATCTGTCAATGGACACTTAGGTTGCTTCCATGTCCTGGCTATCGTAAATAGAGCTGCAATGGACATTGTGGTACATGACTCACTTTTTTTTTTTTGTGGTATGCAGGCCTCTCACTGTTGTGACCTCTCCCATTGTGGAGCACAGGCTCTGGACGCACAGGCTCAGCGGCCATGGCTCACGGGCTTAGCCGCTCCAATGGCATGTGGGATCTTCCCGGACCGGGGCATGAACCCGTGTCCCCTGCATCGGCAGGCTGACTCTCAACCATTGCGCCACCAGGGAAGCCCACATGCCTCATTTTGAATTATGGTTTTCTCAGGGTATATGCCCAGTAGTGGGATTGCTTGGTCGTATGGTAGTTCTATTTTTATTTTTTTTTTTTTTTTTTTTTTTTTTTTTTGCGGTACGCGGGCCTCTCACTGTTGTGGCCTCTCCCGTTGCGGAGCACAGGCTCCGGATGCACAGGCTCCGGACGCACAGGCTCAGCGGCCATGGCTCACAGGCCCAGCCACTCCGCGGCATGTGGGATCCTCCCAGACCGGGGCACGAACCCGTGTCCCCTGCATCGGCAGGTGGACTCTCAACCACTGCGCCACCAGGGAAGCCCTATTTTTAGTTTTTTAAGGAACTTGCAAACTGATCTCCATAGTGGCTGTATCAATTTACATTCCTACCAACAAGTAGGAACCCTACCAGCAAGAGGGTTCCCTTTGCTCCACACCCTCTCCAGCATTTACTGTTTGTAGATTTTTTTGATGGTGGCCATTCTGACTGGTGTGAGGTGATATCATTGTAGTTTTGATTTGCATTTCTCTAGTGATTAATGATGTCAAGCATTCTTTCATATGTTTGTTGGCAATCTGTATATCTTCTTTGGAGAAATGTCTACTTAGGTCTTCTGCCCATATTGGATTGGGTTGTTTGTTTTTTTGATATTGAGCTGCAAGAGCTGCTTGTAAATTTTGAAAATTAATTCTTAGTCAGTTGCTTCATTAGCAAATATTTTCTCCCATTATGAGGGTGGTCTTTTGGTCTTGTTTATGGTTTCCTTTGCTGTGCAAAAGCTTTTAAGTTTCATGAGGTCCCATTTGTTTATTTTCATTTTTATTTCCATTTCTCTAGGAGGTGGGTCAAAAAGGATCTTGCTGTGATGTATGTCATAGAGTGTTCTGCCTATATTTTCCTCTAAGAGTTTTATAGTGTCTGGCCTTACATTTAGGTCTTTAATCCATTTGGAGTTTATTTTTGTGTATGGTGTTAAGGAGTGTTCTAACGTCATTCTTTTACATGTGGCTGTCCAGGTTTCTCAGCACCACTTATTGAAGGGGCTGTCTTTTCTCCATTGTATATTCTTGCCTCCTTTACCAAAAATAAGGTGACCATATGAGCATGGGTTTATCTCTGGGTTTTCTATCCTGTTCCATTGATCAATATATTTGTTTTTGTGCCAGTACCAGACTGTCTTGATTACTGTAGCTTTGTAGTATAGTCTGAAGTCAGAGCACCTGATTCCTCCAGCTGCATTTTTCTTTCTCCAGATTGCTTTGGCTATTCGGGGTCTTTTGTGTTTCCATACAAATTGTGAAATTTTTGGTTCCAGTTCTGTGAAAAATGCCATTGGTTGTGTGATAGGGATTGCATTGAATCTGTAGATTGCTTTGGGTCGTATAGTCATTTTCACAATGTTGATTCTTCCAATCAAAGAACATGGTATATCTCTCCATCTGTTGGTATCATCTTTAATTTCTTTCATCAGTGTCTTATAGTTTTCTGCATTCAGGTCTTTTGTCTCTTTAGATAGGTTTATTCCTAGGTATTTTATTCTTTTTGTTGCAGTGGTAAATGGGAGTGTTTCCTTAAGTTCTCTATCAGATTTTTCATCATTAGTGTATAGGAATGCAAGAGATTTCTGTGCATTAATTTTGTATCCTGCTACTTTACCAAATTCATTGATTAGCTCTAGTAGTTTTCTGGTAGCATCTTTAGGATTCTCTACGTATAGTATCATGTCATATGCAAACAGTGAAAGCTTTACTTCTTCTTTTCTGATTTGGATTCCTTTTATTTCTTTTTCTTCTCTGATTGCTGTGGTGAAAACTTCCAAAACAATGTTGAATATTAGTGATGAGAGTGGGCAACCTTTTCTTGTTCCTGATCTTAGTGGAAATGGTTTCAGTTTTTCACCATTGAGGATGATGTTGGCCGTGTGTTTGTCATATATGACCTTTATTATGTTGAGGTAAGTTACTGGCATGCCTACTTTCTGGAGGGTTTTTATCATAAGTTGGTGTTGAATATTGTCAGAAGCTTTTTCTGCATCTATTGAGATGATCATACGTTTTTATTCTTCAATTTGTTAATACTGTGGATCACATTGATTGATTTGCTTGTAGTGAAGAATCCTTGCATCCGTGGGATAAACCCCATGTGATCATGGTGTATGATCCTTTTAATGTGCTGTTGGATTCTGTTTGCTCATATTTTGTTGAGGATTTTTGCATCTATGTTCATCAGTGATACGCCTGTAGTTTTATTTCTTTGTGACATATTTTTCTGGTTTTGGTATCAGGTGATAGTGGCCTTGTCAAATGAGTTTGGGAGTGTTCCTCTCTCTGCTATTTTTTGGAGGAGTTTGAGAAAGGTAGGTGTTAACTCTTTTCTAAATGTTTGATAGAATTTGCCTGTGAAGCCATCTGTTCCTGGGCTTTTGTTTGCTGGAAAATTTTTGAACACAGTTTCAATTTCAGTGCTTGCGATTGGTCTGTTTATATTTTCTATTTCTTCTGGGTTCAGTCTGGGATGGTTGCATTTTTCTAAGAATTTGTCCATTTCTTTCAGGTTGTCCATTTTATTGGCATATATTTGCTTGTAGTAATCTCTCATGATCCTTTGTATTTCTGCAGTATCAGTTGTTACTTGTCCTTTTTCATTTCTAATTCTACTGATTTGAGTCTTCTCCCTTTGTCTCCTGATGAGTCTGGCTAAGGGTTTATCAATTTTCTTTATCTTCTCAAAGAACCAGCTTTTAGTTTTGTTGATCTTTGCTATCGTTTCCTTCATTTCTTTTTCATTTTTTTCTGATCTGATTTTTATGATTTCTTTCCTCTGCTAACTTTGGGGTATTTTGTTCTCTTTCTCTAATTGCTTTAGGTGTAAGGTTAGGTTGTTTATTTGAGATGTTTACTGTTTCTTAAGGTAGGATTGTTTTGCTATAAACTTTCTTCTTAGAACTGCTTTTGCTACGTCCCATAGGTTTTGGGTGGTTGTGTTTTCATTGACATTTGTTTCTAGGTTTTTTTTTTTTTCAGTACGCAGGCCTCTCACTGCTGTGGCCTCTCCCATTGTGGAGCACAGGCTCCAGACTCACAGGCTCAGTGGCCATGGCTCACAGGTCCAGCCGCTCCGCAGCATGTGGTATCTTCCCGGACCGGGGCCCAAACCCGTGTCCCCTGAATCGGCAGGTGGACTTTCAACCACTGTGCCACCAGGGAAGCCCTAGGTATTTTTTGATTTCCTCTTTGATTTCTACAGTGATCTCTTGGTTATTTACTAGTGTATTATTTAGCCTCCATGTGTTTGCATTTTTTACACCTTTTTTCCTGTAATTGATATCTAGTCTCATAGCATTGTGATCGGAAAAGATACTTGATACGATTTCAATTTTCATAAATTTACCAAGGCTCAATTTGTCACCCAAGATATGGTCTATGCTGGAGAATGTTCCATGAGCAGTTGAGAAGAAAGTATATTCTATTGTTTTTGGATGGAATGTCCTGTAAATATCAATTAAGTCCATCTTGTTTAATGTATCATTTAAAGCTTGTGTTTCCTTATTTATTTTTATTTTGGATGATCTGTCCATTGGTGAAAGCAGGTGTTAAAAGTCCCCTACTATGATTGTGCTACTGTCGATTTCCCCTTTTATAGCTGTTAGCACTTGCCTTATGTATTGAGGTGCTCCTATATTGCGTGCACAAATATTTACAATTGTTATATCTTCTTATTGGATCGATCCCTTGATCATTATGTAGTGTCCTTCTTTGTCTCTTGTAACAGTCTTTATTTTAAACTCTATTTTGTCTGATGTGAGAAGTGCTACTCCAGCTTTCTTTTGATTTGCATCTGCATGGAATATCTTTTACATCTCCTCACTTTCAGTCTGTATGTGTCCCTAGGTCTGAAGTGGGTCTGTTGTAGACAGCATATATACAGGTCTTGTTTTTGTACCCCTCAGTCTGTCAATGTCTTTTGGTTGGAGCATTTAATCCATTTACATTTAAGGTAGTTATCGATATGTATGTTCCTATTCCCATTTTCTTAATTGTTTTGGGTTTGTTATTGTAGTTCTTTTCTTTCTCTTGTGTTTCCTGCCTAGAGAAGTTCGTTTAGCATTTGTTGTAAAGCTGGTTTGGTGGTGCTGAATTCTCTTAGCTTTTTCTTGTCTGTAAAGATTTTAATTTCTCTGTCAAATCTGAATGAGATCCTTGATGGGTAGAGCAATCTTGGTTGTAGGTTTTTCCCTTTCATCACTTTAAATGTGTCCTGCCACTCTCTTCTGGCTTGCAGAATTTCTGCTGAAAGTTCAGCTCTTAACCTTATGGGAATTCACTTGTATGTTATTTGTTGTTTTTCCCTTGATGCTTTTAATATCCTTTTTTTGTATTTAATTTTTGATATTTTGATTAATATGTGTCTTGGCGTGTTTCTCCTTGGATTTACCTTGTATGGGACTCTCTGTGCTTCCTGGACTTTATTAACTATTTCCTTTCCCAAATTAGGGAAGTTTTCAACTATAATCTCTTCAAATATTTTCTCAGTTTCTTTCTTTTCCTGTTCTTCTTTTGAGACCCCTATAATTCGAATGTTGGTGCATTTACGGTTGTCCCAGACGTCTCTGAGACTGTCCTCAATTCTTTTCATTGTTTTTTCTTTACTCTGCTCTGCAGTAGTTATTTCCACTATTTTATCTTCCAGGTCACTTATCCGTTCTTCTGCCTCAGTTATTCTGCTCTTGATTCCTTGTAGAGAATTTTTAATTTCATTATTGTGTTGTTCATCATTGTTTGTTTGCTCTTTAGTTCTTCTAGGTCCTTGTTAAACGTTTATTGTATTTTCTCCATTCTATTTCCAAGATTTTGAATCACCTTTACTATCATTATTCTAAATTCTTTTTCAGGTAGACTGCCTATTTCCTCTTCATTTGTTTGATCTGGTGGGTTTTTGCTTTGCTCCTCCATCTGCTGTGTTTCTCTGTCATCTCATTTTGCTTAACTTACTGTGTTTGGGGTCTGCTTTTCACAGGCTGCAGGTTCATAGTTCCAGTTGTTTTTGGTGTCTGCCCCCAGTGGCTAAGGTTGGTTCAGTGGGTTGTGTAGGCTTCCTGGTGGAGGGGACTACTGCCTGTGTTCTGGTGGATGAGGCTTGATCTTGTCTTTTTGGTGGGCAGGACCACGTCTAGTTGTGTGTTTTGGGGTGTCTGTGACCTTATTATGGTTTTAGGCAGCTTCTGTGATAATGGATGGGTTTGTGTTTCTGTCTTGCTAGTTGTTTGGCATAGGGTGTCCAGCTCTGTAGCTTGCTGGTCATTGAGGAGAGCTGGGTGCTGGCATTGAGATGGACATCTCTGGGAGTTTTTGCTGTTTGATATTATGTGGAGCTGGGAAGTCTCTGGTTGTCCAATGTCCTGAACTCGGCTCTCCCACCTCAGAGGCATAGGCCTGATGCCTGGCCAGAGCACTAAGCCCCTGTCATCCACACCACTCAGAATAAACTGGAGAAAAAAAGAAAGAAATAAAGAAAAAATAAAATAAGATAAAGAGTTATTAAAATAAAAAAATCATTATTAAAAATTAAAAAAATAAAATGTAACAAATAAAAAAAGTGAAAGAAAGAAGAGAGCAACCAAATCAAAAAACAAATCCACCAATGATAACAAGTGCTAAAAAGTATACTAAAAAAAAAAAAAACCAAATAACAAACAAACAGACAGAGAGAACCCTGGGACAACTGGTAGAAGCAAAGCTATACAGAAAAAATCACACACAGAAGTATACACATACACACTCACAAAAAAGAGAAAAAGGAAAAAAAAAATCATTGCTCCCAAAGTCCACCACCTCAATTTGGGAGGATTCGTTGTGTATTCAGGTATTCCACAGATGCAGTGTACATCAAGTTGATTGTGGAGATTTAATCCGCTGCTCCTGAGGCTGCTGGGAGGGATTTCCCTTTCTCTTCTTTGTTTGCACAGCTCCCGGGGTTCAGCTTTGGATTTGGCCCCGCCTCTGCCTATAAGTCACCTGAGGGCGTCTGGCCTTTGCTCAGACAGGACGGGGTTAAAGGAGCAGCTGATTTGGGGGCTCTGGCTCACTCAGGCCGGGGGGAGGCAGGGGTACCAATGCAGGGTGAGCCTGCGGTGGCAGAGGCTGGTGTGACGTTGCACCAGCCTGAGGCGCATTGTGTGTTCTCCCGGGGAAGTTGTCCTTGGATCACGGGACCCTGGCAGTGGCGAGCTGCACAGTCTCCTAGGAGGGGAGGTGTGGATAGTGACCTGTGCTTGCACACAGGCTTCTTGGTTGCAGCAGCAGCAGCCTTAGCGTCTCATGCGCGTCTCTGGGGTCCATGCTGATAGCCGCAGCTCGTGCCTGTCCCTAGAGCTTGTTTACACGGTGCTCTGAATCCCCTCTCCTCGCTCACCAGGAAATCAAAGAGAGAGGCCCGAAAAAGTCTCTCGCCTCGTCGGCAGCTGCATACCTTTTCCCGGCCTCCCTCCCGGCTAGCCGTGGCGCACTAACCCCTTCAGGCTGTGTTCACGCTGGCAACCCCAGTCCTCTCCCTGCGCTCAGACAGAAGCCCGAGCCTCAGCTCCCAGCCCCCACCCACCCCGGCAGATGAGCAGACAAGCCTCTCGGGCTGGTGAGTGCCGGTCTGCACCGATCCTCTGTGCGGGCATCTCTCCACTTTGCCCTCCGCACCCCTATTGCTGCGCTCTCCTCTGTGGCTCCGAAGCTTTCCCCCTCCGCCACCCACAGTCTCAGCCCACGAAGGGGCTTCCTAGTGTGTGGAAACTTTTCCTACTTCACAGCTCCCTCCCACTGGTGCATGTCCCGTCCCTATTCTTTTGTCTCTGTTTTTTCTTTTGCCCTACTCAGGTACGTAGGGAGTTTCTTGCCTTTTGGGAGGTCTGAGGTCTTCTGCCAGCATTCAGTAGGTGTTCTGTAGGAGTTGTTCCACCTATAGATGTATTTCTGATGTATCTGTAGGGAGGAAGGTGATCTCCGAGTCTTACTCTTCCGCCATCTTGAAGCTCCTCGGCAGGCGGATTCTTAACCACTGCACCACCAGGGAAGTTCCTGTCTCCTAGTCTTGAACAAAGTTAGTTCCTGGATACTTTCCAGGTTGTTCTGGATTTGTATAACATGGTATTTCGGGTCTTCAAATGGGTTACAGCTAGTGGTCCTCGAGCTCTGCATCACATGCCCATTTCAGACAAATGGAATCCAGATGACAGTGGTTGTGTTCTGTTCAAAGTGTGTTCTGGAGATCCTCATAGGTCCCAGAGAATGGTTCAGGAGATCTGCATAGTTCAAACTGATTTCATAATAAAAGTAATACGTTATTTGCCATTTACTCTTTCATTTTCTCATGAATGTCCAGAGGAGTTTTCTAGAGGCTACATGACCTGTGATATCGTAGCAGCTTGAATGGAGAAGCAGATATGAGAATCTGGCTATTTTTTTTTGAAGCCAGACAGGCAATTTGTAAAATTGTAAAACAGTGCCACCCTTCTCAATAAATTTGTTTGGGTTTGGAAAGCATAGCTATTTTTTGGGAAAATTTATTTATGTTGATATGTTATGGATTATTACTGTTATTTTAAATGAATAATAAATATTTTAAATACTATTAGTTTTAATTTACAATGTGATAAATATACGTCGATATAAGTCCTATAAAACAGCTATTTGGTGTCCTCAATAATGTATAGGAGAATAAAGGTGTTCTGAGACCAAACAGTGTGAGAACTCTCCTCTGGAAGAACATCAGTAGTTTAAATGAGTTTCTAGAGTGTTCTAACGCACACTTAATTTGAGAACTTTGTGTCTGTGTTTGTCTTACTGATAGAATACACCTTTTTTGGTCTCCACATTTCTAAAAGAAACCAAAACGACAAAATTTGTCTCAATTTCCCAGTTTCTCATACCTGTTTTCTCTCCTCCTTTAAGCAAAGAAAGAGGAAGAGCATAAACACACTGGTTCTAGAGTTGGTGATTTGCATCCTTTTTTCAAGCAGGAGTGCATTCTTGCTTAATCTATGAACCAGTAGCTCTATATTAAAATAAAATATAAAATTTTTAAGTGACAGTAAATTCTCCAAGCATGTAGATTTTTCTCAACACTGTAGTTTTAAAGGAGCTGGAACATTATAAAGCTTTCAAGCAGAATGGAAGCATTTACAAACACAGATACAGACCCCATTGCTGATGGAATAAAACTCAACTTCCTTAGCCTGACACTCGACGTCTTCTATGATCTGGGCCCATCCTACCTTTCCTCTTGTTTACTAATTCTTCCCCCCACACAGCCTCAATCCCAGTGCACAGTGTGGTCCTTGACCACCTGCCTCAGAATTACCTGCAACACTTAATAAATGCAGTCTATCTTAGATTTACTGAATCAGAGTATCAGGCCATCATGCCAGATAATCTGCATAATACACAAGATTCAACCCCCCCCCCGTTTTGATTCTTAATAAATATTGTAGTTTGAGGGCCCTGCTCTAGCTATAACTAATAACTCAGTGATTTTCAAGATTCAGCCCAAATTACTTTCTCCAGGCAGTTTGCTTGTATACTCACCAAGATGGGTTCAATGGCCCATTTCATGGTGCTTCTTGCTTGAGTCTCTGTAATGGCAGTGATTTCATGCTGCTTTCCATTCTGGTCAGTGGCTTGCATAGTCATCCTCCATCCCCATGCAGACTGCCTCTCTCTTCTGCTCTGTATTCTCTCCGCTGTTAACTGTGTTGATGGTGCTGTGTATCCCTAGCAGGTCCCCAGTGAGTGCCTGCCATGCTGAACCCTGCTACAGAATCTATCAGAGATGACAGTTTCTGGGTATGAGCAGCAATAAGAGATAAAATATAGCAGAGGGAATTCCGTTATTTTTCATGGTAGAGAAACGTTATTACAAGTATAACCTTTCTCTTTCCACAATCTGGACACAAAATTGAAGAGTTTATAACCATCTCCCTGTAGGCTGATCCTGCATCCAAAACTCAAAGACATGATGATTTTCTAGAAGAAGTTTAATGTAGAGACGTCTAGTACCCTGCAGAAGCATTTCAGAGACTAGACGTCTTGGGAAGAGCTGAAATGCGTTGACGCTGAGAAATTGATTTGAAACAGGTATGGGCTTGGGCTTTAAAAATAACCTCTAGTACACTTGCTGCATTTGCATAGAACTCCAGAATTGTTTACATGGAATTAAATACATTTAAAAAGAAATCCCAGAAAGGCTGTTTTCTTATCCCAAGGAACCAAGTCTTCGGCAGATGTGAGTGGATGGTTGTTGCTGGAAGGATGTGGGTTGGTGACCTATTTTGCCTGTGTTCGCTTCAGTTGCTGGTGGGTTCAGAAACATGGCACATGCACAGTCAGGCAGGTTGTTGGGTCATAGTAAGGTCTGATGATGGTGTGGAGCAGCTTGTTACGAGTGAGGGGAAAACGAGTGTAAGTTTACGTAAGATAAACACAAACCCACATAATGCAGGCACCACTAGTATTTGCTTCCTTTATCTTTTTGGGGAACACCCGTCAGATGCTCCCAACCACAACATTTCTGTACCAGCTTCCCTATCCTTTCCAGGGCCTGCTGCATGGGTTGGGTAGCTCCTGACGACTTGGCAGGTGCTTCACTGACAAACTTGCTGTAAGGCAGTCAAGTGGAGGTGAGGTTGCGGGGGGCAGGTGAGAGGAAGCCCAGAGCAGGCCTGCCAAGGTGAGAAGCACAGCACCCTCTGTTTCTTCCACCCTGCCTTTGTTCCAAGCCTTTCCTGTTTCCAAGGCCTCTTTATGAGGGGGCGTTGAAGTGAGCAGTAAAGGCCGCCTGGTGGTTTGGGCTTCACGGTACAGTGCACAGGGGCCCAGGGGCACCCTTACTACTGGTGCAGGAGCAGAAGGGAGAGGTTTCTACAGGGAGGCAGAGGTGAAGTGTGCTAGTAACATGTGAGCTGCCTCTTAAATGGAGAAAAGAACAGGCATTATGACATAGTAAATATATATTCAGGCTCTGCTCCTGATTCTCGACACAGAGCTTCTAAAATCCTTGTAACTTCCTGAGTGTTAGGGGTACTAGGAGCATCTTGTTTGCTAATATTTGGCCTTTGACCCTGGTTCCTGACACAGAGTTCCCGAATCCCTTAGAATTTCCTGGTTGATAGGCGAGTCTGTTTTTTTTTTTTTTTTTCGGTATGCAGGCCTCTCGCTGTTGTGGCTTCTCCCATTGCGGAGCACAGGCTCCGGACGCGCAGGCTCAGCGGCCGTGGCTCACGGGCCCAGCCGCTCCGTAGCATGTGGGATCTTCCCAGACTGGGGCACGAACCCGTGTCCCCTGCATCAGCAGGCGGACTCTCAACCACTGCGGCACCAGGGAAGCCCGAGTCTGTTGTTTTAAGGAGGTGACACTTGATGGGCTCTAGGATAACTTCAGAATGGGTGCTGGTCACCAGAAAGACAAAGCCACGACTGAAAGCTTGGAACATTCAGCCTTACTACACATCCTCCAGGGAGGGGAGAGGAGGTGGAGTTTTATCATGCCTACATGATGGAGCCTCCATGAAAATCCCTAAATGGCAGGGTCCAGAGAGCCCCAGGGTTGGTGAGGTGCCACTCTCTGGGAGGGCGGCACCCTGGAGAAGGTGTGGACCTTCCCACCCCTTGCCCTGTGCATCTCTTCCATTTTTTCCTGAGCTGCATCCTTTATAATAAATGCGTGATAGTAGGTAAACTGTTTCCCTGGGTTCTACGAGCCATTCTAGCAAATTATTGAACCTGAGGAGGGGTCATGGGAACTCCTGATTTATTGCCTGTTGGTCAGAAGCACAGGTGACAACCTGGGACTTGTGACTGACCTTTGAAGAGGGGGCAGTCTTCTGAGACTGAGCCCTTACCCTGTGAGGGCTGCACTAAACTCAAGGCACTTAGCGTCAAACCTGAGTGAAATTCTAGGACAACCAGTCGGCATCTGCTGAAGTTGGAGAACTGCTTGATGTGTGAAAACCCACGCATTTGGTGTCAGAAGTGTTGTGAGTAGAGAAAGGAGAAGCAATTTTTGTTTTATTCTTTTGGGCTTGAACAGTGGGCCCAGTGGGCCCAGTGGGATTCTCACATGAAGATCGAAGTTACTTTCCTCTCTATGCTTGGACAGGTATGAAGATTAGGGTGCCTCAGGCACCTCTGAGGCACAGACTCATTTCTCGGTCTGCCCCGCAGCTTCACGCTTCACTGTGGGTGTGAGGGCACGGTGGTCCTGATGAGGACTGAGCAGAGAGTGGGCTTGGCCACCAGAGTTTTCCATGTGAGAGTGAGGATGGCTGGTGAAAAGATCTGAGGCACAGAGAGGGAAGGGAAGGTGCTAACACAGCCACTTTAAGCCATCTAAATTGTCATTTGGAGGGACCTGCCTGGGGTTTGCGGTGGTGACCTGGTGACTTATCATCCAATCCTTCTACATGCAGCCAGTTTCAGGCCACAAGCTTTCTTTCAAATCTGAAAACGACTGTTTTGCGAATACTCTGGCATTGGGCGTAAGGAAAGTCAGCTGGGAAATAAAATGTGGATGATAGGCTGTGTCTGTTGGAAGGGACATGGGAGATCAGTGACCTATATTCCTCAGTTTGCATGGGAGAAAATGCAGTCCTAGATCTGCCAGGTCAGAGTGACTCACCACCCCTGAAAATGATTAAATTGGCCCTGGTGGTTTGTTTGGTAGAGCAGGCACATTGGAGTTACAGACTTGAGGGGTCTTGAGGCCCCACCCTAGGGACTGCTTTGTGGCCAGACATGCTCCAGGGGAGGTTGACCTAGCCATGGGAAAGGAGGAATGAGAGGGCCTAAGGAAGACTTTGAGGATGCAGTTATTTATTTCTTAGGTGACACCATTCTGTGACCCCACTTGATCCTCCAGGAAGCAGTGAGATTGCTGAAAAATCTCTTTAGGCCAGGGAGGTGGATGGGTTTATTTGCTGAGCAATGCATAGGGGCTGAAGAAGGTCTTGGACGCTGAGATTTACAGAAATCAGTCAATTCCCTGAGCCTGTTCCCAGAATCCTTTAGCGAGGGGAGTTTATGTATTGGGGGAAATGCTGAGTGAGCTGGTCTGGTGGTGCTTAAGGTGAACAACGCCTGCCCCTCCCACCCCCGACTCTGAAACCTTTTTCTTTGGTGAAATAGGCCACCTCTGAGTCCCTCAACCATGGTGTCTGAGGAGGAAGAAGCAGTGATGAAAGGATGGAAATAAACCCTCTTCCCAACCATGATCCTGATTAGCAAAAATGCCAGAATTTTACAATCATAAAGTTCCTATATACCGAGGTTCCTGAATGTGACAGTTGAAGTGGAGATCTTGATTATACAAGTCAAGTGGGAGACTCAGTAGATTTTATTTATTTATTTATTTTTAAAATTTTAAAAACTTTTTTGGCTGCATTGTGTCTTCGTTGCTGTGCGTGGGCTTTCTCTAGTTGCGGTGCATGGGCTTCTCATTTCAGTGGCTTATCTGCGGGGGCACAGGCTCTAGGTGCTTGGGCTTCAGTAGTTGCGGCATGTGGGATCAGTAGTTGCAGCACATGGGCCCTAGAGCACGTGGGCTTCAGTAGTTGCGGCTTGCAGGCTCTAGAGCTCAGGCTTGGTAGTTGTGGCACATGGGCTTAGTTGCTCCGTGGCATGTGGGATCTTCCCAGACCAGGGTTTGAAGCCTTGTCCCCTGCATTGGCAGGCAGAGTCCTAACTACTGCACCACCAGGGAAGTCCCTAGATTTTATTTAAATAGCGATTTTATTTCACGTTTTTTAGGTACAAGAGCATGTAAGCCCGCAGGGGGATTCTTGCTTTCTGGCCAGAGCTGTGCCTGAAGCTTGGTCCAAGCACACTGCTGGGAGGAGCTGAGGGGACTTGATAAACCACCCTGACAAACAGCTTCAAGTCAGATACTTTTGCATATTTTCTACCAAAAAAAATGAACATGCCTGCGGCGAGCCGCTTCTGACCAGCAGAATGACGAGTCACCACACGCTAGATTCTTCTCGTATCACACTTTATTGGAGTACAGCTTGGTTTCAGACAGATGGAAGGAAGACCCCGAGCCTTATTCACCCTGGCTTTTATAATGCACTATAACCTGTGGCAACCTGTGGTTGGCTGGTTACCTCAACAAGATATGTGCTGTTCACAATTTATTGGTTGCAATTCTGATCCTTCATTAGCATATTGGCTCGTCGTGGCGCATGTGTGGCACATAGCCTTTGGGCTACTCCCTGATAACCGTTATCTGTGACATGGCAGAACAACGGCTTCCCGTTATCTGCGACAGGCAGAACAACGGCTTCCCACATCTCCCCCTTTTTGTTTTCTTAGACCCAGGAGCTGAACTCGAACAATGCCCGCACAAGCGCTCACCCCATGGGATGCTCGCTGAGCAAGAGTTGGTTCGAGAAGCTGGCTCATCACCCTCCCCGTCGTGCAATGTCCACACAGACCGCGGAGTGCAGGGGCTGATGTTCCTCGTGATTCCCATCAAAAGTGCAATGGTCATAAACCGTTTTGTGCAAGGGCAATCACTACGGGTCGTTCAAGATGGAGATCCAGGCGCCAGGGGAGTCGCCTTTACTAATGGCCACCAATGCCTGCGTGAACAACATCTTATCTCGCTTTGTCCGAGTTCGCAAACGACATATCAACCACAGGCACACCACAAGTCCTGCCATGCAACATACTGCAAACATCCCTACACTGACCCACTCCTTAAAGAAGGCAAAGGTAGAGGACAGCCAGGTAGTAAAGTCCCCAAGTGTAACGGGGTATAGCCTAGTAGCATTTAAAGTCTTAATCTGTATCTTCTGGTTTAACAGCATCAATTCAGCCTCTCGGGACCAATTGCCTCCCAGGAAATTGCCAATCTCCCTGCTCCGGTTCAGGGCATCTGAAACAGGAAGAGGCGTGATACAGAAATGTTCCAGCTTTTGTACACATCCTACTTGTAGTATGCTGTAAACATCCTCCACGGTTTCTTCCAGCAAGTCTACTCGCTGATTAAGTGATAAAATCCCATTCATCAGAAGATTATTAAATTTATTTTGATTCTCCAAGATCCGGGAGGTTTGGGAGACTATAGTATTTACCGCCTGTGCAGTTTGTACTTGATTAGCCATGGTCACTCCAGCGGTGACCGCTGCAGCAGCAGATATCGCGACCGCGGTGACTATGGCAGCTGTTACGCCAAAGTCTCGCTTTTCGCGCAGTAAATTCAAAAGAGGAAAATTATTGGGGTCTGCCTGGACTGGGATGGGCACAAAGGTAGGTACCCTGACCAATAAGGCGGTCTGCGTCACAGAGCCATTCCAACATTGTGATAGCCAGCATACACTGTTGTTACGACAATCCTGACTATCATTAGTTAATAAAAACATAAATGGCGACTGTACACAAACCGAAGCTGCTGCTCTGGAATAATTATATAACTCAGATACATAAGAGGTCACATTAAGCTTGTATCGTGTCCCCTTGGACATTTTTGCCACTCCACTAACATTAAAAAGGGTGCCATTACTATCTTGTAACATAGCAAAAGGGGAAATATCTGTACTTGCCCCTACTTGATTTCTCAATAGCCAAGAAAAGAAAGGCCACCCTTCATAGTACCAGACCGTCTTATTATCTGTCTTTTTTCTCCCTACATAAGACTTCAAACCTGGGAAAAACTGAAATCCAGAGGTACGCTGACATGTAGCATAAGTTTGTGCCTGGCAAGGGGTAAAAATTGGAGGTGTATTGACAATGGCAGCGCAGTAAGGAGCAATCCTGGTCCGGTTAGACTCAGTGCAATTTTTTGTATTGTTCGGTAGGGGGACCACGCCATCATGTCTCAAAAGTAAGGTGGTAACATTCACTGCATCCTGGCTAGAGTTCCCTGTACCAGAGCCAGAAAGTTGACCCTGTGATATTTTGGTCAAGGCTTCATTTAGCATAGGCAGAGGAACCTGATTTCCCGTAAGCGGGTTATTCCAGGCAGTCAAGGTTTTTCGAGCTAAACGAATGCAGCCCACAGAGGCATTCCAACTAAAACAAAGGGTATTATTTACAACAAAATTTGTAGCATTATAGTGCACCCATTTATCATCTAACGATACAGTGCAGGCTGTATTCATCTCACAACTGGTGGAATAAAATATTGGAAGCACTCTGCTATGGGAATGGACCGGTAGAGGAACTGGCCAGGACCGGCTAATTCCCCAAAACATCTTGTCCTCCGCCTTGAGTAGGGAAAGGCCCGTCAACACCATCCAGCCCAGCATCATCGCCCTTGGGATCCTCTTCCACGACTCTTGTGAATCTTGTTGGGACCCAAATTGGATCTTGATCCGACGGTCCACTCCGTGTGTCGAGTTCTGAATCGGTCTCCCACGCGGGGTGCGAAGTTCCCGGGTTTCGGCACCACTTGCGGCGAGCCGCTTCTGACCAGCAGAATGACGAGTCACCACACGCTAGATTCTTCTCGTATCACACTTTATTGGAGTACAGCTTGGTTTCAGACAGATGGAAGGAAGACCCCGAGCCTTATTCACCCTGGCTTTTATAATGCACTATAACCTGTGGCAACCTGTGGTTGGCTGGTTACCTCAACAAGATATGTGCTGTTCACAATTTATTGGTTGCAATTCTGATCCTTCATTAGCATATTGGCTCGTCGTGGCGCATGTGTGGCACATAGCCTTTGGGCTACTCCCTGATAACCGTTATCTGTGACATGGCAGAACAACGGCTTCCCGTTATCTGCGACAGGCAGAACAACGGCTTCCCACACATGCCTCTATGGACTTTAAGTATCTACTTTACTTGGGTCTCATGGACACTGGGTTTTACATTGTAAGAAAAACCTGGAATTGTGGCCATTTCTCCAAAAATGAGTACTTGTTTTACTAATATCAAATTTACATTCCACTGCTATTTCTGTGCCTTTTGTGGACATGACATTTTAAACTTCAATGCTTATTACAGTATAGTCTGTTTGAAGACATTTTGAATGACATTTATATCCAGCATACATGGTGCTAACTAGATGTATCACTAGGGTGACCTTCTGTCCACGTTTGCCTGGGACAGGCACCGATTACTCTTGTCGTAGCGTCCTGTCTGGTTACTGTCCCCTTTCATTCTCAAAAGGGTCTCATTTTGGAGGATCAAATTCCGTGGTCATCTTACATATACTTCGACTGGGGTGGCAGCATGAACAACTATGACCAAGTGCAGTGACCCACGCAGGGATGACTAGACATAACTGCTGCTCAGATGGCATGGATTGAGAGATGTTACTCAATTTCAGAGATGATGAAACCTGAAAACGTAAGTGTCTTAGAATCCATAAAATAAGGAAGAACTCTTATAAGATTTGTATGTCTGAGTGTTCATTTCCCCAAGCTGCTAACATTTTCCTCTAGTAAGGGGTACAAATCCGTTCTCTTCAGTCCTTCAAATGGATCACACTGTGTTTGAGGAAACCATACAATCCATTCCCTTAAGGGGCTTGTGGTTTAGTGGGAAAGACAAAGAAATGAATGATCAGCTTGCAGTGTGATAAGAGCTATTGGGAGATTATTATTCCTGCCCTCAACGTGCTTACAGTGCAGGTCAGTGTTTCTCAACAATTTTAAAATTCATGTTTCTTTGTGTTAAAGATTAAAAATCGGGCTTCCCTGGTGGCGCAGTGGTTGAGAGTCTGCCGGCCGATGCAGGGGACACGGGTTCGTGCCCCGGTCCGGGAAGATCCCACATGCCACGCGGAGCGGCTGGGCCCGTGAGTCATGGCCGCTGAGTCTGCACGTCCGGAGCCTGTGCTCCCGAGCGGGAGAGGCCATGACAGTGGGGGGGTCCGCGTGCCGCAGGGAAAAAAAAAAAAAAAAAAAGATTAAAAATCTCCTTCTCCTAAAGATTCAGATAGTAGCAACTTCCTCTTTACTTTCACCCCCCATTTCCTCTCTTCTTCCTCTACTTGTCTTCTCTGCCTCATCCTCTTCCTTCTTAGTGGAACAAAGAATTCCATTCAAATTAAGGTAAATCAAAGAAGAGCATAGTGCCCTACTAATGGCACAAAATGTCTCTGAGTGGCCCAGAGAAGGTGTTCAGAAGGCAGGAAGGTTACAGAAGGAGACATCTGAGCTGAGTCTTGAAAATGTATGTGTGTGCAGATGTGTGCGTGTGCATGTGTGTGTATTGGTATATAATGAAAAGTTTCCTATTTACCTATCCCTTCTATCCTATAGATAATCATCATTGCTAGTTTCTTGTATATTTTTCCAGGGATTCTTTATGCATTTACTAGTAAATACAAATATAAATTCTTATCTGGCTCTCAGCTTCTACAAAAAGATATCACACTATATACACTATTCTCCCACCTTCTAATTTTTGCTTCTTAATTGTCTCGGAGATTCTTTTAAATTTCTACATTGTACTCTTTTGTATGCCTGTACTACCATTCATTCAATCAGTTTCCTATTAATAAACATTTGAGTTGTTTCCAATCTCTTATTGCAAACATTGCTACAATAGATAATCTTGGACATCCGTCATTTCATCTGTATGCAAGTATATCTATAGAATAGATTCTCAAAGTGGGATTGCTGGATCAAAGGTAATGTGCATTTATTTATTTATTTAAATGTTTATTTTTATTAATTTTTTTCCAGTTGTACTGAAGTAGAATTGACATATTACATTGTATAATTTTAAGGTGTGCAACATAGTGCTTTGATATATTGGAAGTTTATTTTAAATCTTGAGACATATTGTTGTATTACATAACCTTTGTACCAATTTCCCTCCTGCCAGTAATTGTGGGAGTGCCTGTTTCTTACATCCTCATTGGTAGTGTCTATAGTAGGTAGGAAGAATAATCCCCTCCCCCCATGTCCAAGTCCTAATCCCTGGAACCTGACTATGTTAAGTAACATGACAAAGAGGAATTAAGGTGGTTAATTAGCAGACCTCAAGATAGGGAGATTTTTCTGGATTATCTAGGTGGGCCTAATGTAATCATAAATGTCCTTAAAATAGAAGAGGGAGGCAGAAGAAGAGTCAGAGGAAGATGTGTCAGTGGAAGAAAGACACAAAGAGAGGCAATGCTGCTGGCTTTGCAGATGCTGGACTAAGACCACCAGCTAAGGAATGTGGGCAGCTCTGGAAGGTGGAAAGAGCAAGGACGCATATTCTCTCCTAGAGCCTCCAGAAAGGAACGCAGCCCTGCTGACACCTCGATTTTAGCCGGTGAGACCCATGTTGGACTCTAACCTATAAAACTGTAAGAGAATTAATTTGTGTTGCTTAAGATTTTAAGTCTGTATAATTTGTTACAGTAGCAATAGAAAACTAATACATTGTGCTGTCAAATTTATAGGTCTTTGCCATTCTAAGCTAATAAAATGTTATCTCAACTATTTTTCTTTTTTGGCTATGTTGGGTCTTCATAGCTACACGCGCGGTTTTCTCTTGCAGTGAGCGGGGGCTACTCTTTGTTGCAGTATGCAGGCTTCTCATTGCGGTGGCTTCTCTTTGCTGCAGAGCACCGGCTTTAGGCACCAGGCTTTAGTAGTTGTGGCGAAAGGGTTTAGTTGCTCTGTGGCATGTGGGATCTTCCTCGACCAGGGCTTGAACCCATGTCCCCTGCATTGGCAGGAGGATTCTTAACCACTGCACCATCAGGGAAGTCCCTCTCAGCATAGTTTTAATGTACATTTCCCTTACTATGAGTGAGATTGAGCATCTTTTCACACATTTATTTCCTTTTCTGTGACCTGTATACTTCTGTATTGGGTTGATTGTTTTTTCATTTTATCAAAGTCTAGTATTTTATAAATTGAGATCATCTTTTTCTGTGATATGAATTGCAAATAATTTCCCCCAGGTTGTCATTGTCTTTTGACTTTGTATGGCTTTAAGTTTTGTAGGTTTTTTGCACAGGATTTTAATTTTTATTTAGCAGGATGTATCAATCTTTTCTCTAAGTCTTCTAGAGGCCTAGTCTTCTAGGCCTTTTTAAAATACAGGTTTATAAAGGAATTCTCCCACATTTTTCTTTAGTATTTTAACTAATTGTTTATTTTTAAACACTTAAATCTTGGATCCAATTGGAATCCAGATGGTAAAACAATTATTTGAAAAGTTATCTTTTCTATACTGATTTGAGATGACTCTTTTATCATAATCTAAATTCCTGTGTATATTTTTTTGTATTTCTTGACTTTCTATTCTGTTTCATAAGCCTATTTATGTATCAAACCAGCATCATTTGAATTATTGAGACTTTAGGTTTTAAGATTTGATAGGGATATTTTCTCCTATTTTCCCAGAGTTTTCTTAAGCTATTTTAATTTGGTTTTTCTCCATATGAACTTTATAATTAGCCTGTCTAGTCCAAAAAAAGAGAGCGAGAGAAAGAGAGAGAGAGAGAGAAAAGTAGAAAACCAAAACCCTTCTAGTATATTTATTGATTAAGTTTATGTTAGTTACATTTACAAATTAACATTTTTCATTTGTTCAATAAAAAATACCTTATTTGGTATCTTTCTGTATTGTTTAATTTTTATTCATGTTTAACCTAATTCTTATGAAGTTTATTCTAGACAGTTTATCTGTTTTCTTGATATTGAAAATGGAGTCTTTTCTTCCATTATACTCTAACTCGTTGTCTGTATATATGAAAGCTGTTGATTTCTACATATTAATTCAGCATCTCTCTATGTTACCATATTTCTTATTGTTTCCAGTAGTTTTACAGTTAGTTGTGTTGTGTTTTTAAAATGTATGATCAAGGGCTTCCCTGGTGGCGCAGTGGTTGAGAGTCCGCCTGCCGATGCAGGGGATGTGGGTTCGTGCCCAGGTCCGGGAGGATGCCGTGTGCCGCGGAGCGGCTGGGCCCGTGAGCCACGGAGGCTGGGCCTGCGCGTCTGGAGCCTGTGCTCCGCAGCGGGGGAGGCCACAGCAGTGAGAGGCCCACACACCGCAAAAAAAGAAAAAATAATAAAAATAAAATAAAATATATGATCATATCATTTGGGGATATTTTAAGTAAATTATATATTCATGGAAAAATATCCTTTTAATCTAGATTATCAGGTTTATTTGTGTAGAGTTGAATGGAGTGGACTATTATGATTCTTTTACTTTCTTCTTTATGTGTGTTTCTCACTTATTTCTTTTTATGTATATTGGGTGCTTTACCTTTTCCTTAACTAGGTTAGCTGGTAGTTTATTCATTTTTAAGGTATGCTTTTTGCATTTATTTATTAGTTCTGTTTTCTAGCTCATTAATTTCTGCTTTATCAATTCTTTACTTCTATTTTCCTTTGCTTTATTATGTTATTCCTTTCCTAACATTCTGTGTTGTTTTCCTAACTTGCTGATTAACACATTTGTTTTTATCCTTATTAGTTTCCTAAGATACTGTCCTGAAAGTTATGACTTAAACATTAATTATCAAATTTGATGGCTTTTGCTCATCTGCATCATCTTTGTCTTTCACATAGTTGCCTCTCGTTGAGAATCTTTTCTTTTTCCTCCCAGAACACTGAGCCCTTCTGATTTTTCAGCTTTTCAGGTAAGTTTTCTTTTTTTTCCCCTGAAGATTCTTCCTTGTACTGTTACTGTGTGTGAGTTTTCTAAAGTCCCACCAACACCCTTGTTTAAGCCCAAGTTGGTCATCCTGTCTTCTCTTACCCTCCTGGTCTCTTTCCCTACTGACTACTTTAAATTCAAATCCTACACTAGAAATAACTCTCATCTCAGCTTCAGACTTAACATTTTGACCTGCTTTTAGAAACCTCTCTCTGGGTCTTCTAGGAATTTAAACGTAATATTTGAAGCTGAACGCTTCACCCCACCGTCTTTACCCAATCTCATTCATGCTTTGACTTCCATACCTCAGCAGCCTCACCATTGTTTAAGGAGCTAAACCTTGACAACTCTGAGTTATGTTTTATTTTTTCTTTTCACTCCCAACATTCAACCAATTGTCAAATCCTGTCAGTCCTGCTTCCACTGTGGTTTTCCTTTCAGGCTCCTTGCTGTACCTATAACTTGATTCCAGCCTGTGCTTTCTCCTCCTTGACTATGGCAGTGGTTTTCTATTAGTTTCTCTATTTCCAACCTCCTCCTTCACTCCACCTGTCTCAACCAGCAACAGAGCTCGGAACATTCACTGCCCAACTTGAAATACCAGAAGATACCTCATGGCCCACAAGTAAAGGATTTCCTTGTCTGGTCCTCTGCAATGAGGCTCTGATCTCCCCCCAGCTAATACGCTGTATACTCATATGCTCATTTCTTTCTAGAGTTCCTGCATTTTATTATCTTCAAACTTGGCTCATACTGTTTTCTCCACTGGTAATGTTTTATTCTCTTCTTTATCTGCTAAAATTTTATTCATGCTTCAAATTCCATCTCATATACAACTTCCTCTGTGAAGACTTTCCTGTTGCCCCTGAATTTAAGACCATTTCTCTCTCTCCATTGTGTTGGATTTTCTTCTCTGAACACATTTATTAATTTGCTTGCTTTGTCTTGCCATTAGATCTTGAGTCCTGAGAAGGCTGAGACTGTATCTTCTGAGAAATGTAAGCCAGCACTTTTAAATAGTAAGTTCTCAAATATGTATTGAACATAGGAAAATTCTCTAAAACAAGATGAAGAAATAAAGTAGAAGAGTCGCTGAGCGACTGTGTCCGGCAAACAGCTTGTGACTTTTCTGAACTGTAACATGAGAGAGAAATAAACTTTATTTTTAAGTCACTGTAATTCAAGGTCTCTTTGTTACAACAGATTAGTCTTTCAAACCAATGCTATGGGGAACATACATAAGTAGCTGATGACATTAACATCCACAGAGGAAGGCTCATTCATTCATTGATCTCAGGGGGTGATAATCAGCTCTGTCTGACAAATACATGAAGACCTAGGGGTGACCCTTCCAGGCTGACTGAACCTTTGCAGTAGGGAATGACAGCAGTCTGGCAGTGTGGGAGTGACCTGACATGGAGTGGAGAGTCTCATGTCATGATGACCTTGTAACCACTGGTGAGACTAAGACCTGAGCTCAGCTTAGAACAAGAGGTGAAGAATCCACACTTTTCCCAAGGATAGAAACAACCTTGAAAGGCAAAAATAAGGTGAGCAAAAATAGACAAGACAGAGCTTCTCTGGTGGCTCAGTGGTTGAGAGTCCACCTGCTGATGCAGGGGACACGGGTTCGTGCCCCGGTCCGGGAGGATCCCACATGCTGTGAAGCGGCTGGGCCCGTGAGCCATGGCCGCCGAGCCTGCGCGTCCAGAGCCTGTGCTCCGCAACGGGAGAGGCCACAACAGTGAGAGGCCCGCGTACCGCAAAAAAAAAAAAAAGAAAAAAAAAGACAAGACTCACAGGAAGGTGATGGAGTGGGATGCAGTGCCAGTCCAGATGTGCCTGAAGGGAAAGAATTCTTGAGGCTTAAGTGGGAGAGGTACCACCCTCTGCCTTGGTCAGAGTATTGGGGGCTTGCAGGGGCTGAAGTGCCTACAGAGTAGATATGATAAGGCCTAGGGACAGAAAGGAACACCTGGAGGCTCATTCTTAGAAAATGTATCAGCATCCTGATTCCAACAGGGTCAAGAGTCTGTCACACCTGGCAAGATGCTAACCTGAGCTGAGTTGGGACCAAGTCTGTGTAGCTTAAAAAACCCTTGACCTCATGTTGGTTGACACTACATTGGGCTGCTTCCTGAATCTACTTTTGTCTGTCCAGACCTCTCCTGTCTGATCCTTTGAATACTTGTGTCAACTGAAACAAACAAACAACAGCAACAAAAAAAAACAACATACAATGTGAGAGCTGTGAGTTCAGTTTTATTTGGGGACTTACTGAGGGCTATAGCCCGGGAGATAGCCTTTCAGATAGCTCTGAGGAACTTCTCTGAACAGGTAGTAGGGAGGTCAGTATACATATGATTTTGTGAAGGGATACGTGCAATCAGTCATACATCTTGGTAGAAGGTTGCTGCTAGTCATGAGGAGCAAATGTCTCTTAATTATTTTAAGTGTTTTTCTAGGTAGGAGAATCTGCAAGGAATTTGGTTCGTAATATTTTCTCCTGAAAATATCTAACTATCTGAAGGCCTGTTCTGCCAGTTTTTTCTGATGGTGCAGAGTGTCTCATTCCTGATCTCAACTCTGAACTCCTTTCATGCCCTGTTAAAAGTCAGCAACTGCAGTGGCTAGTGACTTCATTCTTGTAGAACCAGACGGCGAGTGACATTCTTTAGTTTGCACTTGGAATTTCTCCATCTCCCCAGGTTTCTAGAGGTGGGTGGAGGAGAACAGCCAGCTGCCTGTTTCTCTAGGCTGGGCCCTACCACAGATCCTTCTTACCAACCACCCTGACTTGACGGCACCTGACACCAGAGTATGACCACTGCTCGGGATTCTAGAAGCTGTACTTATATCCTGTTGCTTCAGACTGCACCTCTTAGCTATCCCTTGGTCTTATAACTCTCTATTGTCACATGCCAGAGCTAGCTGAGAGTTCTGCTGGGGCCGTTGACCTGACCTGCCAACCTTTCTCCCATGGAAACGCCTGACACTTCAGTCTCAGGTGGACTGTCTCGCTCTGTCGCTTCTGTGTGCCAAGTAAGGGACAAGGGATAGAGATCCACTAACAGCTCCTGAAACTGCGAGGAAGGTTGGGGTACAGCCTGCAACAGTGCATACTGCAGCCCTTCCTTCTATTAGTCTGAGTTTTAATATAAGCTCAGGGAAAACTGTTTTTTGAGAAGAAACAACCATTCCCTGCCCCCCCCCCGCCCCCATTTTCTCTTTCCTTTCCTCCTTCTTCATTACCACTAACTTCTCTATTGAGTTTCCTCCAGATGTTGGGTAAGGCCCACAGATATCCAAGATGGTTCCTAAGTCTGGGGAGAGGTTTTAGAAGACAGGATTTTTCAGTCTGCTGTAGAGTAAGTGACTGGGGTCTGGGATTTAGGTATCCTGGTTCTAGCCCTTGCTTTGTTCCTGATACGCTGGGTAAATCCTTGAGCAGGCTGGCATGAAAAAAGACATCTTTTAATGATGTGTGTCTATGAGCTACAGGGGATACAGAAAGGCTTTGAGCATGGGTAGTTTTTGCTTTGGGTTCCCTTTTCCTGCACTGGATGCATCTCTGCTTCCTTTCTTGCCTCTGATTCTCTAGGGACATCCTCTAGGAATATTTTCAGTTTAAGCCACTAGGTGGTGCTTCGATCCTATCAGTCACTCACCAAAATGCCTGCTCTGACAGCTGGGTTAAGAGCAAGGATTTCTTGGGAACTGCAGTGACATGGAAGGAATGTATTCTTTTCTTTCTGAAAACTCTGAAAGTCAACCTAAATGCTTTTTCCCTGGCTGCCTGAGGGGAAGGAGGCCATTTCCCCAATTTTACTGCTCATTCCTCCGACTCTTTCCCCCTGCCTTTCACTGTTAATTGCAGTAGGTTAATAGCTCACAGAGAAGCATCTTTCTTTGGGTGATACTGGGGTGGGAAGGTCTTTCTTTTTCATGTGAGGCAGCAAAGCCAAGTGGTTAAGTGCACAATTTCTAGATCTATTGGGTCATAGCTGAACCTGGCTCAGCTTATAAACTATGTAAACGTGAGCAAGTCACATAACTTCTCCATGCCTCAGGTTCTCCATCTATAAAATGGGGATAAGGAAAGTGAACTGCCTTGGGATGGTTACACTGTGGTAGTATAGCTATTATTAATTAGCACTGTTCAGGTTAGGTACCAGATCAAACCAAGTGAACTTTAGTCCTTGATGAGATCAGTCTGCCATCTCACTAGCCCTGGTCTTTTCTAGTCCATATCTTTTCTAGTCTTTTTTCCCAGAAGAAACTTTGGTACACCTCGGGCTCCCAGCACTACCTCTGGGTAGTGGGAGAGCTCTACCTCTGACCACAAAGCTGGTAGAAGACTGTTAGCCTGCTCTTCTGGTCTTGAACTTCTTCCAGTTGACCATCTCCTTGGAGGTAGAGCCTCCGGACCATACATCAGTGTCCCAACTCAAGGCTGGCTGCCTCCCCACCATTGGTCTGCTCTTGGCACTTTCTTCCTTTGTAACCATTGGTATCTAACTTGACATTTTTTTCTTTACATTTCTAAGTCCTCAGCTAGACATAAACTTTTTTTTTTAAAGATTTCTTTTTTTGATGTGGACCATTTTAAAAAAAGTCTTTATTGAATTTGTGGCCACAAGGCATGTGGGATCCCAGCTCCCCAATGGGATTGAACCCGTACTCCTTGCATTGGAAGGCGAAGTCTTAACCACTGGGCTGCCAGGGAAGTCCATAGACGTAAAACTTTTTTAATCAGTTTGGTTTAAAAATATTATTTCCAGTGGCTCTTATGGCCAGACACTGTGTTAGTATGTTTTGTATCTTCTATGGTATTGTTTCTGGAATGTGTATCATCAATTCCAGCAGCCTAGTAGTAGGAACCAACTCTCTTCCCATGGCGAATAGTAGGGATGCAAAGTCTCAGTTCATTGAGTGACTCTGGGTATGCAGAACTGTGAAGGGAGAGAGCAGAGTCCTCTCGATACACCAGCCCTCTATTCCCAATATCAAGTTACAAAATGAAATTCACATCTCCTCAGGGTTCTCTGAACATCAGAGAGGGAATCACCTATACTCTATTGATAATAACTCTCTTTACCTCTTAGGTTTTTCCCAATTATCTATACTTCATATTCTTCAGACTTGTTCTCAATTAATGGTTTACTGACCGACTTTTGGAGTTAAGTGAGGATTAGAGGATGAGGGGAAACTGGATCCCTTATGGACTGAGGAATTTCGAGCACAATCCTCTTTGGCATCAGAGAAGGCACTGGTGGGTCCTAAAGACTTGGAAACCGATTGGTTTCCTCAGCTATAGACATAGTCCTTCTTTTCTTGACTGGCTCACAAGAGAGATGAACATTTTGAATAGGAGGGGATTTCTGTGCCTACCTAAAAAAGTTACAAAGTCTCACTCATTCCCGAAAAAACAGATTTGTGCCTTGGATTCTGTGGTGAAAATATTGTGCCTATTATTTTTAAAGAAAAAAATTGTGAATTTTTCTGTTGAAGCCTGCTAAAGGATATCAAGGGATCGTTCTCTTGATACACCAGAATGGGCATCAGAGCCCATAGCTGAAAACATCAGGCAGGAACTACCTGTCATTGTGGAGATGGCCACGAACTCAGGGAGGTCCCTGGAAGCACCTGCTCCAGGTTTATTAAGAAGTAATGAATAGCCCCTTCTACCACCAGCCACTACCCCCACCTCCACCAAGTCTATACAAGGAAACTAAGGGGAGAGAGAAGAAAGAGTAGAGAAAAAAAGCCATCGACCTGCAGTATTTGTGTGGAGAAGTTAATTCTTGCCTCTTTCCTGGGTGAGGAGTGAGTTATATGCCACTGCCCCTCCCCAACCCCAGTGACAGGGAGGCTCCAAGAAAATCACTTGTAGAAACTGGGAAAGGAGAGATGGGCATCTTGATCTCCAACTGGATGATTTGCTTATCCGCCTCATCTCATTTGAGCAGGGGAAGTAGGACCAGGAGATGGTGGGACTGAGAGAGGTGTGACCATGGTGAGGATACCTGTGTCCCCCGTGGGCCTAGAGGATGCAGTGGAAGGTAGCTGGGTTTGCATCACTGGCGAAAGCTTCCCACCAAGAGGGGCCTGGGTGATGGGTTGCCATGGTGCTGTGGCTCTGTCCTCTGAAGGTAGAAGCTGGGAGGAGGGTGAAAGAGGTAGAACCAGAGTTAGATCTCCTGAGTCAGGAAGTGTACTGGTCGGGGGCCCGGGAGCACCAGCGAGAGCTCCCACAGGGCTCTTTGAAAAGCACACAGCAACTAACGGGGAGAGGAACCACAAGAACTGGTTAAATAGGAGTCATCTCTCTCTACCTCCTTCTTGCCAACATATTGGAAAGACTGGACCTTAAAGAGAGGTAAAGGGAAGGCAGTTCACTGCTTCCTGCATCCCCTTCCTCTCTGGACTCCACAAGGGTCTGGGTCAAAACCATGCTAATGGGAGGAGAAGACGTGATGTGCAAATCAAATTTGAGTTTCAGTCAGACTAAGTTTTAGCAATAGAAAATAACCAGGAAAGTTTTGAAATCTGCCTAGGATGTCACTAAGGAATGCAAAAGTCAGATTTGATTGAATTTGGTTGAAGGCAGTAATTAGAGAAAAGTAAAACTACATCGTGTTGTGTTCATATAACACGCAGTTGAGTCAGAGCAATATACTCATTATATACAAGCCTTTTAAAAATGATTTGTCCCAAACGGGGCACAGCCATCTTTAAAAGAAGTATTTATAGTCTAAATTTGAGATGCCTTTATTAGAAGGAATTTATAAAATTTTCTGGTATAAAACACAAATTTTTCCTAACGTATCTTAACCAAAAGCAAATTATAAAAAGCCGCTTGGTGTTAAATTTTAATAGATTTCCATGTAGTTCGAGGTGAGAGTTGCGAATTAAGATTAAGGATTATTGGCCTAAACTTTCCTGTTAGCCTACCTAAAGTTGACTCAAAGTCCACCAAAGATTCTAAAAATCATGTCGATTTGCATTTCTTTAATAATTAGAGATGCTGAGCATTTTTTCATGTGCCTGTATGTCTTCTTTGGAAAAATGTCTGTTCATGTCTTCTGCCCATTTTTTGATTGGGTTGTTTGTGTTTTTGGTACTGAGTTGTATGAACGGTTTATGTATTTTGGATATTAACCCCTTGTCAGTCACATCGTTTGCAAACATTTTCTCCCACTCCATAGGTTGTTTTTTCGTTTTGTCAATGGTTTCTTTTGTTGTGCAAAAGCTTTTAAGTTTATTTAGGTCCCATTTGTTTATTTTTGCTCTTATTTCTTTTGCCTTAGAAGACAGATCCAAAAAAATATTGCTATGACTTATATCAAAGAGTGTTCTGCATATGTTCTTTTCTAGGAGATTTACGGTTTTGGGTTTTACATTTAGGTCTTTACTCTATTTTGAGTTTATTTTTGTATACGGTATAGGAAATGTTTTAATCTCATTGTTTTACATGTAGCTGTCCACTTTTCCCGGCGCTCTTCAATAAGTATTGAAGAGACTGTCTTTTCTCCATTGTATTAAACTTTTCTCTGGGCAAGCTTAAGTATTGGAACATCTTCGGAGTTATTCTAGAATCTACATCCGTTTTGACTGATTCTGTTCAAATACTCTGCCAGTAGGGGCTCCAGTTCATTCTCCTAGGACTAATGGATCCCTACAGAGCTTTAGTAATCACTTCCTCCTCCCCACCTGCACCGCCAAGTCAATAAAAATGCACCTACCTGGTGTGGGTCACCACTTTTGCTTGGACACTAGTCATGGCTTCTCTTGGCCTATGATTACTTTCCATGCCTGATCATTGGCCATCAATTGTGACCTCTGCCTAAGATTCCCTTCTCATTACCCCTATGACCTCAACTTAGCCTAAATTATTAAATTCTCTTGGTTGGCCATGACATCTGCTTTGTCTGTTAAGCACTGCTGTCTATCTTGGTTAAACATTTTCAAACTGTGTCGCTTCTTGTTTTTAAACCATTTTACTTTGAAAAAACACAACATGGGAGGTGAATAAGGATAGCAGTTTTTGCAAAGAAGAAAGGATATTGGTTGGAAAGCTATTACGGCAGGGCTATATTGTGTAGTTAAATCTGTGTGTTTTCTGACATATGTCCAGTATATCTTTCCCCTTCTCCACTCTCAGTGGTGCCTGAGGGCTGCTTTCCCCTTCCCAGCCCACATGGAAGCAGAAACAAAGACTTTAAAGGAGCTGCTGGCTTAACCCAGGAGGAGAAAACTCTGATGCTTGTTTATGTTAAGCAGTTTTCTATCCCCAAAGGTGAGGTGAGCCTGGAGCTCTAGGAAAGAGAAGACGAGGAAGAGGGACAACAGACCAGAGTTTGAAGTGGGGAGGGGAAGACACACAGGCTTGGTGAAGATTTGTGATGGAGTGAGTGGTTGGTCCTCAGGACCATCCACTGCTTGTGCACAATGCATTGTCCTATGGTCCTAGATCCCTGCAAGCCCCTGAGCAGAGGGTAAGGAATTTGGGGCACCTAGTATGAGAAGGGGCTATTAAATGAAATCTTCATCTCTGGTCAAGGAGGAACAGTTTAGAGCCAGTCAGATTTTCCTTTGACAGAAAGGAACAATGGGCATGCTCCCATTGTTACATACTTCAGAATAAACTGACTGGTTTGTTAGCTTGTAGGTAAAAATGATGCATTTCACCTGAATTTTAAGTTCTGTGTCTGGTAATAATAGAGGGTCTAATTTCTCAATTGAAAATGTTGTTAATTTTACAGATTCAAATGAATTACAAGGTACAAAATATTTTCCTTGGGTAATGTATTATGATAGTAATTTGGATGTTCAGTTTGCACTGGGTGCAACATCGGTCATTCCATTGATCTTCAGGATTGACTGTCTGATCTGGATCTTTCTGTGAATGATGATACTAACCAGTTTTTCAAGTGGTCATCTAGTGATTTAGCTGGAAACTCAGGAGTCCAAGTCTGGCGCCAAATTACGTGTCCCAACCTCAGATTCATGCTTGATTGTTTTTGTAGAATAAAGTATACACAGAAACACCATCAACAAGTCAGCAACCAGTATTTATTGAGTCAATTTTGGGATTAAAAATTATGTTTCCTATGTGCGTGTGTGTGTGAGTGTGTATGTGTGTGTGTGTGTGTATACTTTGCAAAGAAGTAGAAGCTATGATTAAAGCACTTGAGGAGCTTATAATCTAGTTAGAGAAGTAACATATAAAGTTAGTAGGTTTATACTTAGAATTGTATATGGCTGAATATTTCTTGGTCCCTGAATGTGTGCTTATACACATTTATAACAAGACACTGAAATTGAAGTTTCAACTGAGGCATTAAGATATAAAAGATGCTGTTTACCAAAACGATATGAGAGAAAAAAATATGATTGGAATCATGTAGTAAGTAGCTTTCTCTGGTTTCTTTCACTTAGCAGTATTCATTTATGATTCACTCATGTCTTTTGTGTCTTGATAGCTCAATTCTTTATATCATTGAATAATATTTCCTTGCATGACTGTTCCAAAATTTGTTTATCTATTCACCTGTTGAAGAACATCTTCATTTCTTCCAGTTTTTGGCAATTATAAATAAAGTTGCTAACAACATTTGTGTGCAGATTTTTGTGTAGACATAAGTTTTCAAATCAGTTGGGTAAATACCTAAGAGTATATGATAAACTACATTTAGCTTTCTAAGAAACTATCAGACTGTCTTCTCAATCTGTCTGTAAGAGTTTGCATTCCCATCAACAATGAATGGGAGTTATTTCTCTGCATCCTTGCTAGCAATTGGTGTTTTGGATTTTAGCCATTCTAACAGGTATATGGTAAATTCTTATTGTTTTAATTTTCAGTTTCTTAATGACAAATGATGTTGAGCGTCTTTTCATATGCTTATTTGATATCCATACGTCTTCTTTGGTGAGATATCTATTCAGATATTTTGTCCATTTTTTACTTCGGTTGTTTGTTTTCTTACTGATGAGTTTTAAGGTTTTTTTTTTTTTTCTATTTTGGATATAAGTTTTCATTAGATAAGTGTTTTGCAAAGATTTTTGCCCAGTCTATAGCTTGTCTTTTCATTCTCTTAACAATGTTTTTCACAGTGCAGAAGTTTTCTAATCTTTGTAAATTCTACTTATCATCAATTTTTTTCCTTCATGGATTTTGCTTTTGATGTTGTATTTAAAAATTCATTGTCAAACCCAATGTCACCTAGGTTTTCTACTATATTTCCTTCTAGAAATTAAATGTTTTGCATTTTACATTTAGGTCTATTCTTGAGGAGTTAATTTTTGTAAAAGGTGTAAGATCTGTGTCTTGGTTGATTTGTTTTTTGCATATGGACATCCAGTTGTTCCAGTGCCATTTGTTGAAAAGACTATTATTTTTCCATTGGATTGCCACTCCTGTTTCAAAGATCAGTTGACTATATTTGTTTGGGTCTATTTCTGGGCTCCCTGTTCTGATCTGTTGCAATGTATATTTCTGTTCTTTCACCAAAATCATGCTGTTTTGAGTAGTGTGGTTTTTCAGATTGTTTTTTAAGGTAAAATACACAGAATAGTACCTGCTCTTAGTAATGCCTTACTCTCACGTGTGAGATTGAGTGGAGAGTGAAGTGTTGATTAATGTCCTGAGCCAGGTGCTTAATTTTTGAAATGAGACTGTATTTTTTTTACTTAAAGTAACTGTGACAGTAGCTATTACCTTAAAATGAATAGAAAACTAATGAAACCTGCTGAGTTCTTACCTCATGCAGGGGCAAAGCTTCTTTCACTGAATAGCTTCATGGGCATTGAGAAGACAAAAATAAAGTTGAGTTTTAATGAAATCCCACTCTATGATGTTATTCAACATATGTGTCCAACATACAAACATGTTAGAACTCAGAGAGCATTTAAATAGTTATTTTATGGATTTAGGATAACATGGGTCAAATCATTTGCCTATAACATTATATCTAACAAGCAAATACTTGATATGTATCATAAAATATAACAGTTAAATTACAGGTATTAATTCTATTTTCTGATACCATGTTTCTGTTGTATAGTATTTTCTTAATACTATATTGATATAACCAAGATAAAATGTAAATATATTGAAATAATGTTTATGTTTTATTAAAAAGTATAAACTTTAGGTTGCCTTAATAACATCACAGTCTATTAATTACCAGCCATTTCTCAGTGTTTGTAATTATTCCAAACTGTGGGTCTAACACGACATCAATTATGCATTATGTTATATAGCACAATTATTGTTTAAGGTATTTTCTATCTCTTATCTAATTTTATGTCTGAGACAAAATTATAATGCACCTTTGCTACACTTAGAGGATGTCACCATTGGTATTCTTGTGAGGTGTTTATATAAACTCTACTGTTGCCTATAACTGCCTTTGTCCAGCAGGAACAATTTCAGCTGCTAAGAATTGACCGATACATTAAAGTAGCTCAGAAACTACTAAGCATTTTCCTAGTAATCTCTCTGATTATTTTATGCCTTTTCCATGTTTGCACTTTGAAAAAGAAAGATATTGTTGGAATTCACCTCTTTGAGGAAGTAAATCTGTTTAGGTAAGAGTGACTAATTAGCCTAAATCAGGGGTAGGTTAACTTTTTCTATAAACATTTTAGGCTTTCTGGACCACTTAGTCTCTGTCTCAGCCACTCTGCTGTTGTAGCATGAAAGCATCATGGGTAATATGTGAACTTATGAGCTGAGTCCTAATAAAACTTTATAAAAAGTGCCAGCATTTGGCCTGCAGGCTGTAGTTTTCTAATCACTGGCATAGAGAATAGAATGTGCACTTCAAACTTTTTGTTTGCAAGTAAAGTGGAATTAAATAAATGCTAGAAGGCAACTTGTAAAATCTAGCACAGAGTAGTAATTACAATGGAAGTTCTGCTGTGTGTTTGTCAGGAGTCCTTTAAGAAAATGCCTCATGTACCAGAACTTTATTTGGAAATGTTCAAGACTAAGGACTATTATCAAATGCCATCTTGTTAGTAAAGAGGAAGAATCAGAAGAAGGGCAAATTCTAAAATGGTGCAGATGAGCCACTGGAATGGCCTCACCCCTGTCTTGCAGCAGTGGCCAATGCTGATGAAGGGAGCCTCTAAGGACTTGGTTATCTGGGACATTACAGAGGAACAGGAAACAGACACACATGCAGAGCTTAAAAAATGGTTCATGGACCCAACCCTACGTACCTCCCTCTTGGGAGAGACTCTAGCTTGTCAGTAACAGCATATTTATTCTTAGTTTAGAATAGACGACCTAATTCCCTAGCCCCAGATGGATCACAATCAACATATCAGTAAGGGCGAATAAGAAAGCTGCTGCTGGAGGCTGACAACCTGAGAGTAAGGAGAATGTAGGCTTAAAACAGACACAACAATTTGAAATCCCCAGCCTTGTAGTTATTTACTGCTGGGTTAAACATCCTTCTTTATGTACAGACTGATTTTGGCAAAGATAATTATGACATGTGGACCAGATCAATCAGAAGCATTGTGGAAATAAAGGGGTATTGGCAGATGTGTGTTTATGAGTAGATGTTACTCAAGCTCAGTGAAATTGACTGAAGTAATGGCTTAAACAAATAGGAAAATGAGTGATTTTCTGGAGACACAGTCACCAACTGTTTAGCTGCCCAAAGTATGCAGGGAACTACTACTACATATATTTCCTGGAGACAAATGTGGAAAAAGGTCCTTTGGAATTATAAGAAAAAATGAAATTAGGAGCCTACTTGATCTTGACCCCAGGTCAACATGAAAACTTTAGTCATACTCTGTCTACTGTCTTAAGAAAGGGGAGAAAAGCATCCAAATGTGCAATAGCTTTCCAAAAGTGATTCCACTACAAGTGGTTAAAATTATTAATAAAAAATCTTGGCACTTAAAGGCGTAAAATTATTTGAAACACTTCATTTCACAATGATGTTGAATAAATAAAGCATTACTCTCCTTAAGTAAAGCCAGATGTAGAAACAGATTACTTTTTCTTTGCTGAACGTTTTGGAGATTTGTACTTGCATAAGATTGTTTCCATATAATACAAAGTGTAGTGGACATTTGACTGTTATTTGGTAATTGTGATCAATATTCAGTATCCAAGAATAATTTATTCCTCACATGAATTAATTTTGTGCAAATTTTAAGCTTAGATGTCTGATACCAATATGATTAACTGCTAAACATCTTTCTTTTTTCCTTTGTAGATATCATTTATATGGCTAGGAGATTATTTGAAATTCTTAAGTTATCTAAGGTTTCAAAACTTGTTGCCAAGAAGAAATGACTGAACATCTTTTTCTTTTAAAAATAATTTACCTGTTACTCTGATTTAACTCTTTTGCCTTATTACATGTTTTTAATCTCTCCTTTTTAATGTAATAAATAAAATATAGTAACAGATACAGATGAAGACCCATTTGTACCCATCCCCAGTCCACTACCCTCTTTCTTACCCCAGAGATAACCTTTATCCAAATTCATATTTTTAGTTTTTTGTATATGTACTTTAATTGCTATGTACTATTTCAGTGTATTAATAAGCTGCAACTAATTCTCCATTCATCTGTTGATAGATATTTGGGTTGTTGTACTGGTATAAATTGTAATGAAATCAACTTTGCAATTTTGTTTCCACATACATGTATCTAGAAGTAGTATTTCTGGATATGCTTATCTCCAACCTGGCTTTTATTGCAAAACCTCTCTCTTCTGTGGCTGTACCAATGTACAGTCCCAACCATGTGTGAGAATTCTCATGTATCCACATCTTCAACAAACTCAATATTATCCAGCTTGTAATTTTAAAATTTGCCAATCTGATAGTATTAAAACTGATGGGTTTTGTTTTAATTTTCATTTGCTAGATTGCTAGTCACATGAAACATCTTGTATATATTTTTGCTTCCTTCATGTGTTTGTTAAAGACACTATGAAATGACGGAGCATGACAATGAGTTGGGGTGCCAAAGGTTTCCATGGCTAGGAGTTGAATTCTTCAAAAAATGAGGGACATGATTACATGTTGAGGAGATGTCAGCAGGGAGGAGAGGGAGAAGGAGTCAAGAAACTCTCAGGATCAAGAACATGTAAACAATGGTTGGGAAGTGGCACTGAGAACATAACCCCTAGCAGAAGAACGTGGGGCTGCTTCCAGAGGGCTGAGAGAGTGGTGTCCAAAGAGTTTCCACAGGAGAGAGCAAGGTTTTAATTTAGTGCATGCGAAGAAGTAGAAGATACGGCATGGGGTATGCCTATTGGAAGGTCCAAGTACACATTTGAAGGATTTGTAAAGAAAGTAATAGGTCAGAATTAGGCATAGAGGGAGAAGCATGGAGATGGGGGATCACGGGTGGGAAGCATGATGGTACTAGCCCTGACATGCTTTCAGAGGAGGGTAGAAACCTGTGTAGTGGGATGGTCTTCCCTTGATGGTAGGACAGCTGCCAGGGAGAGGGATTGTGCTTGTTGCTCTTACTTACTGTGGGTCCCAAGAACATAATATGGTGCTTTTGTTTGAATCAACAGTTTCCTATGCTTCCTGTCCTTTAAGAGACTGAGCTAAATGCAACCAGAAATTAGAGCCAGGAGCACTTGATAAACTGTTTCTTCTTTTTTAAACATCTTTATTGGAGTATAATGGCTTTACAATGTTGCATTAGTTTCTGCTGTATAACAAAGTGAATCAGCTATACATATACATATATCCCTATATACCCTCCTTCTTATGTCTACCTCCCACCCTCCCTACCCCAGCCCTCTAGGTGGTCACAAAGCACCAAGTTGATCTCCCTGAGCTATGCGGCTGCTTCCCACTAGCTATCTATTTTATATTTGGTAGTGTATATATGTCCATGCCACTCTCTCACTTCGTCCCAGCTTACCCTTCCCCCTCCCCGTGTCCTCAAGTCCATTCTCCACCTCTGTGTCTTTATTCCTCTCCTGTCCCAGTTTTTTTCTTCTTAGATTCCATATATATGTGTTAGCATATGGTATTTGTTTTTCTATTTCTGAATTACTTCACTCTGTATGACACACTCTAGGTCCATCCACCTCACTACAAATAACTCAATTTCATTTCTTTTAATGGCTGAGTAATATTCCATTGTATATATGTGCCACATCTTATTTTTCCATTCATCTGTCGATGGACACTTAGGTTGCTTTCATGTCCTGGCTATTGTAAATAGCGTTACAATGAACATTTTGGTACATGACCCTTTTTGAATTATGGTTTTCTCAGGGTATATGCCCAGTAGTGGGACTGCTGGGTCGTATGGTAGTTCTATTTTTAGATTTTTAAGGAACCTCCATACTGTTCTCCAGAGTGGCTGTATCAATTTACATTCCCACCAACAGTGCAAGAGGGTTCCCTTTTCTCCACACCCTCTCCAGCATTTATTGTTTGTAGATTTTTTCATATGGCCATTCTGACCGGTGTGAGGTGATACCTCATTGTAATTTTGATTTACATTTCTCTAATGATTAGTGATACTGAACATCCTTTCATGTGTTTGTTGGCAGTATGAATATCTTCTTTGGCAAAATGTCTATTTAGATCTTCTGCCCATTTTTGGATTGGGTTGTTTGTTTTTTTGATATTGAGCTGCATGAGCTGCTTGTATATTTTTGAGATTAATCATTTGTCAGTTGCTTCATTTGCAAATATTTTCTCCCATTCTGAGGGTGGTCTTTTCATCTTGTTTATGGTTTCTGTTGCTGTGCAAAAGCTTTTAAGTTTCATTAGGTCCCATTTGTTTATTTTTGTTTTTATTTCCATTTCTCTAGGAGGTGGGTCAAAAAGGATCTTGCTGTGATTTATGTCATAGAGTGTTCTGCCTATGTTTTCCTCTAAGAGTTTGATAGTTTCTGGCCTTACATTTAGGTGTTTAATCCATTTTGAGCTTATTTTTGTGTATGGTGTTAGGAAGTGTTCTAATTTCATTCTTTTACATGTAGCTGTCCCATTTTCCCAGCACCACTTATTGAAGAGGCTGTCTTTTCTCCATTATATATTCTTGTCTCCTTTATCACAGACAAGGTGACCAAATGAGTGTGGGTTTATCTCTGGGCTTTCTATACTGTTCCATTGATCTATATTTCTGTTTTTGTGCCAGTACCATACTGCTTTGATTACTGTAGCTTTGTAGTAGAGTCTGAACCCAGGGAGACTGATTCATCCAACTCTGTTTTTCTTTCTCCAGATTGCTTTGGCTATTAGGGGTCTTTTGTGTTTCCATACAAATTGTGAAATTTTTTGTTCTAGTTCTGTGGAAAATGCCATTGGTAGTTTAATAGGGATTTCATTGAATCTGTAGATTGTTTTGGGTCGTATAGTCATTTTCACAATGTTGATTCTTTCAATCCAAGAACGTGGTATATCTCTCCATCTGTTTGTATCATCTTTAATTACTATCATCTATGTCTTACACTTTTCCATTTCTTCCAGGTTGTCCATTTTATTGGCATAGAGTTGCTTGTAGTAATCTCTCATTACCCTTTGTATTTCTGCAGTGTCAGTTGTTACTTCTCCTTTTTCATTTCTAATTCTATTGATTTGAGTCTTCTCCCTGTTTTTCTTGATGAGTCTGGCTAAAGGTTTTGTCTCCTTAGGTAGGTTTATTCCTAGGTATTTTATTCTTTTTGTTTCAGTGGTAAATGGGAGTGTTTTCTTAATTTCTCTTTCAGATTTTTCATCATTCATGTATAGGAATGCACAAGATTTTTGTGCATTAATTATGTATCCTGTTACTTTACCAGATTCATTGATTAGCTCTAGTAGTTTTCTGGTAGCATCTTTAGGATTCTCTATGTATAGTATCATGTCATCTGCAAACAGTGACAGTTTTACTTCTTCTTTTCTGATTTGGATTCCTTTTGTTTCTCTTTCTTCTCTGATTGCTGTGATAAAAACTTCCAAAACTATGTTGAATAAGAGTGGTGAGAGTGGGCAACCTTGTCTTGTTCCTGATCTTAGTGGAAATGCTTTCAGTTTTTCACCATTGAGGACGATGTTGGCTGTGGGCTTGTCATATATGGCCTTTATTATGTTGAGGAAAGTTCCCTCTATGCCTACTTTCTGCAGGGTTTTTATCATAAATGGGTGTTGAATTTTGTCGAAAGCTTTCTCTGCATCTATTGAGATGATATGGTTTTTCTCCTTCAATTTGTTAATATGGTGTATCACGTTGATTGATTTGCGTATATTGAAGAATCCTTGCATTCCTGGAATAAACCCCACTTGATCATGGTGTATGATCCTTTTAATGTGCTGTTGGATTCTGTTTGCTAGTATTTTGTTGAGGAGTTTTGCATCTATGTTCATCAGTGATATTGGCCTGTAGTTTTCTTTCTTTGTGACATCTTTGTCTGGTTTTGGTATCAGGGTGATGGTGGCCTCATAGAATGAGTTTGGGAGTGTTCCTACCTCTGCTATATTTTGGAAGAGTTTGAGAAGGATAGGTGTTAGCTCTTCTCTAAATGTTTGATAGAATTTGCCTGTGAAGCCATCTGGTCCTGGGCTTTAGTTTGTTGGAAGATTTTTAATCACAGTTTCAATTTCAGTGCTTGTGATTGGTCTGTTCATATTTTCTATTTCTTCCTGGTTCAGTCTCGGCAGGTTGTGCATTTCTATGAATTTGTCCATTTCTTCCAGGTTGTCCATTTTATTGGCATAGAGTTGCTTGTAGTAATCTCTCATTACCCTTTGTATTTCTGCAGTGTCAGTTGTTACCTCTCCTTTTTCATTTCTAATTCTATTGATTTGAGTCTTCTCCCTGTTTTTCTTGATGAGTCTGGCTAAAGGTTTATCAATTTTGTTTATCTTCTCAAAGAGCCAGCTTTTAGTTTTATTGACCTTTGCCATTGTTTCCTTCATTTCTTTTTCATTTATTTCTGATCTGATCTTTATGATTTCTTTCCTTCTGCTAAGTTTGGGGTATTTTTTTGTTTTTATATCTCTAAGTGCTTTAGGTGTAAGGTTAGGTTTTTATTTGAGATGTTTCTTGTTTCTTGAGGTAGGATTCTACTGCTATAAGTTTCCTTATTAGGACAGATTTTGCTGCATCCCATAGGTGTTGGGTTGTCATGTTTTCATTGTCATTTGTTTCTAGGTATTTTTTGATTTCTTCTTTTATTTCTTCAGTGATATCCTGGTTATTTAGTAGTGTATTGTGTAGCCTCCATGTATTTGCATTTGTTACAGATTTTTTTCCTGTAATTGATATCTAGTCTCATAGTGTTGTGGTCAGAAAAGATACTTCATACGATTTCAATTTTCTTAAATTAACCAAGGCTTGATGTGTGATCCAAGATTTGATCTATCCTGTAGAATGTTCCATGAGCACTTGACAAGAAAGTGTATTCTGTTGTTTTTGGATAGAATGTCCTATAAATATCAATTAAGTCCATCTTGTTTAATGTATCATTTAAAGCATGTGTTTCTTTATTTTCATTTTGTACAATCTGTCCATTGGTGAAAGTGGGGTGTTAAAGTCCCCTACTATTATTGTGTTACTGTCAATTTCCCCTTTTATGGCTGTTAGCACTTGTCTTATGTATTGAGGTGCTACTATGTTGGGTGCATAAATATTTAAAATTGTTATATCTTCTTTTTGGAATGATCCCTTGATCATTATGTAGTGTCCTTCTTTGTCTCTTGTAATAGTCTTTATTTTAAAGTCTATTTTATCTGATGTGAAATTGCTACTTCAGCTTTCTTTTGATTTGCATTTGCATGGAATATCTTTTTCCATCCCCTCACTTTCAGTCTGTATATGTCCCTTGGTCTGAAGTGGGTCTCTTGTAGACAGCATATATACAGGTCTTGTTTTTGTATCCATTCAGCCAGTCTATGTCTTTTGGTTGGAGCCTTTAGTCCATTTACATTTAAGGTAATTATCCATATATATGTCCCTATTCCCATTTTCTTAATTGTTTTGGGTTTGTTATGGTAGATCTTTTCCTTCTCTTGTGTTTCCTGCTTAGAGAAGTTCCTTTAGCATTTGTTGTAAAACTGGTTTGGTAGTGCTCAATTCTCTTAGCTTTTGCTTGTCGGTAAAGATTTTAATTTCTCTGTCAAATATGAATGAGATCCTTGATGGGTAGAGTCATCTTGGTTGTAGGTCTTTCTTCTTCATCTCACTGTTGTGGCCTCTCCCGTTGTGGAGCACAGGCTCCAGATGCGCAGGCTCAGTGGCCATGGCTCATGGGCCCAGCTGCTCCGTGGCATGTGGGCTTTTCCCATACCGGGGCATGAACCCGTGTCCCCTGCATCGGCAGGCGGACTCTCAACCACTGAGCCATCAGGGAAACCCCACCTTCATCACTTTAAATATGTCCTGCCACTCCCTTCTGGCTTGCAGAGTTTTTTCTGAAAGATCAGCTGGCAACCTTATGGGGATTCCCTTATGTGTTATTTGTTGGTTTTCCCTTGCTGCTTTTAATATTTGTTCTTTGTATGTAATTTTTGATAGTTTGATTAATATATGTCTTGGCATGATTCTCCTTGGTTTTATCCTGTATGGGATGCTCTGTGGTTCCTGGACTTGATTGACAATTTCCTTTCCCATATTAGGGAAGTTTTCAACTATAATCTCTTCAAATATTTTTTCAATCCCTTTCTTTTTCTCTTCTTCTTCTGGGACCCTTAAAAGTTGAATGTTGATGTGTTTAATGTTTTCCCAGAGGTCTCTGGGAATGTCCTCAATTCTTTTCATTCTTTTTTCTTTATTCTGCTCTATGGTAGTTATTTCCACTATTTTATCTTCCAGGTCACTTATCCATTCTTCTGCCTCAGTTATTGTGCTATTGATTCCTTCTAGAGAGTTTTAAATTTCATTTATTGTGTTGTTCAACATGATTTGTTTGCTCTTTAGTTCTTCTAAGTACTTGTTAAACATGTCTTGTATTTTCTCCATTCTGTTTCCAAGATTTTGGATCACCTTTACTATCATTACTCTGAATTCTTTTTCAGGTAGACTGCCTATTTCCTCTTCATTATTTTGGTCTGGTGGGTTTTAATTTGCTCCTTCATTTGCTGTGTGTTTCTGTGTCTTCTCATTTTGCTTAAATTACTGTGTTTGGGGTCTCCTTTTTGCAGGCTGCAGGTTCATAGTTCCCATTGTTTTTGGTGTCTGCCCCCAGTGGGTAAGGTTGGTTCAGTGGATTGTGTAGGCTTCCTGGTGAAGGGGACTGGTTACTGTGTTCTTGTGGATGACACTGCATCTTGTCTTTCTGGTCAGCAGGACGATGTCCAGTGGTGTGTCTTGGGGTGTCTGCGAACTTGGTATGACTTTAGGGAGCCTCTCTGCTAATGGGTGGGGTTGTTTTCCTGTCTTGCTAGTTGTTTGGCAAAGGGTGTCCAGCACTGGAGCTTGCTGGTTGTTGAGTGGAGCTGGGTCTTAGTATTTAGATGGAGATCTCTGTTAGAGCTCTTGATGATTGATATCCTGTGGGGCTGAGAGGTCTCTGGTGCTCCAGTGTCCTAAACTTGGCTCTCAGAGGCTCAAGCCTAACACCTGGTAGGATCATCAAGACCTTGTCAGCCACATGGCTCAGAAGAGAAGTGAGAAAAAAAAGAAAGAAAAATAAAATAAAATTATTAAAATAAAAAAATTAAAATAAAGAAATTTAATAGTAAGAAAAAAGAGAGCAAACAAACCAATAAATAAATCCACCAATGATAAAAAGCACTAAAAACTAAACTAAGATAAACATAAAGATCAGTAGCTGTTCTGTCGCCTACAGCAAACTCCAAGTCTACCATTGCTCCTAAAGTCCACCATCTCAATTTTGGTATGAATCATTGTCTATACAGGTATTCCACAGACACAGGGTACATCAAGTTGATTGTGGAGATTTAATCTGCTGCTTCTGAGGCTGCATGGAGAAATTTCCCTTTCTCTTTGTTCACACAGCTCCTGTGGTTCAGCTTTGGATTTGGCCCCGCCTCTTCACGTAGGTTGCCCTTTGGTGTCTCTTCTTTGACCAGACAGGAGGGGGTTAAAGGAGCAGCTGATTAGGGGGCTCTGGCTCACTCAGGCTGGGGAGAGGGAGGGGTACGGAATGTGGGGCCAGCCTGCAGCTGCAGAGGCCAGTGTGACATTGCAACAGCCTGAGGCGTGCCGTGTGTTCTCCTGTGGAATTTGTCCTTGGCGCACGGGGCCCTGGTAGTGGTGGGCTGCACAGGCTCCGGGAGGAGAGGTGTGGATAGTGACTTGTGCTTGCACACAGGCTTCTTGGTGGCTGCAGCAGCAGCCTTAGCATTTCACGCCCATCTTTGGGGTCCGTGCTGATAGCCATGGCTTGTACCTGTCTCTGAACCTCATTTAGGCAGTGTTCTGAATCTCCTCTCTTCACGCACCCCAAGAAAATGGTTTCTTGACTCTTAGGCAGGTCCAGAGTTTTTCCCAGACTCCCTCCCGGATAGCTGTGGTGGAATAGCCCCCTTCAGGCTGTGTTCACAAAGCCAACCTCAGTCCTCTCCCTGGGGCCTGACATCCGAAGCCCAAGCCTCAGCTCCCAGGCCCCCGCCCATCCCGGCAGGTGAGCAGACAAGCCTCTCAGGGTGGTGAGTGCTGGTCAGCACTGATCCTCTGTGCGGGAATCTCTCCACTTTGCCCTCTGTACCCCTGTTGCTGTGCTCTCATCTGTGGCTCTGAAGCTTCCCCATGCCCACCCCCCATTTCCACCAGTGAAGGGGCTTCCTAGTGTGTGGAAACTTTTCCTCCTTCACAGCTCCCTCCAAGAGGTGCAGGTCTTGTGCCTATTCTTTTGTCTTTGTTTTTTCTTTTTTCTTTTGCCCCGAGTTTAGAAATAAAATTCACTAAGCAGTTACCCTAAAAAGTATTTAAAAAATATTTCTCCTTTATCTATATAAATACAAGTTCTTTTCAAATGGAATTCAGAGTTTAGAAATAAAATTCACTTAGCAGCTACCCTAAAAATATTTTAAAATATTTCTCCTTTATCTATATAAATACAAGTTCTTTTCAGTTTAGCCTTTATCAAAAACTTCACAGGAAAATATTTTTATTATTTAAAACATGTCTTTCCATTGGGATTACATTCTATGCAAACATCAGTTCTGAATGAGTCGTGGGTGGTGTGGCTTCATATACTGCATATAATGTGTTTAATTTATGCACGTTTATCCACAATTAAAGTGATATATTTTGGGAAGATTACTAGGTGTACTCTTATTTTTTTAATAATATTGAGTTTTATTTTATTTCATATTTTACGCAGTCCTCTCTCTATGGATATTTACACTATTCTCAATCTTTTGCTGTTACATATCATGTTGCAGTGAAGAACCTGTATCTCTACATACATTGCTTTCCACACATGCAAGTGTATATTTTTTAAATATCTTTATTGGTGTATCATTGCTTTACAATGTTGTGTTAGTTTCTGCTGTTTTACAAAGTGAATCAGCAATACGTATAAATATATCCCCATATCCTCTCCCTCTTACGTCTCTCTCCCACCCTCCCTATCCCATCCCTCTATGTGGACACAAAGCACCAAGCTACTAGGAGTACTACTGATGTTTATAAAAATCAAATTTTATACATTTTACTAAAATTTGGTGCTAGTGAAAATATGATTTATCATGTTGCATCAAATTTGTAAGAGCAAAGCAATTGCAGCATTAAAAAAACACCAAAATCATAAAATCAATGTAGTACTCATAATTTCTTGGAAATTAGTGAAGACTTTTCAAATTTACCAAGAGTCAGCAATGAGTCTAGACAAAGGAATTAAGGTTGGAACCTACTTGGCCCAGTGTCCCATGTCACATCAAATGATGGGAAGGCACATCCTGCTCCTGGATTTTGCATATCACCATGTTGTCTCTTGTCTTGGCTGTCTGCTACCTTTACCCAGATTGAGATAACACATTTCTTGTAACTACTATTTAAATACTTAAATGTGAATTTAAATATTTGTTTAAATATTCAATTTTTTGGCTGAATAAAAATCTATTGTTAGAAATGAGAGAAGCATCATTCAAGAAGAGTAGGTCTTACTCTAGTTTATCTTCAATTCTTCCCCTTAATATTCCTACATTTACACCATGAAACTGGTTTTTCAGTTCACAATGTTTAAAAGAAATGAAATTATCCATTGATGTAAGAGTGAATCTGGCCCACCCCTTCAGGTCATCAGCCAGTCAGTACTCAAGACCTTGTCAGTGAGCCAGAGACAAGGTTGCATGCTTCTAGGAGGCTCCAACTCACTAACATTCATTCATTGAACAAACATTCAGGGAGTGTCTCCTATGTGCCTGCACCATAGAAATGCTGGGGATACAGAGAGAATAACATGTTCATGAATGCCTGTCTTCAAGCTTATATTCTGCACCAAATATAGCTGAGCAGAGAACACGCTTCCTGGTCTTCCCACAGTGTCCTAGTACCTCCAGGTCTCTTTCCTAGCCACAAGTCTGACACCAAGGAGCAAGAAATACTTTCACTTTATTTCCCCTGAGAGTCCTTGTCTTTTAAAGTATCTCTAATGAGCCAAACAAAACCTAGTCAAATTGCTGATGTCACTGGGAATTTGGCTGATGTAGCATACAGACTCAGTTGTCAGAGACAACCTCCTCCTTCTTGAAAATATGTTCCTCTTTTGACAGCTTCCCCAGTGCCATTGCTCTCTTCCAGATCCTAGTCCCTTAATACCCTACTTCCATTTTCCAGTCCCTCTGTCCTCTCTCATACAGGTATGTCACTCCTTACCTCTACTTCAGTGCATCTCTGGTCTGTGTGTGGAACTTTAAAAAAGGAGTACCTAACATAGTTTCTGCCTTCTAAGAACTTAGTTTTACTGAGGATTTAATACATTTGAGATGTAACCATAAAGAAATGTGTCTGAATTAGAAAAATGTTTTCAGCAATGATAACTTCATAAAAGTACAAATATATGAAGGTAATAGAGTTTTTTTTTCTTCAAAGTGACTACATTGGGTTAGATCCATAAGTTCTAATGTTTTTAAAAGTCACTTACATTGTATTTGAGAATGCAATGGATTGTAAAAATGAAGCAGGTTATTGAACTGCTGTAAGTTAATACACAAAACAAAGGATGGTATGAAGCAAGACATAATCAGTTGGAAAAGGAATGCCATGGACTATGGTAAAGGTGACATGAATGTGGATTACAGTCATGGGGAAAGACTCCACAAAGTTTTGAGTCCTAAGTTTGGCCTTGAAGGAAGAATAGGTTCTAGATTGGGAGGAAGGTAAGAAAGAGTGGCAGGAATGTGTTATAACCCAAGTGGTGTATCCACTGATGCACTGGTTGGTTCTGTCCTGCCCCATTTTGGTGAGATGGAAAGTCATCCCTTTACACGGTCATTCCTAACCAAGACATCCAGGGACTGGACCTACTTTTGGGTGTGGAAAGATTAGTGCCTATAGAACTGGGACCTCCAGGTTTTCTACAGACAGGGTGCTGGTGGGAGGAATGATGTCCCATTGAGGAGAGCACTGAACATTAAATGGCTGACTGGTGATGATTGGGGAAGGGAATCATTGGTGTAGTGAGTTAACTTCTCATCGACTATTAACACTGTTGTACAGGCAGAGCCAAGATTACAAGAAAGTAAGGGAAATCTGGGGACACCAAAAATGAGGAGGAAATTAAAATCCAGATCAGTAAACAGCTGTCTTGGGGGTAGGGTTGAAATACTGGAGGTTGTCAGTTTCTGTACTCTTGGGATTAGTGTTTTAATATCCATGTGGGACTAGACAATGAGTCTTTGGTCTAAGCTAGGAGGGAGAATGAGTTGGACCTGAGACTCCTGCATAAGGACAAGATAGTCAAAGGTCCATACCATCAGTAAAAGTATAAATTAAGAAAACAATTAATTGCTACAGAGAGGCAACAAGGGAGCCTTTCTGACATGGGTGGAAAAAAGTTCCTAAGAAGTGTTAATGACAAGCTTGTGCTTTGTGCTGGTTTGGGGTCTGAATTTATGCTATCTGTTAAGAAATTAAGATAAAATTTGTCCTGAGCCAATATCCTGGCAAGAGGGAGTGCAAAAGAACTCTGGAGGGGCAAATCTTTAATGTAGTTTGCACAGAATTACCATCAATAAGACCCTACTAAAATTGAACTCATAATCCATATTTAGCTAACAGCATGCTGAATTCAATGTTTCTTGTGGTCTGGGATTTTTGACAGGAGCCCCAAAGGCTGAGAACAACATGTATCAGATCATCTACAAAGAACAAGTGAAATTTGTGAATTTATTTTGACCTACCTTCACAGTAGGTAAGGATAGGCTTGAATATTGATTAGGAGGAATTTCAGAGTGAAAATTTCTTCAGAGAGAGAGAGAGAGAGCGCTATAGATGAACTAAGTGTTCTCTTCCCTCCCATCCTCCCAGTCAAATGTGGGTGGAACAGGGTGGGGTCTTATATAACCACTCAGACAGTTTTTTGTATCCCTAGGATTTAGGAACTGCTTTTTTTTTTTTTTTTTTTCATTTATGTTTGGAAATATATAACAGCAAGAGGCTGGCCATATGCCCTGAGAAAGAGTGAGGATAGATGGCCATCATGGGAAGAAGCTACATTTCCATTGAGTGGGGGCAAAAATGAACGTTCTTGTGAGCCAGATGTGGACCCGTTGAACGGGAGACTCTGAGAACAGGTTTTTCCTAGAGAGATGTGATGATTACAGCAGGAAGATTTTGGATGCAGAAGAAGCCAAGGATTTGGGGTTCTCCTGAGTGGCCCCTAGAGGAAGATTGCTCATATTGGGAATATGCAGATGCAGATTTTCAGATGAGGGGAATCTCTGGGGAATGCCCTGGGCATTCCAGGACAGCAAAAGAGCATTCATCCATCTGTAACCACCTGAAGACACCAATACCATGTTACCTACTTCCCATCAAACCTTGGACCCCAGGTTCACAGAACTGGCTCATCTACAATTCTTGGTCCACGACACATTCATCATTTTCATCATTAGTCTAAGTATGGCCTGCTTGTGTATTTATTTTTAATAAGGTAATAAAGACCCATGAAACCACCACCCCAAACAAAAGCCAAGATCTTGGTAATAGTCTAAATCTAATGGTGTGGTTCTCCTATCCTATTCCCCTGCCTCCATCAACCCAAATTAGTCATCATTCTGAATTCTGTGTTCAACATCTCTTGGTTTCATTTTTCTCTAAAATTATTTTTTGAGGTATAATAAACATACATTTAAAAAAGTGTATAACTCTTAATAATACAACTCAATAAAATCAAAGTTGCTCTTTAAAAACATTAACACAATAGACAAAATTCTGGCAAAGCTTATTAAGAAAAAATAAGAGGTAGAAAAATAAACAATAATAGGAATAAAAAGGGAATGAAACTAGAGATCCAGTGGATAGTTAAAAAAATAAATATCTGTGAACAGCTTTTTGCCAATAAATTTGAAATATGAAATAGAAAGTTGTCTGGAAAACTGTAATATAATAAAACTGACTTAAGAAAAAAGAGAAAACGTGACTAGATAAATTATAACTAAAGGAATTGAATAAGTAGTTAAAAATATAACATCCACCTTTCCCAAACAGACAACAAACAAAAATGCATGGGACCCATATGATTGCTAGCAAACATGAAACATAAAATAACATTGTTACACACACTTTTTCTGTGTTTCCATTTTAGAAGTCACTTTGCTTTGTGGACGAGGTTGAGCCATGACCACATGAACTTAGACGTGGTAATTAAAAAATTCTCAATGCTTCAAAAATAATATCACAGGATCTTAAAGAGATGTAAATGAATTTTTGGCATCTTAGTAATTTTCATAAATAAGTATTTGAGCCACAGTTTTAGTAAAAATCAGTACCTCGGAGGAACATTTTTCTTGGTTTGAAAACAGCAAGTGTTCCAGATAAATGTGTCCTTTGTTAGCTAACTTTACTAATCAATTCGTACCACTGGCTTCAGAAGCAAGATATTTACAAACTGTGTAGGAATTACTAGGAATCAATCTTGAGGCCTAATTGTGTCATAGTAGCTCCTTTCATGGCAGTTACAGTATTTTCTGTAACTGAGAGACACAAGTCAGCCCAATATAGTTAAACCTACATTGAGATCTGCTATGATAGTATTCTACAGGGTCTTCTTCAGAATTTAGATTTTGCCTAATTATTCTATTTAATTCTTTGGCATTTTTTCATTAGTTAACTCCACTACTCAAATAATATCTCCCTAGTTAATTGGTGGTTATGGATGGTTAACTTGGTTTATGGGTCATTGCTTTCACAAAGATATTTTTTAACCCCTTGTCTGAGCTAACATGCAGAGAGTTTTGTATGGGTTTCCTCCTCTGGCTAAGACAGAATTGATACTCTAATCCTTCACTCAGTCAGTTATTCAGGTGTCTATATATTTGTTCATCAACAATTTTTCATTTTCTCTATATCTGGCACTCTTAGGTGCTGGGGACACAAAGCTGAACAAGTTTGGGCCTTTTCCTTGAATAACTCACAGTATAGAGGGAGATGAAAATGTGCTCATAGATTTATTACAATGGAACAGGATAAATGCTATCATAGAGGTAGGAAAAGAGGGCCAGGGCTCTGCAGAGGAAGGAGAAACTAATTCCACTTCACTGGGGTGGTGAGTTTTAAGGTATGTTTTGAAGGTCTATAAAGAAGGAGGATTAAGTAGCAGAGTTAGCAGAGGCAAAGATATGAATTCTTGAAAGTATCTAGGAATTTCTTAGTTGTTCAGTATGGTAGGAGTATAAAGCACAAGGGAGAGTTTTGGAAGATAAAATTAGAAAGATATTATATATAAAATAGGTAACCAACAAGGACTTATTGTATAGCATAAGGAACTATGCTCAATATTTTGTAATAACCTAAAAGGGAAAAGAATCTGAAAAAAGATAGATATTTATGTATGTATACCTGAATCACTTTGCTATATACCTGAAACGAACACAGCATTGTAAATCAACTATACTAAGTAAAAACTATAACACAAAAAGAAAGATGTTTTGGGGACCATCTTAGGTATCTATTGGTGTGTAAAAAATTACCTCAAATCTTAGTAGCTTAAAAACAATAAATTAGTTCACAGTTTCTGTGGGTCAAGAATTGGGGAGCAGCTTAGCTTTGTGGTTCTGGCTCCGGGTTTCTCATTAAGTTGCAGTCAAGATGTCAGCTTGGGCTGTGCTCATCTGAAAGTGTGAAAGGGGCTGAAGGATCTGCTTGTAAGGTGTTCACTCATATCCTGGCAAGACTGTGCTGGGTTTTGGTAGAAGTCTTCAGTTTCTCATCTCATGGACCATTCCAGAGGGTGATTAAGTGTCCTCATGACATGTCAGCTGCTTCCCCCAGAGCAAGTGATCGAAGAGAGTATAATGTAGAAGCCAGAATGTCTTCTGTGACCTGGCGTTCAAAGTCACACGTTATCATTTCTACAACGTCCTCATGGTTATACAGGTCAATAGGTTTCTCCTATTTATGAGGCTTTTGTAGTTTTTTCCCCACTCTTTACTATAATGTAAGAAGCTTTTCATATAATTAAAAAATCAACAGATATTTTTAACAGAGTGATTAAGGAAGATAATTGAGGTCTTGAGACACTTGTGACAGAGACCAATGAGAAGTCTATGAGAGATAATGAGATATTAGACAAAGCAGTGGTAGTAGAGTTAGAGATAAAACAGTTGGGAAGAATTTCTGAGCTGGAATCCACAAAATTAGGTGGCCAATTAGATGTTTGGAGTACAGAAGGGAGATATTAATTACAACACTAAAATTTCTGGAGCACCAAAAGCAATATAATTTGTGGCATGGGTTCCTGAGGTGTAGTTAAAGATCTGTTCTTGGAACTTATTGACAGAGGCACCTGTGGACATGTGGGCACTCTGCAAGTGTCCAGTGGAGAGGAAGAAATTGAAGATCCAGGAGAAAGAGGTGATAAGTGACAGAGTATGGCCTTAGAGGAGGCATGAGGGATTCAGGCACATGGTAAAGGGCTAGCTTTGGAGAGGATAACCTCCCAATGTTATTGGATATCTGTCATATGCTAGGCAATGAGCATACTTATTTAATTCTTACAACAACACAGTGGGAAGGTTCTTCCTTCCTTCCCTCCTCCCTTCCTTCCTTCCCTCCTCCCTCCCTTCCTTCCTTCCTTCCTTCCATCCTTTCTCTCTTTCTCTCCTCTTTCTTTCTTTCCTTCTTTCTTTCTTCTCTTTCTTTCCTTTCTTTCTTATTTTATTTATTTATTAGCCTTTGGTAATTAGTGTGGAGGTTAGGTTAGAATGGTTACATAACTTTTTTAGGGTCATCCAGCTAGTAAGTAATAAACCTAGTATTCAGATTCAGTTCTTGGAGAATGTAATGAAGAGTTTGACTTCACTTTTGATGTTTGCTGACAGCTTTTAAGCTCCACTACTCCCCATTCCCATTCTGCCCACATCTGGGCAAGAAAGTCTGGGTGCTCCCTTCTTTGGTGCTGTGGGAAGTTCAAGCCCCAGCTCATGCAGGGGAGACTTCACATCTAACTCAAGCCCTAATCACAGTAACAGTAAAGCCAGCCTCCTCTCCCTACTCTCTCAAGCCATTTTTGGACCTTCTGGGAAGCTTGCCTTACTCTGCCCAGAAACTGAGTAATAAACATTTTCATACCCTTTTGATGCATATGTGGCAGCTTTAGTCTCAACATTTGAATCAAATTTTGGGTAGGGGTCTATCCCCCTCTGTGGGGTAACCACAATTGTTACAATGAACAGGACATCTAGGAGGTGACCACTACTACCACTAGTGGTCTTTCTTCTCTTCCTATGTTAGAGAAGTCTAATGTTTCTTCCTCTGGGACAGGAGTTAAGTAAGGCAAGTTGGACACAAGTGTAAGGAAGTAGTAAAGCAACAGCAGCAATCAGGTTGTGGGAAGGAAGGAGGAGAGTGGCGATTTAGAAGGCTTCAGTGAGGTGGTGAGGCTTGCACATTTGCTAGGTGAAGAGGAGGCACAAAAATTTGGCTCAGAAGAAATGAGAGAACTGCTGGGAAGCACTGTGGGTCACCCACACACTGTGGTGGCTCTAATTTGCATGGATGTGTAATTTTTCTCTAGCAGGAAACTGCAGCTTGGGAGAAGAATCTGTGTAGTATTTAAAGATATTAAAGACTCCCTGAAATCCATTTAGGGGATCAGGAACTGCAAGTTAATAGCCCTTCTGACTGAGAGGTCTCCATGGAGATGAAGAACAGGCTTTGTTGGAAGAGGATGATGGGGGAAAGGAGGCGATTATACTTAAAGAATAGGGTTGTACATTTTGTAGGCAGAGCAGCCATCTCCAGGAATGGTCATGGGAGCAGCTGGATGAAATGAAGAGGTTGGGAAGGTCATTGGAGGGGAGGAACCCAGGTGCCCAGTACACAAATGTTGAAGATACCCAAGTTCTTTCCATTTGTAGAAATTGTATGTATATAAAAGCTGAACAGGAAGTGTGATTATGGATGAAAATAGCTATTTTAACCTAAGCCAGAAAGCTATTCCCAGTAGAATTACTGTTGGCAAGAAAAATGGACTGTTCTCTAGGGTTGTCACTGACATGGTTAATACATGCTGTTGGGCATCTTCTGAGACAGCACATATAGTTCCACTGGAATAAAGGGAACCGAGGTCTATCTATCAGGTTCAAGGCTAGTTGACAGTAGATTTTTCAATATTAAATCTTTCAATCTTAAGTAACACATGAGTGAAAAACATATAATAATATAACTACAACATGGAAGCTACCACATTTGATAGAATGAGAAATGTAGCAATTGACCTTTCATTTGAAGAAACTTTTTCTTGGTGTTTGTGACATCAGATCTGTTTTTATTATGATGTTCCAAACATACTGTCCTTCACCAGGGAGGGAGTCAATTATCATATGATTGTTGGATTCCAAACTGGCTGTGATCTTCAACAAATGAAGGTTAAAAAAAGTGAAATTATACCTTAAAACCCCAACCAAATCAATCCAAAACACTATATAAAAACAAATGAAATAGATGTGACACATATATACAATGGAATATTACTCAGCCATAAAAAGGAATGAAACTGAGTTATTTGTAGTGAGGTGGATAGACCTAGAGACTGTCATACAGAGTAAAGTAAGTCATAAAGAGGAAAAACAAATACCATATGCTAACACATATATATGGAATATAAAAAAAAAAAAAAGAAGAAGAAAATGGTCAGAAGAACTTAGGGGCAAGATGGGAATAAAGATGCAGACCTACTAGAGAATGGACTTGAGGATATGGGGAGGGGGAAGGGTAAGCTGGGACAAAGTGAGAGAGTGGCATGGACATATATACACTACCAAATGTAAAATAGCTAGTGGGAAGCAGCCGTATAGCACAGGGAGATCAGCTCGGTACTTTGTGACCACCTAGAGAGGTGGGATAGGGAGGGTGGGAGGGAGGGAGATGCAAGAGGGAAGAGATATGAGGACATATGTATATGTATAACTGATTCACTTTGTTATAAAGCAGAAACTGACACACCATTGTGAAGCAATTATACTCTAATAAAGATGTTAAAAAAAAGCAAATGAAATGAAATTGACAATAGTGCTTGGTGATACCATGGAATGTTTGTCAGTATGAATTTGGGAAGGGTCCCAGCTCTATCAATTAACTTTCTTCTGTTCATCCAACAGTTGTACATCCAACTACTAGTGAGTTAAATTTTCTATTTTTTTAAAAAATTTTACTCAGTACTCAAATACTGAGTTTTCCTTTTGCTGGGTGAATGAGGTTCACAGAGCTGCAGTCTATTTATATTTACTAAAAAGAATTAACCTAAGATCAGAGGGAAAACATAGGCCTTCTCTACTCCTCAGGGGCTGAATGCAGATCCCCTTGCTCTGTAGGAAGAGAAGGATAGACAGCCTCCTGAGGAAGGCTTGAGGCAACTTCAAGGGTTGAAACAGCTGGAGCTGTTTGTCCATCAAAGGAAAGTGTAACCAAAACATGAGAGGAGGTATTTTTCAAGATGGGGATGGCTCTGGCTGAGAATGACCACTCATCTTCAGTTTAAACTTCTCTGGATTCCTGTTGAGGGGCAGACTTTTGAATAATAAAATAAGTGATTGAAACCATCTGTCTTAAAAACACTTGGCTTGCCTGAAGAGACTACATTATGTTCAATTAAGAAGGTCGAAACTGTATCTGAAGCCAGATTTGTGGCTAGTTACAAATCTCTCTGAAAGCTTTAGGATTTCCCCAAGATACCCTAGTTTGGGAGGAGTTGCTTAAAATGAGCACACTATATAATATTAGGAATAGCAATCATTTATTGACTGTATACTATGTGCCAGGTTCCACACAAAGTGTTTTGTGATGGTCTCTCTTTTTTCATCGCCCAATTCTTTATCTCTCAAACTAAAATTCCAGCCACCAATTACACTTCCTTCTACCTCTCTCTTTGCATCCACACACACTTTCCTTTTGATCTAATCTTCAGCTTCTTGAGTTCAGGGACTATGTATAGGATGCTGTCCTTGGGATACTAAGGTAGGTAATACAGACATCCTTTGTGCCCTTACAGAACTTACAGACTGACCTACAGTGTTCAGCTCCTTGTACGGCTCAATTTTGCTGAATGGAAGAATATATGTTTATACAGGTGACCCACATGTGACCGGATAGCCGCAACCTGATGGTGAGTTAATGAAACAGTTATATTTCTAGCATATCTGAATCATAGTCTTCACAGAAAAATCACTTGTTTCTCATTTCACCGTCCATAAGGGGTATCTAACAGGTTTATGAGAGCTGATCAGAGGTCTTCTGCATTTGTTGTGTATCACTGTTACTCTCTTATGACTTACTTTCTAATCCCATGATTAACTCTGGTCGTCTTCTGTGACTTCAGTTCTCAGTGATTTGGGTGGTGTTCTGGAGGTTTTCTCCTCCACTCATTGCCACCAAGATGTGGAGACTAAGTCTCCTGCTTTTTGATGTTAGGGGCATTTTTACTGGTGCCACACACATCAATTCCTTGTTAGTTCCTAGGTTGTTGAGTGTGCTTTGATTTGACTTGTTCTTGGTGTATTCCAGGTCCACTTCTCACTTTCATACATGTAACTCTATTTCATGTTAAAAATGCACACTTTTCTTGCTGTGACACTCCAAGTTTTCTACTCTCAGGGTGAGTTTCTTGCCCATCTGGTATGGCACCCAGAATTTTTATTTTTTAAGAGATAGCCATTATTCTTCATTATTTAGGATTTTGGATTCTGAGGACCAGATGTCAACACCAAAGCATTCAGTCATTGACTCTACGCTGAGCTCACTGGACTCCTGGGCAGAGACCTGCCTGGCACCACAGTGGACATGCACTCATCACTGTGACATTCTCTGCACATATATACCTATACATGTTCCAAAGTCTCCGGTTATCGAATGTCTTCAGTGACAAACTAATGTTGAAACTAAACCAAACAGTTGTTTGAGAATCTGAACCTTCGTCCTGCCCACTACATTGAGGAGGATCACTAAGTTATGAGTAACTACACTAAGGTTTCTAATTTCCTCACCTAATTTCCAAATCCAATGGACATTTTTTTCAATCCTTGTTCTACTTAACCCAATCCTTGTTTTACTTGGTAACATTTCACCCTTCTGACCACTTCCTTACTGAACTTGGTCCTCTCTTGGTTTTTGAGACACTGCTTTCTCCTGGCTGTTTTCATAGTTTTTTTTTCAATTTTTATTGAAATATAGTTGATTTACAATGTTGTGTTATTTCAGGTGCACAGCAAACTGACTCAATTATATACATAGCTATTCTAAGATTCTTTTCCATTATAGGTTATTACAAGATATTGAGTACAGTTTCCTGTGCTATACAGTAGGTCCTTGTTGGTTATCTGTTTTATATATAGTAGTGTGTATCTATTAATCCCAAATTCCTAATTTATCCCTCCCCACTTTCCCTTTGGTAACCATAAGTTTGTTTTCTATGTCTGTGAGTCTTTGCTGTTTTGTACGTAATTTCATTTGTATCATTTTTTAGATTCCACATGTAAGTGATACCATATGATGTTTTTCTTTCTCTGACTAGAGAAAGAGGCAATCTGGAACTCAATACCTCATACTGTTTCAATAGCAACAGCTGTGGAGAAGTTGGGACAATCTGGGATCTGGCTTCTGGTCTTGTCTGTAACCATGTCTTGTGTAATGATGACACTTGGAGAAGTACTCACCTACCTGAACCCCTGTGGGGAGCAGTTGTTTTAGCTGGGATTGTTTGGTGCTGAATGTTTGTAGCCTCCTAAAATGTATATGTTGAAATTCTAATCCCCAATGCAATGGTATTAGGGGGTGGGGTTATGATTAGGGTTACTGATTAGGTTATGAGGGTGGAGCCCTCATAAATGGGATTAGTGGCCTCATAAAAGCAACCTGAGAGAGGTCCCTCACCTTTTCTTCCATGTGAGGACACAGTAAGAAGACAGCCATCTATGAACAAGGAAGCAGGCCCTCACCAGACACTGAATTTGCCAACACCTTGATCTTTGGACTTCCCAGTTTTCAGAACTGTGAGAAATAAATGTTCATGATTTAAGCCACCCAGCCTATGATATTCTTGTTATAGCAGCCCAAACAAAGACAGGTGCCAAGAAGCAGAATGTCACTTGGGCAAGCTTAAGCACATGTGGACATAAAAAAGATACACGAGTACCTTGCTGTGCCAAGGGTAAGAAGTGCAGCCACCTTTCTCTTTCCTCTCCCTCTCACAGGCTGTGTTCTCATGTCTCTGCTCCCATCTCTGCCTGCATCATTGTTCTCTGTTTTTGCAAAATGGCTCTTTCTTCTTTGCACATACTTGACCTGACGCTAGCTTTATATCACTTTATGTGCATGTCATAGTCTGACCTGACTTTGAATTGCATTTCAGGATCCTGGAAGAGAATCTGGTGCTTGGGTTAGGTGTCCAGCCTTGGGTTAACTAGCTGTAGCTAGTGGGCATGACTGCCTGGCTGCCCACTCAGGAGGATTGTTGGTGCAGATTATCTGAGAAATGGAACATGGGAAGAGAAGGGGTTGGGAGGGATTAACTAACAGAGAAAATGATTTCAGCACCAATATACAGCAGAGATAATTTTTCCTGGCATATGCTAATTGAATGCTCCAAAGTCTTAAAAGTAAGTTTGTGTAAATGGGGTCATTAGTACCTGAGTATTGAGGCACAGAAAGGTTAAAACAATTGACTGAAGTCACAGCCCCATGTGGTAGAGGCAGGATTAGAACCCAGAGCTCTGCTCCTGAGCCTGTTCTCTTAAGTGACTTGGACCAGGATGCAGACAAGTAGAAACCAGGAGGAAGAGTTTGGATCAGAGAAAGAAACTGGAAGCAGGGAAGACCTGTGGCTGCTCACTTATAACTTGCTATACACGCTATACAAGTACATACACACGCAGACATACACACTCTTGTACTCACACACGCTCTCAATCTGAGCCCTTGCTGATGTTAAGACCCTTCCCTCAAGTATTTCTGGGTATCTCCAAGGGGTGTCTTACCTGTGCCCAGGGATCCGAGTTACAAGTTACTCTTATTTTGAACTCTGCCATACCAATCAATGCCACTGTGGCTCCACCTGGTTTTGCTTGTTATGCATGGGCCTCTGTCCCCATTTAGGCCAAGATCCCTGCTGCTGCTTCTTCCTGTACACTAATGCCATCAACCCCCTCTCCATAGTATGGGGCAGGAAAATCCTTCCCCTTCTGTGTTGTATTTAATTGGGGCAGGATGGTCTCTGGTGGATATCTTAGCCCCGCACTGTTGCAGCATTTGGTGTAAGAGCTCTTTCCATTCTCACATAAGGCTCCTTTCTCCCCAGGGTCACACATGCTGCCAGGACAGCTGGGTTCAGAAGGATTCAAGAAGCAGAGAAAGACAAATATCATATGGTATTATTTACACGAGGAATCAAAAAATGATACAAATGTACTTATTTACAAAATAGAAACAGACTCATGGACTTAGAAAACAAATTTATGGTTACCAAAGGGGAAAGGGGTGGGGGAGGGATAAATTAGGAGTTTGGAATTAGCAGATACAAACTACTATATATAGGATAGATAAACAACAAGCTCCTACTGTATAACACAGGGGACGATATTCAATGTCTTATAATAACCTATAAGGGAAAAGAATATGAAAAATTATATATATATATATATATATATATATATATATATAATTGAATAACTTTGCTGTACACCTGAAACTAATACAGCATTGCTTTAGTGGTCTCCATTGCATCTTCACTTCTGTTCCATCATGAAGAGCTGAGATGTCTGAATCCCAGGACTGAACACTTTCAAAGTTTTATTACAACGAGGCTCCTTTTTTTTACATAAACGAGTGATTGCAAATGAATATTTGAAGATATGTATGTGTGTGCTGTTTATTACTAACTCCACAAGATGGACCTGTACATGTCATTTGAGACTCAAGATACATGTAACTTGCCAGATTTTGTCTCAGAGATGAGTGTGGCTTCCAGCTTCCTTATAGGCTGTGTGCAAATCTTTCACACACACCACAGTATTTTCTTGGTGGTTGCTAGTGTATCAACATCCTTTTGGCATGAAGTTGTGCTTTTTTTTTCAAACTTATTTATTTATTTATGGCTGTGTTAGGTTTTCGTTGCTGCATGTGGGCTTTCTCTAGTTGTGGCAAGCGGGGGCTACTCTTTGTTGTGGTGCATGGGCTTCTCATTGTGGTGGTTTCTCTTGTGGAGCACAGTCTCTAGATGTGTGGGCTTCAGTAGTTGTGGCACATGAGCTCAGTAGTTGTGGCACATGGACTCAGTAGTTATGGCTCATGGGCTGTAGTGCACAGGCTCAGTAGTTGTGGCACACAGGCTTAGTTGCTCCATGGGATAGGGGATCTTCCTGGACAGGGCTTGAACCCGTGTCCCCTGCATTGGCAGGTGGATTCTTAGCCACTGTGCCACCAGGGAAGCCCAGGCATGAAGTTCTTTACTTGAATTTGTAGACCCCAAGGGGATCCGTAAGTAAGTACCAGGAGTCTGTGATTGTTGTTCTCTAGACACTCATGCACTTAGAGTATATTTAATTGTAATATTGCTCACTAAGTAAAGTTTTGGTCAGAGGTTCAGGATGTTCCTAAGTTTTTGAACACAACTTTCACTGTTATTTATCATTCTTTCATTATAGAGATGGCTGTTGTTAATAAATACAAGATACTACCTACTTACTTTTAACTCCTTATTCTATCTTAAAGATACAAATGAGACTACCTTTAGTGGTTATCAGGATTTCTTTCCTTTTGCTAATAGGCAAAGTAATGCAGTAGACTAAGAAATCTTACACCTGACTAACTAATGGTGTAATCATGGATCATTTAATTAGTCTGAGCCCCATTTTCCTTCATTACACAATGAGATTGGACTAGATTATCTATAAATTTTTGAAGTTATATAATATCAGATAACTTCAGACACTTTTTATTTTGTGGGAGGAATAAATAGTACATAAATCACATCAGGGAAATTTTAAAAAGATAAATTAATTCTAATCCAGTCTTCAGGGTAGCTGTGAATCCATCGTTTATTTTCTAGAGTCTTTTTCAATATAGTGTAATCTATTCATCTAGTTTGGCCTAACTATATGTTAATAGCATTTTTAAAAAATGCACTGGATGGGGGACCTTCAAGATGGTGGAGGAGTAAGACATGGAGATCACCTTCCTCCCCACAAATACATCAAAAACACATCCACATGTGGAACAACGGTCACAGAACACCTACTGAGCACTTGCAGAAGACCTCCGACTTCCTCAAAGGCAGAAAATCCCTGCGTACCTGAGTAGGGAAAAAGAAAAAAGAAAAAAAAAAAAAAACAGAGACAAAAGAATAGGGACAGGACCTGCACCTCTGGGAGGGAGCTGTGAAGGAGGAAAAGTTTCTACACCCTAAGAAGCCTCTTCACAGGCGGAGACGGGCTTTGGGTCGGGGGCAAGCTTCGGAGGCATGGAGGAGAGTGCAGCAACAGGGGTGCAGAGGGCAAAGAGGAGAGATACCTGCAGAGAGGGTCGGTGTCAACCAGTAATCAGCAGCCCGAGAAGCTTGTCTGCTCACCCACTGGGGAGGGTGGGGGCTGGGAGCTGAGGCTTGGGCTTCGGAGGTCAGATCCCAGGGAGAGGACTGGGGTTGGTTGTGTGAACACAGCCTGAAGGGACTAGTGCGCCACAGCTAGCTTGGAGGGAGTCTGGGAAAAAGTCTGGACTTGCCTATGAGGCAACAGACCAGTGATTTGGGGTGTATGAGGAGAGGGGATTCCTTCCGTCTGCCCACAGAAGGCAGAGCACTGCCTAAACGAGCTCTAGAGATGGTCGCGGGCACAGCTATCAGCTTGGACCACAGAGACGGGCATGAAATGTTAATGCTACTGCTGCAGCCACCAAAAATCCTGTGTGCAAGTGCAGGTCACTATCCACACACCCCCCGGGAGCCTGTGCAACCCGCCACTGCCAGGGTCTGGTGATCTAGGTACAACTTCCCTGGGAGAACACACAGCATTCCTCAGGCTGTTGCAACATCATGCCAGCCTCTGCCACCACAGACTTGCCCCACATTCCAGTTATGACTACTGTACAATTCCCTCCCCCCCGGCCTGAGTGAGCCAGTGTTCGCTAATCAGCCACTGCTTTAACCCCATCCTGTCTGGGCAGGAACAGATGCCTGAGGGCAACCTACACGCAGAGGTGGGGCCAAATCCAAAGCTGAACCCCAGGAGCTGTGTGAACAAAGAACAGAAAGGGAAATTTCTCTGTGTAGCCTCAGGAGCAGCAGATTAAATCCCCACAATCAACTTGACATACCTTGCATCTGTGGAGTACCTGAATAGACAACGAATCATCCCCAAATTGAGGTGGTAGGCTTGGGGTTTGCTGTCTGTGACTGATTTGTTTCTGACTTTTATGTTTGTCTTAGTATAGTTTTCAGCACTTGTTATCATTGGTGGATTTGTTAATTGGTTTGGTTGCTCTCTTTCTTTTTTATTATTTTTAATATTTTTTATTTATTATTTTTATTTTTTATTTTTTCCTTCTTTTTTTCTCCCTTTTCTTCTGAGCCACGAGGCTGACAGTGTCTTGGTGCTCCAGCCTGGTGTCAGGCCTGAGTCTCTGAGGTGGGAGCTCTGAGTTCAGGACACTGGACCACCAGAGACCTCTCGGCACCATGTAATATCAATCAGTGAGAGCTCTCCCAGAGATCTCCATCTCAACAATAAGACCCAGCTCCACTCAACGACCAGCAAGCTCCAGCGCTGGACACCCTATGCCAAACAACTAGCAAGACAGGAACACAGCCCAACACATTATCAGAGAGGCTACCTAAAATCATACTAAGTTCACAAACACCCCAAAACACACCACAAGACGTGGCCCTGTGCACCAGAAAGAAAAGATCCAGGCACACCCACCAGAACACAGGCACCAGTACCCTCCACCAGGAAGCCTATGCAAGCCACTGAACCAACCTCACTCACTGGGAGTAGACACCAAAGACAACAGGAACTATGAACCTGAGGACTGCAAAACGAAGACCCCAAACACAGTAAGTGAAACAAAATGAGAACACAGAGAAATATGCAAAAGATGAAGGAGCAAGGTAAAAGCCCACCAGACCAAACAAATGAAGAGGAAATAGGAAGTCTACCTGAAAAAGAATTCAGACTAATGATAGTAAAGATGATCCATAATCTTGGAAATAGAATGGAGAAAATAAAAGAAATGTTTAACAAGGACCTAGAAGAACTAAAGAGCAAATAAACAGTGTTGAACAACACAATAAATGGAATTAAAAATTCTCTAGAAGGAATCAATAGCAGAATAAGTAAGGCAGAAGAATGGATAAGTGACCTGGAAGATAAAATAGTGGAAATAACTATCACAGAGCAGAATAAAGAAAAAAGAATGAAAAGAATTGAGGACAGTCTCAGAGACCTCTGGGACAACATTAAATGTAAAAACATTCAAATTATAGGGGTCCCAGAAGAAGTAGAGAAAAAGGAAGGGACTGAAAAAATATTTGAAGAGATTATATTTGAAAAGTTCCCTAATATGGGAAAGGAAATAGTCAGTCAAGTCCAGGAAGGGCAGAGTCCCATACAGGATAAATCCAAGCAGGAACATGACAAGATGCATTTTAATCAAACTATCAAAAATTAAATACAAAGAACAAATATTAAAAGTAGCAAGGAAAGAGCAACAAATAATATACAAGGGAATCCCCATAAGTTTAACAGCTGATCTTTCAGAGGAAACTCTGCAAGCCAGAAGAGAATGGCAGGACATATTTAAAGTGATGAAAGGGAAAACACCTAAAACCAAGATTACCCTATCCAGCAAGGATCTCATTCAGATTTGACTGAGAAATTAAAACCTTTACAGACAAGCAAAATCTAAGATAATTCAGCACCACCAAACCAGCTTTACAAAAAATGCTAAAGGAACTTCTCTAGGCAGGAAAAACAAGAGAAGGAAAAGACCTACAAAAACAAACCCCAAACAATCAAGAAAATGGTAATAGGAACATACATGTCAATAATTACCTTAAATGTAAATGGATTAAATGCTCCAACCAAAAGACATAGACTGGCTGAATGGATACAAAAACAAGACCAATATATATGTTGTGTATAAGAGACACACTTCAGACCTAGGGACACATACAGACTGGAAGTGAAGGAATGGAAAAGAAAATTCCATGCAAATGCAAATCAAGAGAAAGCTGGAGTAGCATTTCTCACATCAGACAAAATAGATTTTAAAACAAAGACTATTACAAGAGACAAAGAAGGACACTACATAATGATCAAGGGATCAATCCAGAAGAAGACATAAAAATTGTAAATATTTATGTACCCAACGTAGGAGCACCTCAATACAAAAGGCAAATGCTAACAGCCATAAAAGGGGAAATTGACAGTAACACAATAATAGTAAGGGACTTTAACACCCCACTTTCACCAATGAACAGATCATCCAAAATGAAAATAAATAAGGAAACACAACTTTAAATGACACATTAAACAAGATGGACTTAATTGATATTTATAAGACATTCCATCCAAAAACAACAGAATACATTTTCTTCTCAAGTGCTCATGGTACATTCTCCAGGAGAGAGCATCTTTTGGGTCACAAATAAAGCCTTGGTAAACTAAAGAAAATTGAAATCATATCAAGTATATTTTGTGACCACAATGTTATGAGACTAGATATCAATCACAGGAAAAAAAGTAAAAAAAATTAAGACACATGGACGGTAAACAGTAAACCACTAAATAACCAAGAGATCACTAAAGAAATCAAAGAGGAAATCAAAAAATACTTAGAAACAAATGACAATGAAAACACAACAATCCAGAATCTATGGGACGCAGCAAAATCAGTTTTAAGAGGGAAGTTTATAGCAATACAATCCTACCTCAAGAAACAAGAAACTTCTCAAATAAACAACCTAATCTTACACCTAAATCAATTAGAGAAAAAAGAACAAAAAAACCCCAAAGTTAGAAGAGGAAAGAAATCATAAAAATCAGATCAGAAATAAATGAAAAAGAAATGAAGGACACAATAGCAAAGATCAATAAAGCTAAAAGCTGGTTCTTTGAGAAGATAAACAAAATTGGTAAATTTTTAGCCAGACTCATCAAGAAAAAAAGGGAGAAGACTCAAATGAACAAAATTAGAAATGAAAAAGGACAAGTAACAACTGACACTTCAGAAATACAAAGGATCATGAGAGATTATTATAGCAACTATATATCAATAAAATGGACAACCTGGAAGAAATGGACAAATTCTTAGAAAAGCACAACCTTCCGAGACTGAACCAGGAAGAAACAGAAAATATAAACAGACCAACCACAAGCAGTGAAATTGAAACTATGATTAAAAGTCTTCCAACAAACAGAAGCCAAGGACCAGAGGGCTTCACAGGCAAATTCTATCAAACATTTAGAGAGGAGTTAACACCTATCCTTCTCAAACTGTTCCAAAATATATCAGGGGGAGGAACACTCCCAAACTCATTTTACCAGACCACCATCCCCCTGATACCAAAACCAGACAAAGCTATCACAAAAAAAGAAAACTACAGGCCAATATCACTGAAGAACATGGATGAAAAGTCCTCAACAAAATACTAGCAAACAGAATCCAACAGCACATTAAAGGATCATAACACCATGATCAAGGGGAATTATCCCAGGAATGCAAGGATTCTTCAATTTATTCAAATCAATCAATGTGATACACCATATTAACAAATTGAAGGATAAAAACCATATGATCATCTCAACATATGCAGGAAAAGCTTTTGACAAAATTCAACACCCATTTATGATAAAAACTCTCCAGAAAGTGGGCATAGAGGGAATTTATCTCAACATAATAAAGGCCATATATGACAAACACACAGCAACATCATTCTCAGTGGTGAAAAACTGAAACCATTTCGACTAAAATCAGGAATAAGACAAGTTTGTCCACTCTCAGCACTATTCTTCAACATAGTTTTGGAAGTTGTAGCGACAGCAATCAGAGAAGAAAAAGAAATAAAAGGAGTCCAAATCAGAAAAGAAGTAAAAATGTCACTGTTTGCAGATGACATGATACTATACATAGACAATCCTAAAGATGCTGCCAGAAAACTACTACAGCTAATCAATGAATTTGGTAAAGTAGCAGGATACAAAATTAATACACAGAAATCTCTTGCATTCCTATACACTAATGATGAAGAATCTGAAAGAGAAATTAAGGAAACACTCCCATTTACAACTGCAACAAAAACAATAAAATACCTAAGAATAAACCTACCTAAGGAGACAAAAGACCTGTGTGCAGAAAACTACAAGACACTGATGAAAGAAATTAAAGATGATACAAACAGATGGAGAGATATACCATGTTCTTGGATTGGAAGAATCAACATTGTGAAAATGACTCTACTACCCAAACCAATCTACAGATTCAGTGAAATCCCTGACACACTACCAATGGCATTTTTCAGTGAACTAGAACATAAAATTTCACAGTTTGTGTGGAAACACAGAGACACTGAATAGCTAAAGCAATCTTGAAAAAGAAAAATGGAGCTGGAGGAATCAGGCTCCCTGACTTCAGACTATACTAAAAAGCTACAGTAATGAAGACCATATGGTCCTGGCAGAAAAAACAGAAATATAGATCAATGGAACAGGATAGAAAGCTGAGAGATAAACCCACGCTCATATGGTCACCTTATCTTTGGTAAAGGAGGCAGAATATACAATGGAGAAAAGACAGCCTCTTCAATAAGCAGTGCCGGGAAAACTGGACAGCTACATGAATGAAATTAGAACACTTCCTAACACCATACACAAAAATAAACTCAAAATGGATTATAGACCTAAATGTAAGGCCAGAAACTATCAAACTCTTAGAGGAAAACATAGACAGAACACTCTATTACATAAATCACAGCAAGATCCTTTTTACCCACCTCCTAGAGAAATAAATAAAAACAAAAATAAACAAATGGGACCTAATGAAACTTAAAAGCTTTTACACAGAAATGGAAACCATAAACAAGACCAAAAGACAACCTTCAGAATGAGAGAAAATATTTGCAATTGAAGCAACTGGCAAAGGATTAATCTCAAAAATATACAAGCAGTTCATGCAGCTCAATATCAAAAAAACAAACAACCCAATCTAAAATGGACAGAAGACCTAAATAGACATTTCTCCAAAGAAGATATACAGACTGCCAACAAACACATGAAGGGATGCTCAACATCGCTAATCCTTAGAGAAAGGCAAACCAAAACTACGATAAGGTATCACCTCACACCAGTCAGAATGGCCATCATCAAAAAGTCTACAAACAAGAAATGCTGGAGAGGGTGTGGAGAAAATGGAACCCTCTTGTACTGTTGGTAGGAATGTAAGTTGATACAGCCATTGTGGAGAACAGTATGGAGGATCCTTAAAAAACTAAAAATAGAACTACCATATGACCCAGCAATCCCACTACTGGGCATATACCCTGAGAAAACTATAATTCAAAAAGACTCATGTACCACAATGTTCACTGTAACACTATTTACAGTAGCGAGGACATGGAAGCAATCTAAGTGTCCATCGACAGGTGAATGGAATAAGATGTGGCACATATATACAATGGAATATTACTCAGCCATAAAAAGAAATAAAATTGAGTTATTTGTAGTGAGGTGAATGGAACTAGAGACTGTCATACAGAGTGAAGTAAGTCAGAAAGAGAAAAACAAATACCGTATGCTAACACATATATATATAGAATCTTAAAAAAAAGTGGTTTTGGTGAACCTAGGGACAGGACAGGAATATAGATGCAGATGTAGAGAATGGACTTGAGGACACAGGGAGGGGGAAGGGTAAGCTGGGACAAAGTGAGAGAGTAACATTGACATATATGCACTCCCAAATGTAAAATCGATACCTAGTGGGAAGCAGCTGCATCACAGAGGGAGATCAGCTTGGTGCTTTGTGACCACCTAGAGCGGTGGGATTGGGAGGGTGGAAGGGAGATGCAAGAGGGAGGGGTATGGGTATATATGTATACATATAGCTGATTCACTTTGTTATACAGTGGAAAGTAAAAACATTGTAAAGCAATTATACTCCAATAAAGATGATAAACAAAATAAAATAATATAAATGCATTGGATACTAGTGGCTTCTTACCATATGTATTTTCTACTAATAGAAGTAGAAATTTTTAACTCTTCCTTTTTGTTCTTTTAGTGGTCTGTATAATTGGCTAAGTTGTAGATCATAAGAAAGATCTTCACAGTTTATTAGTAGACTCTAAATCAGTTTTGAACAAATTACGTTCTTCATACCTGTTTACTTAAGTGTAAATATAAAAAATACTTAATATTCCTGCTGTGGAATTAGCAGTTGGAGTTCATCTCAACTATTCAGAAATTTATGCAAGATGGATTTTAAAAAGAATTATAAATTAATGAGTTTGTCCTTAGAGTTTAGTAAGCACAAAACTTATTTCAAATTAATATGGTCAGTTGTCTTTAATTTTTAATGAAATTCCTCTCTGAGGCTGATTTATTCATGAAACCACTACCAGGCCCAGGGCGATGGGCTCCCTGGTGGTTGGCATGCTTGCTTGTTTGGGAAGGTCCAGACACTCGCTTTACAAAACAAGCAACAGCAGTGAGGCCTGGAGCTTAGTACATAGTCTCTATTCACTTCCATCCTTGTGGACATGAGATCTAGGATTGGCGGGGTTGGGGGGGGGGAGTGTTTGCTCTGGACCACAGCTCAGCTACCCAGAGCAGAGAGCTGTTCTCAAGACAGTGTTTCCGAAACTTCCCTGATGGAAAGAATAATGGAAGGTGCTTGGAAGACAGATGGCTCCCCAGACCACTGTCCTGCAAGGTATGGGTTGGGGTCTGGGAATCTGTATCGTTAATGAGAACTTCTGATAATTTTTTTCATCAAGAAGTTTGGGAAAACATTTTGATACATGTCCTCTTTCCTCCTTTTTTTTTTTAACTCCTATTACAATTTTCTAAATATCATAAAACAGCTACATGATTATTGCCATCAGTGATGCTCTTACTTTCTGAATGTCTCCTGAGTCGCTGCCCCCACATCCACCATTCATTTTACACACCATCACCAGCTTATTCTACTGGAAATTCAGTTCTGATCACTATTTTCCTGTTCAAGGAATACCTAGGCTGCTCTTTTGCTTGTAGAATTATTTCCAGATCCCTCAGCCTGGGACTTATGGAACTCTGTAATTTGTTCCCAGCCTGTCTTTACAAATTCTTTTTTACCAAGTTCCTTTATATACTTTAGGATTCAGGCAGGTGTGGCCATTAGATTTCCGCTATACACATTCTTTAATGCCCTGGCTCTTTGCCTTGGCTTATACTGTTCTCTCTGCCTGGAATACTCTTCTTATGTATGTATGTCCATATCTTATCTATCTTTCAGGGGCTCAAAAGTTACCTCTTTTCTGAGTGTGACTTCATTTCATCAGTCAAAGAATAAGAATTTACTGACAGTTGACTGTACATAAAGCATTGTGCTGAGTTCTTTATGTGTTTGTCTCATTTGATTCTCAAAATAAGCTCATGAGAGAACTTTCCCTCCTCCAGACCTCATCCCCACTGTAGAGTTGCTCCTGATCTCCTCGCATTCCATATTTGTGAATTCACCTACTCACTCACATTTATTTCTAACCTCATAACCAATACTGTTGGGGATTTCGAGGTCATTTTGGGACATGTGTGGAGTGGTGGAAAATTCTAATTGTTTGACACGCACTTCCCAGCTGAGGTCAAACAAGGAGATGCTCTGTCTTCTTGTTTCAGGCCACGTTTCTCACATTTTTGTTAGTAGTTTCGCTCTTTAAAATGGTCCCAAGCCTAGTGCTGAAGTGCTGCTTAGCGTTCCTACATGGAAGAAGGCTGTGATGCACCTTATAAGGAAAATCCGTGTGTTAGATGAGCTTTGTTCAGGCATGAGTTACAGTCTGTTGGCCATGAATTCAATGTTAATGAATCAACAATACAGTTGACCCAGAAACAGGAAGGGGAATTTCACTGATCTGTAAATGAGGCTGCTCTGGAAAGTGCTAAAGTAATGGTTCCGTGTGTGATGAAGTTATGGAAAAGAGAGAAAAACAGCTAAATTTATGGATTAATTAGATGATGACCCATAAGAAAAACATAGTGGACAGCACTGTTTTGAGGCTGAAAGCCAAAGAGATTTATGGTCCCCCTAGGGTTAGGCAAACGTTAAACCCTTCTTGGCTAGTGTTGTCTTGGCTGGCTCACACATTCCAAAGGCGATATGGCATGAAGGATGTTAAACTTGCAGGCAAGGCAGGTTCTGCAGATCAAGAAGCTGCAAAATAATTTTTAAAATTCATGCTAAGTATTATACAGGAAAAGGATAAAATGGAAAAGCAGATTTTCAATGCTAATGAGACTGGCTTGTTTTACAAGGAAGTTGGCAAACCTATATAATGCAAATGGCATTTTAGTTGATGAAAATGTTGTGATCTGAGGCTCCTGGGATCTAATTCTGTATTTCTCCTGGGATCCGTAGTTTAGTATTTGCTAATTCAGTGTTCACTGTGACTTTATAGAACGTAGTTGCTGTAAATAATGAGAAGCATTGTAGTTTGTTTTCAACTTCCTTTATAAAATTCATAACTTTCTACCTTGTATTATAGATTTTATATTTTGTACGAATTCCCCTATAGTACCATTTTATAAACTCCTCGTGGGGAGGATCCAGTCATCATTCTATCAGCAACAGTTTTGAAGTGTCCATTATGAGTCTACAAGAGGCAGTGGTTAAGACTGCACCCCTGCCCTGGGTTAGCTTGTAGTCTAGCAAGAGAGACAGACAAGTCAACAGATGGTTGTCTCAATAATTCAGAAAGGCACAGGAGGCTGGCTGTGATTCAAGGGAATACACATAATTTAAAAGTCTAAGCATTGAATGAATGGGTCTGCTATCTAAATATCTTCTTAATGTATGCTTTACCATTATTTGATTAAGTCTTTGCCTCTAAGTAACTCATTCTATCTCTTTATCTACCTGAAGACCTATACTAACTAATGCATGTTTTTGGTAACTATCAAGGTAGTTGATTTAAATTTTTTTAACTATCACTGACAAGAGGAACATAGCTTTCCTTAGGTTTTGGAAGAGGAGAACTGTACATGGTCTGCCTTGCAAGGTTGCTAGCTCATGAAATAAGAAGGCAGCACCCACGTGGGCAGAGCCTTAGGGCTGTGCCAGACAACTGGGCATCCGTGCACTCCAGATAGCAATGCCTGATGCTAAATCGACTAGCAGGGGTTTGGTCTTATGAAGCCAGGAAGGTATCAGCATCACTGGGTGAGCATTGCAGGGCCCCTCGTTCCAGTGGCCTTGGACTTACACACCAGCCCTAACTAATCACTGTGGTTTGGATCGAGACTTTATAGTCAGATAACAAATGAGTCACTTTTTTCCCTTTCCTATTTTGGCATGAATTGAAAATAATTAGTGATCTATTCAGCAATTCCAAATACTTCTGCTAGTCTATTTGGATGGAGACTTTAATATATTTGCTAGAAGAACTCTGGCTGATGTTCAACAGAGGCTGTATTTTTTAAGTCATTTCTTTTATCTCTTAAAGAAGGAAATTGGACAGAAACATCAATTTTAGGGGAGAAAAGGGGAAGAAAATGAAATGGACCCTGGGCTAGCCTTCAGGAATTTTCTTCTCAGTCTTCTCTCCCATAGATTTTAGACTCACCTACTCAGACCTTGACCTGATCCCTAGACCCTGCCAGACTCTCTCCTTCCGTGACCATGTTATTCTCCTTCTTCTCCCCAGGCTGCTGGGCAGCCCCTCCTTGGCCATCCTAGTCCTTGTCATCAGTGAAAAGACCACTGATTAGGCACCTGCTCTGCCCAATTGTGAAGTTTGCTCCAAAGATGAATATGACCTGGCCTCTGACCTGGAGGAATTTATTGTCTAGCAGGGAAAAGTCACATAAACGAAGTGATTATGATGCTCTGTGCTGAATAGAAGAATCGATAAAATATTATAAAGTCAAGGATGCGATTGCTTCATCTCGCTTGAAGGAAAATCTCAGGCTGTCCAGAAATGCCTCCCTCCCCTTGGCTTTGGGTTGTCTCTCAATAGAGTCATCCCTGGGTATCCACAGGAGATTGGTTTCAGGGCCTGCATGGATACCTAAATCTGTGGATACTCAAGTTCCTTATATAAAATGATATGTGCATATAACCTATGCACTTCCTCCCATATACTTTAAATCATCTCTAGATTACTTATAATACCTAATGAAATGTAAATGCTATGTAAATAGTTGCTGGTGGGTGGCAAATTTAAGTTTTGTTTTTTAGAACCTTCTGGAATTTTTTTTGAATATTTTCAATCCCCAGTTGGTTGAATCTGTGAATGGGGAACACGCAGATAGGGAGGCTGACTGTAATCTGTTTCTTTCTCTTCCCAGTCCTCTCCAGCTATGGCTCCTGAAAGGGCTGCTTTACTTCTGCTCCATTGTTCTCTGTCCCATTGGCCTCTCTGAAGCACATTCCAAAGCCATAAGTCAAAGCTGATTCTTTCCTTTTGTGAAGCTGGCCCTTTTCTCCCATTGCTCTTGACTAGGATTGGGGTCTATTCCCACTTGGGGCCTCATTGGTTACAAATCTGTTTGTTATCCATGTATAATCTCATCTCCTCAAAAGGATTATAAATTCCTGAAGGCAAGATTATACCACTTACTTCATTAATATATCTCTCATAAAAACCAACATAATTTTTGAGGCCAGAGAAGTAGCTCCACAACAATTTTTGAAATTTAGTTTTATCAGTATGGTCTCAGTATTCAAATGGCTATTCAGACATACTGAATCTGAGGAAAGCCAATAATGCACAGAGGGGTGGTCTACGGAGATTTTTCAACCAGAAATTATTTTGTTTGTATTATTTTTCAAAAGCTGATTATTTTTTATTTGACCCCATAAAAATACCTATTGAGTTTTAGAAAATAAACCATCTAATTTCACATCCCCCGTGGTTCGCACACTGTGTCCACTTTGAGCAGACCTTCAAAAATAATGTGATGTCTTATCATTTACTGACACAAAAGAAATGCAATGAAAAATCTCCCCAACAGTTGATATTCTAAACTGGGACTCTTAAAAGATGGAGGAAGTCTCAGAGTTCAAAATGCTTATCCATTTCATCTGACTTTGGCCTCTGTGGAAAAGAGCCAGTATTCACATAGCCTTTCAAAAATATTTCTCTGTGTTTGGTGCCTCCTGTGTTCAAGGCTTCTCATTATCCCCTTCAAGGTTTTCTGTGACCTGTCAATTATCTAAAGGCTTTTCCCCTACTTTGTAGAGATTGCCCATTTCCCTTACACTCCTTGCACCTTTGAGTGTGTGTGTGTGGTGCATGAATGTGTGTGTGTGCGTGAGTTCCACTCTGGCTTTTCACCTATTCGTCAGCACCCTGTAAGAGTATGGACCCGTCAAATTAAAATTAGAGCTATCTGATATATTATTTTCACGGTTGTAATGAAAGGTTTGGTAAAGAAAGGGATTCAATGGTTGATTTCCATGCCATGTTCACTCTTGGTAATTTGAAAAGCATGTAAATTGTACTTTTATTCTCCCAGTAAGAGAGAAGAGTTTCTTTTGTATATAAGCCTTAATTTTTCCCTTGAATAGGATTTCTTAAGAGAACATAAGACGGTTCATTATCCACATTTTGTATATTTCCCCATTGTTGGATTCTCTTCTCAACTCAACCATAAAGTTTTTTTTTATTTCTCTCTTTAAGTTAATTCTCTTATGTAAAAACTGCCCAGGATCTCCTAAAACATAGTATTTTCATGTGTAGTGCTTTGTCCTCCCACTGTTTTCACCTGGAGAGCAAGGAGTATTCTTCTTGGAACCAAACCCAACACTTCCATGCTTTCTTTGGGCCACATCCTCCACTTTCCCCAGCAGTTATTTTAAGAGAATAAAATCAACTTTGTTATAGAGTAAGGAAGCATTTTCTAAAGTGGTCTTGTGTATTCTAGTTCAGCAAGATGCTTCACTGGAAAGATTCTGTGGTCGTGTAAATCTGAACACATGCCATACTTACTTTATCCCCTTCTTGGAGATTTCTAAGGCACTTATTAGAGTATATTAAATATACTAAAGTCTCTGAGAAATCTTGCCTTTGACAAACTTGTTTACTCTTGTTTCCTTGTCATTTCCTGAATGTGTTTGATCACCTACTGAGCCCTTTCTATAGCACATGTTATCGTCTGACCAAACATACTTTGGGAGATACTGGGAAAGGAATTAGGGACTACAGCTCAGTAAGCCTGGATAAAGCACAGGTATGCAGTGGCTTACTCCTATAGCTGGCTTTTCAGGTCCTATCTGTTTTATCAGTGAAATGCAAACTTCATGGGGGCAAGGACTTCTATCAGTTTTTATCCATTCACTGCTGAATCTCCAGTGCTACAACAGGGCCTCCCATGTATTTGCACTCATTACCATTTGCTAGGTGGAAGGATGCGTGCATCTCTGGATTACAGACACCATGACTTTCTTAGCTCAGCACAGGGGCAGCTCTAGTTTTGGACTGAAATTGGACTTTTAGAGTTGTCTGAATTCTTTAACCAGTTGTTTCGTCTCCCAGTTTTAACAATCAGAACTTCCCAAATTCTTCAACTTAGTAGTTGTGTGCTGCACACTTACCCTATTCATAGCTTTCCATCACCATCATATTTTGACAAGCCTTTATATTTGGGGAAAGTCCTTTGTTATGAGCCTTGCCTCCCAGTGTAGGAGTCAACACTCACATTTTCTAAATCTCTTCCAGCAAGATGCATGACAAACATAAGAGCAGAGTGTTGTGAGGAAACAGGGTGTGTTGCGGAGCAGGTCGTCCAGCTGAGGTCAGCTTCTGATGCCGAACTAGGAGAATTGGAGGGGCCTTTGGGACAAAGGGCAGGTCAGCAATTGCCTGATCAGGCCAGTTCTGCAGGGTGGTCTGAGCCTTGTTCCTGGAAGCTCAGCCAAGAGCCTGGTTCTCCAGGTCCCCAGAACCAAAATCATTCCATTATGCTTAAATGTTCTCCAGGTCCCCAGAACCAAAATCATTCCATTATGCTTAAATGTCCCCACTAAAGTTGTCTTCCACTACAGTAGAAACATGACATCTGTCTAATAATTTCACAGGTCTCAAATTCGTTTTAGAAGATTTTGTCTCATTTTTAAAGATTTCTATGCCTTATATTTGCCAACATCACTTCTCTTATTTCACTGACCTTCATTAATTAATTGCATACACACACGCACACACATTCTTCCTTTGCCTCTTTCTGCTGCCTGTTTTTCTAGGTATTGATCATGTTGTATGTGTGACTTTCCCTTTCTGAAAGCCAATGTCCATGATTTGCTTTTTATAATGGGTCGTTTGTTTTCTTTGGATAACTGAGACCCATGAAAGGCTTCCTAATCCCTCTTAAATTATTTCATACTGTGCCTCTCCAGAGATTCTCCTTCATGGGAGTGATTACGCATAGGAACTGCAGAATTCTATTTCCTCATAGCTGGAATAATCTAAGTTACATTTCAATAATTTAGTTTAATATCCCAGTCATTACCTCTGTCAAACACAGTTGGGAAGAGAATAGGGAGACAAGATCAGTATTGGCTTCCAGTAAGAATGACTCAAAGTAACTGACTTAAGTAAGACAGAGATATTTTTCCCCTTGAAAGACAAGAGTAGAAGTAGGCTGTTGAGGATTAGTATGGTGACTTCATACTAACTGGATGCAATGTCTTTTCTGCTCCACTACCCTTAGTAAAAGGCTTCCATTTTCAGGGTAACCTCAGTCTCACAACATGGTTGCAATAGCTACAGCTTTCTCATTCTCCCTACCATCTGAGTCAATCCCCATTTCAGGAAATCACACTCAATGACTTTCACTCATATCTCTTTGGTCATTCATATCTACAAGAGACACTTAGAAATGTAGTTTTATAATTGGGCAAACTGTCACACCCAATGGTGCAGAGCTCTGTTCTCATACAAAGGAAAAAGAAGGGAATGTATATTGAGAAAGCAATGAACAGTCTCTGCTTTAGAGATGGACTTTAAAAAAATTTTGCTGTTTTCCTGAAAGATGCTATGGACTATAAATCCAATGTAACAGTGCTGTGACGATTTCTCATAAAACATATCTTTTACAGAAAAAATTATGAGTTAATTCTTTGTATTTGGAGGACTTCCCAGGAATTTGTGTGGTCTCATGGGCCAGAAGGTGGGCACTGATTACCTGTATTAACAGCCACTGTGAACAATGTTGTCCTATGAAATCAAAGCCACACTTAGGTTGTTGCTATAACTTCTGAGATGCTTTCAAAAGAAAGCACAAGATGCAAACCATACTGCAAATGAAGCACTTTAATAATGCAGCCACAAAATTGATTCTTAAAAACAAGGTTCAAAATTCAAGGAATTTTGAGCTTTTAAAAAAGATTTACATCTTTTGAACACAAAACAGAGTCAGCTCTCTTTTGGGCTCATTATAAAGACCAAATCATGGTTACCTTCACAGAAAATAGTTTTGTTATTTCTTCTTGTTCCTTGGTAGATAATTGGAGGTCAGGTCAGGTTGATTTAATTCAGGGGAGGTTCTGCTCAAAATAAAGACAGCTGATGCAGAGAAGAAACAGCCTACGCTGATGTTGCCTCGGATAAGCTATGTTGGCATAAGTGTTCTTTTGCCATTTTAAAGTGACCAGTTCAAAGCTCAAAACCACAAACAGACCCTGGGATTTACAGCATATGGGATATTATCTCTTATGACTTAGTGAGGAAGCACTGGATTTCAAACCAGTGATTCTTTGGAACACTTCTGTGCTGTAATTACTTATTTTCTTATTCTGCTTATTTTTAACCAATCAAAAGTCAGCTTAAAATTATTCATAGTACCTGGATATGCAAGATTCAGAATACCAAGCCATTTTTTTTCAGAGTTATTTATCTGAACTAATAACAAAGAATTCAGACTGAACTGCTGTACAGTTCTTGCCTTTTCACCTCTTTCCTCTTATATATTCCACCCTTGTAATAAACAACTAGTTCTGCTCAGCCAGTGTGATGGATCCATAACCACCCTTCCCTTCCCTTCCTTTTGTGGTTTGCTGCTGTATAAAAGGAGGACACAGTGATGACTGCCTCATAAACAATAAACACTGGCTTTTACCAAAATGGAGAAAGAATGATATCCAACAGGGGCCATGCCTCTGTGCCTCATTGTAGAGAAGAGGAAACACATCAGCATTATACGTTGGGAGGATGTAAGTTTCCAAAGAGACTGGTGATGGCAGCATGGGTGCGTGCTGGGTGGACTGAGGTGTGGCTGGAGTCACTGTAGCATGGAGGAGGTTGGGTACAGCAGTGACTGACCATCTTCCCATCACAGTCACACTACAGGGCTGTCCGTAGAAACCCTCTCTCGTTTCAATCAGGCAGATGTTTAATTAGCCTAGTCTTCTCTAGTACTCTTGGAGGTATTCAGAAAACATCTTGGGCGCTGGAGAAGAAAAATATTCTTTCAGCACCACTGGTGACTTTTCTTTTTTCTTCTTTTTTTAAAAAAAATTTGTTTATTTTATTTTTGGCTGCATTGTGTCTTCCTTGCTGCATGTAAGCTTTTCTCTAGTTGCGGCGAGCAGGGGCTACTCTTCATTGCAGTGCGTGGGCTTCTCATTCCGGTGGCTTCTCTTGTTTCGGAGCACAGGCTCTAGGCATGCAGGCTTCAGTTGTTGTGGCACGAGGGCTCAGTATTTGTGGCTCACAAGCTTAGTCGTTCTGTGGCATGTGGGATCTTCCTGGACCAGGGATTGAACCCATGTCCCCTGCATTGGCAGGCAGATTCTTAACCACTGCGCTACCAGGAAAGCCCTGGTGACTTTTACATTCAAACCCAGACAAAACTCAGCTGAAGTGGAGAACTACTCACTTATCTAAGGGGTCAGACTTAGGGCTGGCTGTGAAGCTGTTTCTCTGTGTGGTTTGAACGCATCCTAGTCAGAGTAGAGTTGCAATTGCAGTGGGAACAAGATAACAAGGAGAGAGGGTGGGGTGTTGCAGGCAGTTTGGTCACGTGTACATACAGGGTGGCAGGTGTATCAGTGTAGTCATGTGCTCCTGGCCACAAAGAAGAGGAAAGAGTAGAAGGTCAGCTTCAACTCTGCGTCAGCATAAGGCAGGCTTACAGCAAAGCCATCTCTCACAGTTCTGAAAATCAGAGGAGTCCATGTGCTTTCTGAATCTGCCTTGGCAAATCCTATTTAAGTTATTTTACTCCTTTACCAGTAATTTAATGTGCAAAGAAAAAGATGGAGTAAAAATATAAACAGTAGGTGCTATAAAGCACTTTAAAAGGAAAGAAGTCATTCCCCAGACATTTTAATGAGGAAGATAAAAGGGCAACAAGATTTTTAGAGTATATATTTTACGCAAAAATTTTACTTGAAGTCGTCTAATGAATATGTCAAGCTGAAGCAGTGATTATTCTGTTTTGAATTAAAATTAATTTGTCTATTTATTCAAACTCTAAATTATGGGGGAGAAAATGTATGGAGCTTAAATCATCCTCTAATTTTGGAGTAACATTTTTTACTGTTTATTCATGAAGCACTTTCAGCAAGGCACTCACAGCCTTTTAAATGATTGAAAGAAAATAAAGCTCAAGATGAAGCAGAGTAGAAGCTCAGAGCTTAAGCTCTGGTTCTGGCCTCCTGTTTTTGTCTTCTTGGGTTTAGATACTGACTTAGTACACAGACAGTCTAGTGATGGAGAAAATTGACATGAGTAGCATGATAAACATTTGAGGACCAAGATCCTTAAACTATAAAGTATTTCAGAATGTGGAAGATCAGGAAGAAAATGGATTACGATGGCTTGGAATCTCTGATAAAATGATGATGATAAAGGTTTTAGAACTATATTTTTCCTTTTCAGAGCACAGATTATGAAGTTCCTAGGACCAACTATGAGATTTCTTTATCTAAAATACTTTAGCATAGTATTTTTTCTGGCTAAGTCATTGCTTTTCTCATAAAATTTTAATTTTTATCTGGGTTTGATTGGCACCTTTTTCAATAATGTTGACATGATCTTCTATTATTCTGTGTGTGTGTGTATAATGTATATATATCTCTTTGGTATAAAAAGTATATACACAGAAATTACATAGAAGGTATATTTAGAAGCAATAAAATTTTCATTTACAAATAGGAAATCACACTGGAATCTGGAAGACTAAAAGGACAATTGTAAAGGAGAAGTAGGAATTTCTGGCACATAGTAGGCCAGTATTGAGTAATAAATTGTTGTTGATTGAATGAATAAGGGAAACTCCTCCTTCATTAAAAGACCTTTGCGATTAGTAGTGAAAAAACATGATGGCATATAATAACCACTTCTTTCTACATAATGTCATTCTTAGAATATCCTTGGGAAATGAGTAGATCAGATGTCATTGTTATTCCTATTTGCTGATAAGGAAATTGCAGTTTGAAGTTTGAAAAGCCTTGTTCAGAACTGGTAAGTGACAAGGCTGGAGCTTGGCTTCAGTCAGATGATTCTAAATTCTCTGCATTTTGCTACTCTTGATTTCTGTCCCGTGTGTGTGTGCGTGTGTGCGTGTGTGTGTGTGTGTGTGTACAGTGAAGTAGCCCAGTTTTCAGTGATTGCTACTGCAAGTGTAACCGAAAGTGGGGTCCAGCTCCTCGCTGCTCAAATGCCAATAAAGAGGCAAGGTTGGTGTAAAGGAAAATTTGCTTCATTTCAGATGCCAGCAACTGGAGGGGTGGACAGACTCCTGTCCAAAGGCCGACTCCACCCTACCCCCCGCCCTGACAACCAGGGGCACGAGCTTTTATAGACAGAGGGAGGGGGCTACATGCAGAAAGAGTCAGCTCTGACAGTCATCCTGAAATTGGTCATCGGTGGTCTGACCAGTGTCATCTTGATTGTTTTAAGTAAAATTAATCTTCAGTTCCAGGGTTGTGTTTTTCCAATTTCCTTGAGGCCAGTTCTCAGAATTGTGGCAGCTTATGTCATGGCTACAGTCTGGTCATCATATAGTTAACTTCTTCCACCTGATGGGGGTTTCAGTATCTATAAGACAGCTCACATGATATAGCTCAGAATATTATCTATAGCCCTTGAGAAGGAACTAAAGGTACTTGACTTTGCTTACTGACTAAACTATTATTGTTTGGTCTTCTTTGACCGCTTTCCTTTGCTTCTGCATTTTCTCACTTCTCTTATTAAACTTATTTTTGCCTAAAGTTTTTCCACAGACAAAAGGCAGGCTGAGGACATGGGTAACAGGGAAAGGACCATAGGGTCCTGCTCCATTTCCCCAGGGTCTGAATGTTTGTGTTCTCCCCAAATTCATATGTTGAAAATCTAATGCCCAAGGTGATGGTATTGGGAGCTGTGGCATTAGGAGGTTTGGGAGGTGATTAATAGGATTAGTATCTTATAAAAGAGGCCTCAGAGAACTCCCTCATCCTTCTGCCATGTGAGGATATTAGGAGAAGTGTGTGACTTGGAAGAAAGCCCTCACCTGAACATGCTGACACTCTGATCTCGGACTTCTAGCCTCCATAAATGTGAGAAATAAATTTCTGTGTTTTGTAAGCCACCAAGTCCATGGTACATGTGTATAGCAGCCAGAACGGACTGAGAGAGCTATCTAACCACAGTGCAAACCAGTCAACTCTTTGTTGTCAGGCCACATGATTTACATTTGATCACATTTTCCAGCTTCCTTTTTTTGCCCCTAATTTTATAATGTCTATCCTGTGTCACGTTACTGGTTCTGGAACAGTTGCTGAAAAAGGAACTTGTTGAAATGAAAAAAGGGGATAATAAAAGAGAAAAGATGAGTTTTACTACAAAGCTACAGGTCCAGGGTCTTTGTGTTGGAGACTTTTCTTAGGCTAGAACATCCATCTCCTGTGTCTGTTCTACACACATGCACAGTCCAGAAGGACATGAAAGAGTTTAACAATAACAAACATTCAAGTGTCCACTCCTGCCTTCTGCTCAGTGATGGCTCTCAGTTCTTCATGTGGAAATGGCCATTGGAACAACAAGTAGGACAAAGAGACAGCAAGGAGTTTCTCGGCAGAAGCAGCAGCTCGAAGAGGTAAAATAAATTCACACACCAGGGTTATGTTGTTCCTGGACATTGGAGAGAATAGCTGAAAAGGAGAGATCTGTGTTCTACCAGCAAGAGTCTCTGTCTGGTCTCTTCTTTCTGAGTGTGACCTTTCTCTGTGTCATGCAACCTATGGAGACAATAGAGTATAATCTAATTTTTCACGTGATAACTCCCCTTTCCCTTTGTTGTCACACATTTGTATGACTTAAGATCTGCAGATATATTATACTCTTAACCTTTTCCACAATCCAGGAGTTGACCACAGGGAGAATACAGTAACATTTTGTGTTTATGTAATATATTGTGCCTGAGAACTATTTGTGTTTTGGAGATAGTTCAGCAATGTGTCAGTCTCTGCCTTCTGGTCTCCAGCAGCAAGAGCTGAAGTGCTGACTGTCTTGCGAGCTCCTGCTTCTAAGGTGAAGAACTAGAAGGAGCTGCTAAGCCCATTTCAGGAACCTGGTACACTGGACGGTTGCCTGAGCTCCTGGAGGCCCATGTGAACAGAGAGATTGTGGCTTTCTTACTTGTAACAACAAGGCATAATATTATTTGAACATTGTCTGGGTAAATTAAAGGGTTTAAACCCCAGAATAACCTCTAGACATGGATACAAGTAAACAAATAAGCATAGTCATCCATTAAGATATAGAATGAAATACTAAGCGTTTTTAATTAATGCAACAGGAAAAGAAGGAAAAATGAACAGAGAGGACATATAAAAAACAAATAGCAAGATAATGGATTTCACCCAATCATATCAGTAATTACATCATATGCAAATGCAACAAATACTCAAATTGAAAAGCAAAGATGGTCAGATTGAAAAAGTAAAGACCCAATTATATGTTGTTAACAAGACATTCACTTTACATATAAAGACTCTGGCAGATTGAAGCAAAATTACAGAAAAAAAAATTACGCAAACACTAATCATAAGGAAGCTGGTTTGGCTCTATTAATATCAGACAAAGTAAGCTTCAAGATGGAGAGCTTTATTAGAAGAAAGAGGAGCATTTTATAATTATAAATAGGTCAATTAATCAAGAAGACATAACAATCTTAAATATGTATACACCTAGTAACATATAAAGGTAAAGGTGACAGAATTTAATGGAAAAAATAGAAAAATCCACAACTATATTCAGAGATTTCAACATTCCTCTTTCAGCAATTGATAAGAAAGTAGGCAAACACCCAGAAAGAATTTAAAAGACAACATAAAGGATATAAATTAAGCAACTTGACTTTTAATTAAACTTTATAGAATGCTGTATGCAAAAATTACAGAATACTCATTATTCTCAAGCACGTATGGAACATTCACAAATATAGACCCTATGCTGGGCTGTACAATGAGCCTCAATAAATTTAAAAAATCCTACAGGCCACAATAGAATTAAATTCAAAATTAATAACAGAAAGTTATCTGTAAAGTCCTCTTATTTATTTGGAAATTAAATAATTCATTTCTTGATAACATGTGGACAAAAGAAGAAATCATAAATAGAAAATATTTTGAACTAAATGTGAATGAAAATAGAACATATAAAACCATCTAGGTATTTATCCAGCCATAAAAAAGAATAAAATAATGCCATTTGAAGCAACATGGATGGACCTAGAGATTATCATGCTAAGGGAAGTAAGTCAAACAGAGAAAGAAAAATATCAGATGGGTGGGCCAGAAAGTTCCTTCAGTTTTTAAGTAAAAATCAAAGACATATTTTTCACCAAGAACTTTATTGAACATATTCACCATTTTGTTCCACTACCTTCTGCTACTTTTTAAGCAACTTCACAATTCCATCTTGCCAAAACTTTTTATCTTTTTGAGAAAAGAACTGTGCAAGTGCCTTTTACAGTCTTCCAAGGAATTAAAATTTTTTCCATTAAAAGAATTTTGGAGGAGCCAAGATGGAGGAGTAGAAGGACGTGCTCTCACTCCCTCTTGCAAGAACACCAGAATCACAACTAGCTGCTGGACAATCATCGACAGGAAGACACTGGAACTCACTAAAAAAAAGATATGCCACATCCAAAGACAAAGGAGAAGCCACAATGAGATGGTAGGAGGGGTGCAATCACAGTAAAATCAAATCCCATAACTGCTGGGTGGGTGACTCACAGACTGGAGAACACTTATACCACAGAAGTCCACCCACTGGAGGGAAGGTTCTGAGCCCCACATCAGGTTTCCCAACCTGGGGGTCTGGAAACGGGAGGAGGAATTCCTAGAGAATCAGACTTTGAAGGCTGGTGGGATTTCATTGCAGGACTTTGACAGGACTGGGGGAAACAGAGACTTCACTCTTGGAGGGCACACACAAAGTAGTGTGTACATCAGGACCCAGGGGAAGGAGCAGTGACCCCAGGGGAGACTGAACCAGACCTACATGCTAGTGCTGGAGTGTCTCCTGCTGAAGCAGGGGTTGGCTGTGGTTCACTGTGGGGACAAGGACACAGGCAGCAGAAGTTCTGGGAAGTACTCCTTGACATGAGCCCTCCCAGAGTCCACCATTAGCCCCACCAAGGAGCCGGACTAGGCTCCAGTGTTGGGTCACCTCAGGCCAAACAACCAACGGGGAGGAAACCCAGCCCCACCCATCAGCAGAAAAGTGATTAAAGTTTTACTGAGCTCTGCCCACCAGAGCAACAGTCAGCTCTACCCATCACCAGTCCCTCCCATCAGGAAACTTGCACAAGCCTCTTAGATAGCCTCATCCACCAGAGGGAAGACAGCAGAGGCAAGAAGAGCTAAAATCCTGCAGCCTATGGAAAAAAAACCCCATTCACAGAAAGATGAAAAGGCAAAGGGCTGTGTAGCAGATGAAGGAACAAGATAAAACCCCAGAAAAACAACTAAATGAAGGGGAGATAGGCAACCTTCCTGAAAAAGAATTCAGAATAATGATAGTGAAGATGATCCAGGACCTCGGAAAAAGAATGGAGCAAAGATCGAGAAGATGCAAGAAATGTTTAACAAAGACCAAGAAGAATGAAAGAACAAAAAAACAGAGATGAACAACACAATAACTGAAATGAAAAATACACTAGAAGGAATCAATAGGAGAATAACTGAGGCAGAAGAATGGATAAGTGACCTGGAAGACAGAATGGTGGAATTCACTGCTGCAGAACAGAATAAAGAAAAAAGAATGAAAAGAAATGAAGACAGCCTAAGAGACCTCAGGGACAAAATTAAATGCAACAACATTTGCATTATAGGGGTCCCAGACGGAGAAGAGAGAGAGAAAGGACCAGAGAAAATATTTGAAGAGATTATAGTTGAAAACTTCCCTAACATGGGAAAGGAAATAGCCACCCAAGTCTAGGAAGTACAGTGACCCCCATACAGAATAAACCAAAGGAGAAACAGGCCAAGACACATAGTAATCAAATTGGCAAAAACAAAGAAAAATGTTTGAAAACAGCAAGGGAAAAACAACAAATAACATACAAGGGAACTCCCATAGGGTTAAAAGATGATTTCTCAGCAGAAACACTACAAGCCAGAAGGCAGTGGCATGATATACTTAAAGTGATGAAAGGGAAGAACCTACAACCAAGATTACTCTACCCAGCAAGGATCTCATTCAAATTCAATGGAGAAATCAAAAGCTTTACAGACAAGCAAAAGCTAAGAGAATTCAGCACCACCACACCAGCTTTACAACAAATGCTAAAGGAACTTCTCTAAGTTGGAAACACAAGAGAAGAAAAGGACCTACAAAAACAAACCCAAAACAATTAAGAAAATGGTCATAGGAACATACATATCGATAATTACCTTAAACGTGAATGGATTAAATGCTCCAACCAAAAGACACAGGCTTGCTGAATGGATACAAAAACAAGACCCATATATATGCTGTCTATAAGAGACCCACTTCAGACCTAGGGACACATACAGACTGAAAGTGAGGGGATGGACAAAGAAAAATATTCCATGCAAATGGAAATCAAAAGAAAGCTGGAGTAGCAATACTCATATCAGATAAAATAGACTTTAAAATAAAGAATGTTACAAGAGACAAGGAAGGACACTACACAATGATCAAGGGATCAATCTAAGAAGAACATATAACTATTATAAATGTATATGGACCCAACATAGGAACACTTCAGTACATAAGGCAACTGCTAACAGCTTTAAAAGAGGAAATCAACAATAACACAATAATAATGGGGGACTTTAACACTTCACTTACACAAATGGACAGATCATCCAAAATGAAAGTAAATAAAGAAACAGAAGCTTTTTTTTTTGTGATACGTGGGCCTCTCACTGTTGTGGTCTCTCCCATTGTGGAGCACAGGCTCTGGATGCGCAGGCTCAGTGGCCATGGCACACGGGCTTAGCTGCTCTGTGGCTTAGCTGCTCTGTGGGATCTTCCTGGACCAGGGCACGAACCCATGTCCCCTGCATTGGCAGGCAGACTCTCAACCACTGCGCCACCAGGGAAGCCCCGAAACAGAAGCTTTAAATGACACAATAGACCAGATAGATTTAATTGATATTTATAGGACATTCCATCCAAAACAGCAGATTACACTTTCTTCTCAAGTGTGCATGGAATATTCTCCAGGATAGATCACATCTTGGTTTACAAATCAAGCCTCAGTAAATTTAAGAAAATTGAAATCATATCAAGCATGCTTTCTGACCACAATACTATGAGAGAAGAAATGAATTACAGGGAAAAAAATGTAAAAAACACAAACACATGGAGGCTAAACAATAAGTTACTAAATAACCAAGAAATCACTGAAGAAATCAAAGAGGAAATCAAAAAATACCTAGCAACAAATGACAATGAAAACACGACGATCCAAAACTTATGGATGAAGCAAAAGCAATTCTAAGAGGGAAGTTTACAGCTATACAAGCCTACCTCAAGAAACAAGAAGATCTCGGAGAGAAGATGGCGGAGGAGTAAGACGTGCAGATCACCTTCCTCCCCACAGATACATCAGAAATACATCTACACGTGGAGCTGCTCCTATAGAACACACACTGATCACTGGCAGAAGAGCTCAGAACTAGCAAAAGGCAAGAAACTCCTCACGTACCTGGGTAGGGCAAAAGAAAAAAGAAAAAACAGAAACAAAAGAATAGGGACGGGACCTGCACCAGTGGGAGGGAGCTGTGAAGGAAGAAAGGTTTCCACACACTAGAAGCCCCTTCACGGGCAGAGACTGTGGGTGGCATAGGGGGAAGTTTCAGAGCCACGGAGGAGAGCACAGCAACAGGAGTGCAGAGGGCAAATCAGAGAGATTCCCGCAGAGGATCGGTGCTGACCAGCACTCACCAGCCTGAGTGGCTTGTCTGCTCACCCACTGGGACGGGCGGGGGCTGGGAGCTGAGGCTTGGGCTTCGGTCGGATCCCAGGGAGAGGACTGAGGTTGGCTGCATGAACACAACCTGAAGGGGTTAGTGCACCCCGGCTGGCCAGGAGGGAGTCCTGGAGAAGTCTGGACCCGCCGAAGAGGTAAGTTTCTTGTCTCTTTGTTTCCTGGTACGCGAGGAGAGGGGATTAAGAGCACTGCTTAAAGGAGCTCCAGGGATGGGCGCCAGCCGCGGCTATCCGCGTGGACTCCAGAGACGGGCATGAGATGCTAAGCCTGCTGCTGCCACCACCAAGAAGCCTGTGTGTGAGCGCAGGTCACTATCCACACCTCGCCTCCGGGAACCTGTGCAGCCTGCCACTGCCAGGGTCCCGTGATTCAGGGACAATTTCTCAGGGACAATGCACGGTGCGCCTCAGACTGGTACAACGTCCCACCGGTCTCTGCCGCCGCAGGCTCTCCTTGCATCCGTAACCCTCCCTACCCCGGCCTGAGTGAACCAGAGCCCCCGAATCAGCTGTTCCTTTAACCGTGTCCTGTCTGACCGAAGAACAGATGCCCTCCTGTGACCTACACACAGAGGCAGGGCCAAATCCAAAGCTGAACCCCGGGAGCTGTGAGAACAAAGAAGAGAAAAGGAAATCTGTCCCAGCAGCCTCAGAAACAGCAGATTAAAGCTCCACAATCAACTTGATGTACCCTGCATCTGTGGACTACCTGAATAGACAATGAATCATCCCAAATTGAGGAGGTGGACTTTGGGAGCAAGATATATTATTTTTTGCTCTTTTCCTATTTTTATGAGTGTGTATGTGTCTGCTTCTGTGTGAGATTTTGTCTGCACAGCTTTGCTTTCACCATTTGTCCTAGGGTTCGACAGTCCGTTTTTTTTTTTAACTTAAAAAATTTATTTTCTTAATAATTATTTTTTATTTTAATAACTTTATTTTATCTTACTTTATTTTTTATTCTTGCTTTCCTTCTCTCTTTCTTTTTTTCTTTCTTTCTATTTTTTCTCCCTTTTATCCTGAGCTGTGTGGATGAAAGGCTCTTAGTGCTCTAGTCAGGAGTCAGTGCTGTGCCTCTGAAGTGGGAGAACCAACTTCAGGACACTGGTCCACAAGAGACCTCCAAGCTCCATGTAATATCAAACGGCAAAAATCTCCCAGAGATCTCCATCTCAACGTCAAGACCCAGCTTCACTCAATGACCAGCAAGCTACAGTGCTGGACATCCTATGCCAAATAACTAGCAAGACAGGAACACCGCCCCATCCATTATTAGAGAGGCTCCCTAAAATCATAATAAGGCTACAGACACCCCAAAACACACCACCAGATGTGGACCTGCCCACCAGAAAGACAAGATCCAGCCTCATCCACCAGAACACAGGCACTAGTCCCCTCCACCAGGAAACCTACACAACCCACTGAACCAACCTTAGCCACTGGGGAGAGACACCAAAAACAACGGGAACTACGAACCAGCAGCCTGTGTAAAGGAGACCCCAAACACAGTAAGATAAGCAAAATGAAAAGACAGAAAAACACACAGCAGATGAAGGAGCAAGGTAAAAACCCACCAGACCTAACAAATGAAGAGGAAATAGGCAGTCTACCTGAAAAAGAATTCAGAATAATGATAGTAAAGATGATCCAAAATCTTGGAAATAGAATAGAGATAATGCAAGAAACATTTAACAACAACCTAAAAGAACTAAAGAGGAAACAAACAATGATGAACAACACAATAAATGAAATTAAAATACTCTAGAAGGGATCAATAGCAGAATAAGGGAGATAGAAGAATGGATAAGTGACCTGGAAGATAAAATAGTGGAAATAACTACTGCAGAGTAGAATAAAGGAAAAAGAATGAAAAGAACAGAGGACAGTCTCAGAGATCTCTGGGACAACATTAAATGCACCAACATTCGAATTATAGGGGTCTCAGAAGAAGAAGAGTAAAAGAAAGGGACTGAGAACATATTTGAAGAGATTATAGTTGAAAACTTCCCTAATATGGGAAAGGAAATAGTTAATCAAGTCCAGAAAGCACAGAGAGTCCCATACAGGATAAATCCAAGGAGAAAAATGCCAAGACACATAATAATCAAATTACCAAAAATTAAATACAAAGAAAACATATTAAAAGCAGCAAGGGAAAAACAACAAATAACACACAAGAGAATCCCCATAAGGTTAACGGCTGATCTTTCAGCAGAAACTCTGCAAGCCAGAAGGGAGTGGCAGGACATATTTAATGTGATGAAGGAGAAAAACCTACAACCAAAGTTACTCTACCCAGCAAGGATCTCATTCAGATTTGATGGAGAAATTAAAACCTTTACAGACAAGCAAAAGCTGAGAAAGTTCAGCACCACCAAACCAGCTTTACAACAAATGTTAAAGGAACTCCTCTAGGCAAGAAACACAAGGAAAAGACCTACAATAACAAACCCAAAACAATATAGAAAATGGGAATAGGAACATACATATCGACAATTACCTTAAATGTAAATGGATTAAATGCTCCCACCAAATGACACAGACTGGCTGAATGGATACAAAACAAGACCCGTATAAATGCTGTCTACAAGAGACCCACTTCAGACCTCGGAACACATACAAGTGAGGGGATGGAAAAAGTTATTCCATGCAAATGCAATCAGAAGAAAGCTGGAGTAGCAATTCTCATATCAGACAAAATAGACATTAAAATAAAGACTATTACAAGAGACAAAGAAGAACACTACATAATGATCAAGGGATCGATCCAAGAAGAAGATATAACAATTGTAAATATTTATGCACCCAACATAGGAGCACCTCAATACATAAGGCAAATACTAACAGCCATAAAAGAAGAAACTGACAGTAACACAATCATCGTAGGGGACTTTAACACCCCAATTTCACCAATGGACAGATCCTCCAAAATGAAAATAAATAAGGAAACACAAGTTTTAAATGATACATTAAACAAGATGGACTTAATTGATATTTATAGGACATTCCATCCAAAAACAACAGAATACACATTTTTCTCAAGTGCCCATGGAACATTCTCCAGGAGAGATCATATCTTGGGTCACAAATGTAGCCTTGGTACATTTAGGAAAATTGAAATAATATTAAGAATCTTTTCTGACCACAATGCTATGAGGCTAGATATCAATTACAGGAAAAGATCTGTAAAAAATACAAGCACATGGAGGCTAAACAATACACTACTTAATAACAAAGTGATCACTGAAGAAATCAAAGAGGAAATCAAAAAATACCTAGAAACAAATGACAATGGAGACACGACGACCCTAAACCAATGGAATGCAGCAAAAGCAATTCTAAGAGGGAAGTTTAGAGCAATACAATCCTACCTTAATAAACAGGAAACATTTCAAATAAATAACCTAACCTTGCACTTAAAGCAATTAGAGAAAGAAGAACAAAACCCCCCAAATTTAGCAGAAGGAAAGAAATCATAAAAATCAGATCAGAAATAAATGAAAAAGAAATGAAGGAAATGATAGCAAAAATCAATAGAAGTAAAAGCTGGTTTTTTGAGAAGATAAACAAAATTGATAAACCATTAGCCAGACTCATCAAGAGAAAAGGGAGAAGACTCAAATCAATAGAATTAGAAATGAAAAAGGGGAAGTAACAACTGACACTGCAGAAATACAAAGGATCATGAGAGATTACTACAAGCAACTTTATGCCAATAAAATGGACAACCTGGAAGAAATGAACAAATTCTTAGAAATGTACAACCTGCCAAGACTGAATCAGGAATAAATAGAAAATATGAACAGACCAATCACAAGCACTGAAATTGACACTGTGATTAAAAATCTTCCAACAAACAAAAGCCCAGGACCAGATGGCTTCACAGGTGAATTCTATCAAACATTTAGAGAAGAGCTAACACCTATCCTTCGCAAACTCTTCCAAAATATGGCAGAGGGAGGAACACTCCCAAACTCATTCTATGAAGCCATCATCACCCTGATACCAAAACCAGACAAAGCTATCACAAAAAAAGAAAACTACAGGCCAATATCACTGATGAACATAGATACAAAAATCCTCGACAAAATACCAGCAAACAGAATCCAACAGCACATTAAAAGGATCATACACCGTGATCAAGTGGGGTTTATTCCAGGAATGCAAGGATTCTTCAATATATGCAAATAAATCAACGTGATACACCATATTAACAAATTGAAGGAGAAAAAACATATGATCATCTCAATAGATGCAGGGAAAGCTTTTGACAAAATTCAACACTGATTTATGATAAGAACCCTGCAGAAAGTAGGCATAGAGGGAAATTTCCTCAACATAATAAAGGCCATATATGACAAACCCACAGCCAACGTTGCCGTCAATGGTGAAAAGCTGAAACCATTTCCACTAAAGATCAGGAAGAAGACAAGGTTGCCCACTCTCACCACTCTTATTCAACATAGTTTTGGAAGTTTTAGCCACAGCAATCAGAGAAGGAAAAGAAATAAAAGTAATCCAAATCGGAAAAGAAGAAATAAAGCTGTCACTGTTTGCAGATGACATGATACTATACATAGATAATCCTAAAGATGATACCAGAAAACTACCAGAGCTAATCAATGAATTTGGTAAAGTAGCAGGATACAAAATTAATGCACAGAAATCTCTGGCATTCTTTTACACTAATGATGAAAAATCTGAAAGTGAAATCAAGAAAACACTCCCATTTACTATTGCAACAAAAAGTAAAATATCTAGGAATAAACCTACCTAAGGAGACAAAAGACCTGTATACAGAAAATCATAAGACACTGATGAAAGAAATTAAAGATGATACAAATAAATGGAGAGATATACCATATTATTGGAATCAACATGGTAAAAATGACTCTACTACCCAAAGCATTCTACAGATTCAATGCAATCCCTATCAAAGTACCACTGGCATTTTTTACAGAACTAGAACAAAAAAGTTCACAATTGTATGGAAACACAGAAGATCCCGAATAGCCAAGGCAATCTTGGGAATGAAAAATGGAGGTGGAGGAATCAGGCTCCCTGACTTCAGACTATGCTACAAAGCTACAATAATCAAGACAGTATGGTACTGGCACAAAAACAGAAAGATAGATCAATGGAACAGGACAGAAAGCCCAAAGATAAACCCACACACATATAGTCACCTTATCTTTGATAAAGGAGGCAAGAATATACAGTGGAGAAAAGACAGCCTCTTCAATAAGTGGTGCTGGAGAACTGGACAGGTACATGTAAAAGTATGAAATTAGAACACTCCCTAACACCATACACAAAAATAAACTCAAAATGGATTAAACACCTAAATGTAAGCCCAGACAATATAGAACTCTTAGAGGAAAACATAGGCAGAACACTCTTTGACATAAATCGCAGCAAGATCTTTTTTGACCCACCTCCAACAGTAATGAGAGTAAAAACAAAAATAAACAAATGGGACCTAATGAAACTTAAAAGCTTTTGCACAGCAAAGGAAACCATAAACAAGACCAAAAGACAACCCTCAGAATGGGAGAAAATATTTGCAAGTGAAGCAACTGACAAAGGGTTAATCTCCAAAATTTACAAGCAGCTCATTAACAAAAAAACAAACAACCCAATCCAAAAAATGGGCAGAAGAGCTTAATAGACATTTCTCCAAAGAAGATATACAGATTTCCAACAAACACATGAAAGAATGCTCAACATCATTAATCATTAGAGAAATGCAAATCAAAACTACAATGAGATATCTCACTCCAGTCAGAATGGCCATCAAAAAGTCTACAAACAATAAATGCTGGAGATAGTGTGGAGAAAAGGGAACACTCTTGCACTGTTGGTGGGAATGTAAATTGATACAGCCACTGTGGAGAACAGTATGGACATTCCTTAAAAACTAAAAATAGAATTACCATATGATTCTGCAATCCCACTACTGGGCATATACCCAGAGAAAATCATAATTGAAAAGGATGCATGCACTCCAATATTCATTGCAGCATTATTTAGAATAGCCAGGTCATGGAATCAATATAGATGCCCATCAACAGATGAATGGATAAAGAAATGTGGTACATATATACAATGGAATATTACTCAGTCTTAAAAAGGAAAGAAATTGGGTCATTTGTGGAGACATGGATGCATCTAGGGACTGTTATACAGAGTGAAGTAAGTCAGAAAGAGAAAAACAATATCGTATATTAATGCATGTATGTGGAACCTAGATAAATGGTACAGATGAACCAGTTTGCAGGGCAGAAGTTGAGACACAGATGTAGAGAATAAACGTAAGGACACCAAGGGGGGAAAGCTGCAGGGGGTGTGGGGGTGGTGGTGTGATGCATTGGGTGATTGGGATTGACATGTGTACACTGATGTGTATAAAATTGATGACTAATAAGAACCTGCTATATAAATAAATAAATAAAATAAAATAAAGATTCTCTGGCCAGCAAGGCCTTAAATTTCTGTAGTCTGATCTTTTACAGAACTGTTTGTGGACCCCTGTGGATGTAGACACATTAACAAATACAGATATAGATACAGAAATACAGTATATGATAATAACATTTCACAATTTTACCTGGGATGACTTATGAATAATAAATCTGAATATTAGATGTGATTTTTTCTATAAATAGAATAAATTTCTTAGCAAGTTTTCAACCCTTAAGAAAAAGAAAAAAGAATTTTTTAAAGACGAAAATAAATGGAAATCTGAAGGTGCAATACGGCGGATGAAACAGAACTTCCTAGCCAAGCTGTAACAGTTTTTGCCTGATCATCAAAGGAACATGCAGTCTTGCATTATCCTGATGGAAGATTACGCATTTTCTGTTGACTAATTCCAGATGCCCTTCATTGAGTGCTGCTTTCAATTGGTCTAATTGGGAGCAGTACTTGTTGGAATTAATCGTTTGGTTTTCCAGAAGGAGCTCATAACACAAGACTTCTTTCCAATCCCACCATATACACAATTTTTTTTGGATGAAGACTGTCCTTTGATGTGTTTGGTGGTGGTTCATTTCTCTTGCCCCATGATCCACATTATTGTACATGATCCACTTTTCATCCCCCATCACAATTTGTTTTAAAAAAGGAATGTTTTTGTTACATTTAAGTAGAGAATTTCATGTGAAAATAAGGTCAAGAAGGTTTCTTTCACATAAGTTATGTGGAACCCAAACATCAAAGAGATTAACATAACCAAGTTGGTACAGATGATTTTCAACACTTGATTTGGATATTTTGAGTATTTCAGATATCTCCCGCATGGTATAACATTGATTGTTCTCAATTAATGTCTCAATTTGATCACTATCAACTTCAACTGGTCTACCAGACCATGCAGCATCGTCCAGTGAGAAATCTGCAGCATGAAACTTCGCACACCACTTTTGACATGTTCGATCAGTCACAGCACCTTCTCCATACACTGCACAAATTGTCTTTTTGTTTCAGTTGTGTCTTTACCTTTCTTGAAATAATAAAGCATAATATGCTGAAAGTGCTGATTTTTCTTCAATCTTCAATACTAAAATGTCTACACAAAAATTCATCAATTTTGAAAAGTTTTTTTAAATGCACACTGATATGACAGCTGTCACAGTACAATCTAACAAAATTGTTTCGAATGAAGTTAAAGACAACTAAGCATTACTAGAGGCATCGTATGGAAAAAACCGAACGAACTTTTTTGCCAACCCAACATAATATCACTTATATGTGGAATCTTAAAAAAATGATACAAGTGAACTCATTTACAAAACAGAAACAGACTCACAGATTTTGAAAACAAACTTATGGTTACCAAAGTGGGAAGGTGGGGAGGAGGGATAAATTAGGAGTTTGGGATTAACATATTCACACTACTATATATAAAACAGATAATCAACAATGACCTACTGTATAGCACAGGGAACTCTTCTCAATAATCTGTAATAACCTATGTGGAAAAATAATCGCAAAAATAATGGATATATGTATATGTATAACTGAATCACTTTGCTGTACACCTGAAACTAACACAACATTGTAAATCAACTGTACTCTAATATAAAGTAAAAATTAAAAAAAGAACTAAAGCAGAGCTTAGAGAGAACTTTATAGCTTTAATACTTTTACCAGAAAAGAAGAAATATTTAAAATCAATGATGAAGTGTTCACATTAAGAATCTAGGAAAAGAAGAGAAAATTAAATAAAAACAAAGGGAATAATAAGAGCACAAGATGTTATCAATTAAAATAGAAAATGTACAAACAATAGAAAAAAAAAACGGTGAAGCTAAAACTTGGTTATTTGAAAAGTTTAATAAAATTGATAAACACCAGCCAGACTTATCAAGAAAAGAGACAAAATGAAAATTTTGGAATATAAGGAATTGATGAAGCAAAATTATCACAGAGCCTACAGACACTCAAAGAATTAAAAGGGAATATTATGTACAAATTTTTGCTATTAAATTCAACAACATAAATAAAATGAGCAAATTTCATGAAGGTATAAATCAACAAAACTGACACAAGAAGAAATAGAAATCTGAATAGACTTATATTTATGAAAAATATTGAACTCATAGTTTAAAATACTTTTCTAAAGAAAGTCCAGCTGGTTACATGAATGAATTCTACCAAATATTTAAGGAAGAATAATGTCAATCTTAAACAATTTATTTCAAAAAATAGATGAGGAGCTAATAATTCACAATTCATATTATGAGATCAGAATTACCTCGATACCAAAACTAATCTACAAGGCAACCCCACTCACAAATACAGATGCACAGACCCTATTGAGTTATTAGCAAATTGAATTCAGTGACATATGAAAAGGATACTACATCATGATCAACTTGTTTTTATTTCATACGTATAAGATTGATTCAAGATTTGAAAATCAGTTAATGTAACTTACCATATTAAAAAACATAAAGGACAAAAATCACATAATCGCAATAGAGAAAATTTGTCAAAACTTAACATCTGCTTATTAAAAATCTCTCGGTGGACTGGACATACAAACATTCTCAGTTTGATAAAGGGCATCTATAAACAACCTACAGATTACATTATACTTAATGGTGAAATTTGAAAATATGCCCACTCTCACTCTTTCTATATGACATTGTATTGGGGGTCCTAGCCAGAGTAATAAAGCAAGTAAAAGAAATAAAAGGGATATAGATTGAAAAAGGATTCAAAAAAGTATCTTTGTTCAGAGACAATCTTTTGTTTACATAAACAATCCTAGAGAGTCTATGTAAAACCACTAGAACTTCTAAGAGAGTTCAGTAAGGTTGTAGGACTCGTAGTCAATATACAACAAGTAGCTGCTTTTCTATGTACTGGCAGTCAACTGTAAAATGAATATTTTAAAACAGTATCATTTAGAATAGTGTGTAAAACCATAAGACAAGATTAAATTTAACCAAAGATGTGCAAAACCTACAAAACTACAAAAATATTCCTTAGATAAATTAATGTAGAATTAAATAAATGAAGCAGTATACTGTAATCATGGATTGGAGGGCTCAATATTGCTAAGATAATGATTCTCCCCAAATTAATCTATACCTTCAACATGACTCCCATCAAGATCTGGTATTTTTTGGTAGAAATTAACAGGTTGTTTCTAAAATTTACTTAGAAATATAAAGAATGTATAATAGACAAAATAATCTTGAATAAGAAGTACTATAAGACTGATTTATATAGATATAGTATGGTGTGGTTATAAAGATAGACAACTAGATAAATACAACACAATGAGTTCAGAGAAAAACTACACCTCTAGATGAAGGGACTAAAGCAATTCAGTAACAAAAGGAAAGACTTTTCAACAAAAAATGCTGGAACAACTATATAGAAAAGTGACCTTCAACCTATATCTCACACTATACACAAAAATTAGTTAGATTTGGGTCATAGACCTGAAGGTAAAATGGGGATGAAAATTGGTTTTGGAGGGTGAAAAAAATGTTTAGATATGATGATAGTTTGTGGCCCTCCAAAGAACTATAGTACAAAAACAGATATACAGTATACAGTGGTATTAATATTTCATGTTGGGAGGTTGGGGTGATTAGGAAAACGTATCTAGAAAGACTCCCTTGGAAGTGTTGTGGGTTGAGTTGTGTCTCCAGAAAAGATACATTCAAGTCATAGCACCTGGTACCTGTGAATGTGATTTTATTTGGAAATAGGGTCTTTGCAGATGTAACTAAGAAGTAAATGAAGATGAGGTCACATCAGAGTAGGGTGGGCCCTAGTTCAATATGACTCCTTGTAAGAGGAGGAGAGACATGGAGGCGGACACACATGTGAGAAGTGTGAAGACAGACACAGTGCATGGAGGAAGCTGTTTACAAGCCAAGGAATGCCAAGGATTCCTGGCAAACCACCAGAAGCTAGTAAGAAGCAAGGAAGAATTCTGGCTCTGCTGACATCTTGATTTTGGACCTCTAGCCTCCAGAACTGTGAAAGAATAAATTTCTATTGTTTTAAGCTACTCAGTTTGTTACTTTGTTTTGGTAGCTCTAGGAAATGAATGCAGGGGTGATAATATAAAAAAGGTTGGGAAACACTGTTCTAGAGGAAAGTATAGGATAATACGTTTGCAAGTTTGGGTTAAGTAAAGGTTTCTTAGATGGATCCAAGAGAGCACTAGTCATCATGGAAAAAATAATGAAAAATTGAACTTTATAAAATTAAACACTTCTGATCATTAAAAGATATTTAAAGATCATTGTTAAGAAAATGAATAGTGAATTAACAGGCTAAGAGAAAATATTTGTCATACATATATCTGACAAAGAGCATGTCCAGAATATATAAAGAACTCCTACAATTCAAAAATAAAGAGGCAATCCAATTTAAAAATGAACAAAAGACTTGAATACATAGTTCACAAAGGAAGATATTTGAATAGCCAATAGCACATTAAAAATGCTCAATGTAATTAGTCATTAGAGAAATGAAAACTGAAACTATGATGTAATACTACAACACATCCACTTGTATGGTACAATTAAAAAGACTGATGACACATGATTTACAATAGTCAAGATATGGAAGCAATCTAAGTGTCCATCAGCAGAGGAATGGATAAAGAAGATGTGTGTGTATATACATATATATATATATGTATATACACACACACATATATATGTGTGTGTGATGTGTGTATATACATATATATATGTGTATATATATGGTATATATAATAGACTATTACTTAGCCATAAAAAAGAATGAGATTCTGCCATTTGCAACAATGTGAATGGACCTAAAGAGTATTATGCTGAGTGAAATAAGTCAGATAGAAAACAAAATGTACTCTATGTTATTTACATGTGGAATCTAAAAAAATAAAAGAAACAAATATATATAACAAAACAGAAACAGACTGACAGATATAGAGAACAAACTGGTGGTTACCAGTGGAGAGAGGGAAGTGGGAGGGGCAATATAAGGGGTAGGGGATTAAGAGATACAAACTACTAAACATAAAATAGATAAGCAAAAATTGTACAGCACAGGGAAATATAGCCATTGTTTTGTAATAACTTTAAATGGAGTGTAATCTATAAAATATTGAATCACTATGTTATACACCTGAAACTAGTGAAATATTATAAATCAAATATGCTTCAATGAAAAAACAAAGACCAATGACCCCAAATGTTGGCCAGGATGTGGAGCAAGTGAGAGTATAAATTGTGTAACTCTTTTGAAAAAGGCTCCCATTTTCTCATAAAGTTAAGCATATACCTATCCTATGTCCTAGCAATTCCACTCCTATGTATCTACTAAAGAGAAATAAAAACGTATGTATACAAAAGACCTGCACACAGATGTTAATAGCCCCAAACTGGTAATAAGCCACATGTCCAAGAGAATGGATCACTACATTGTGATGCATGCTATTCACCAATAATAAGGAAAAAATGACAAACAGTCTCAACCACATAGATGAATCTTGAAAACATGCTGAGTGACAGAACCACACACAGAAGTGTACATATTGTGACAGAAACACACACAGAAGTGTACATACTGTACTCTCCCATTTATACAAAACTCTGGATCAGAAAAAAAAGACCCTGGAGTGAGAGTTGAGGAGGATTTACTTCAAAGGAACACAACTTTCTAAGATGATGCACTCTTGGACATGCTGATAGGAATGTAGGTTACATGTGTGTATGCATGGTTACAACTCATCAAACTAATAAAGCAGTTAATATCTATGCATTTTACTGTATGTAAATTCTCTCTCTCTCTCTCTCTCTCCCTCCCTCCTACTCTATCAATAGACAGACAGACAGACAGACACATGTGACTCTGCGGGAAGGTTACAGCAGCTGCCTAAGCACTATATACAGTTTGCTCACAAGAGCTTTGTCACCTTACTTTTTTATTTTGGACCCCAGTTTTCTCATGCAAAATGAGGAAACTGGGCTTCTTCAAGCTTTCAGAACTGTAGTACATCTGGATATGCTTTTCAACTCTAACATTTTGTGTGGTTTGCTATTTGAATTGCTTCACTTCATCAGCCCATCTGTTTGAAAACTCCTGGAACCCAGTTGCACCCTGAATGAATTAAAGTAGAGCTACTGAGGTAGAGGTAGAAGAACCCAGCTGTTTCTTGTTCCATGGCAAAAACAAAATAAATGCGTTTTCACCGATTTGGCTGTCATTGTGGAGGAGCCCAGTCAGGTGAGTGGATACCTAAGTTGAGGAAGCCTGGAAATTCCCCATTGGGACCCTGTTTGTATTTTGCAAGCTGTATGGATACAAGGGCAACTGTAATGCCAGGACGTGGTGGCTGATGTGCAAATGTAAAGCATATGTTCTTCCCCAGCTGGACCACCTTCCTGAGAGCCTAAACTCTTTGACACTCCTGGCTGATGTGCAGGTAAATCAAAGGAAGCACGTTATGAACCTGTGTAAGGAAAGTCAATTCATATAGTTAAGTCTTAATAAAAGAAATATAGGAAGACCAGGGCTTAGAAATTCCTACATTCTTTTCCCCCTATGGAAGTTTTGTTTTTAACATCTTTATTGGAGTATAATTGCTTTACAATGGTGTGTTAGTTTCTGCTTTATAACAAAGTGAATCAGCTATACGTATACATATATCCTCATATCCCCTCCCTCTTGCGTCTCCCTCCCACCCTCCCTATCCCACCCCTCTAGGTGGTCACAAAGCACCAAGCTGATCTCCCTGTGCTATGCGGCTGCTTCCCAATAGCTATTGGTTTTTAATTTTTTTTAAACGTCTTTATTGGAGTATAATTGCTGTACAAAGTTGTATTAGTTTCTGCTTTATAACAAAGTGAATCAATTATACATATACATATGTTTCCATATCTCTTCCCTCTTGGGTCTCCCTCCCTCCCATCCTCCCTAACCCACCCCTCTAGGTGGTCACAAAGTACCAAGCTGATCTCCCTGTGCTATGCGGCTGCTTCCCACTAGCTATCTATTTTACGAATAAAGACACAGACCTACTAGAGAACGGACTTGAAGATATGGGGAGGGGGAAGGGTAAGCTGGGACAAAGTGAGAGAGTGGCATGGACATATATAGCTATCGATTTTACATTTGGTAATGTATATATGTCCATGCCACTCTCTCATTTCGTCCCAGCTTACTCTTCCCCTTCCCCATGTCCTCAAGTCTATTCTCTATGTCTTTATTCCTGTCCTGCCTCTAGGTTCTTCAGAATCATTTTTCTTTTTTAGATTCCATATATATGTCTTAGCATACAGTATTTGTTTTTCTCTTTCTGACTTACTTCACTCTGTATGACAGACTCTAGGTCCATCCACCTCACTACAAATAACTCAGTTTCGTTAGAAATGCCTACATTTTATAAGAAAGTTGACAGTATTGAAACAAACATTTTCCACAAGGCATTCCAAAGTTTCTCTTTAAAAGCCTGCAGTTGGGGCTTCCCTGGTGGTGCAGTGGTTGAGAGTCAGCCTGCCCATGCAGGGGACACGGGTTCATGCCCCGGTCCGGGAAGATCCCACATGCCGCGGAGCGGCTGGGTCCGTGAACCATGGCCGCTGAGCCTGCGCATCCGGAGCCTGTGCTCCGCAACTGGAGAGGCCACAACAGTGAGAGGCCCGTGTACCGCAAAAAAAAGAAGAAAAAAAAAAAAAAAACCCTGCATTTGGCATGATCACTAAATTTGTTTTCTTTCCAGGTCTTTTTCAGAATGATTTTCCTAAGGAGACTGGCAACCTACTTTACCGTTCCTGTTTCCCTTTTATCTTTTATGGAAAGGGTATGTTACTTATATATATATATATATATATATATATATATATATATATAGCTGATTTTATAGCTGATTTTAATGAATGGTGATAGCTACAGTTGTTCTCTCCAGCACGAAGACCTGGTTGGAGTGAAGCCACAGCTAGTAACTAACAGGAACACATCATTATGGCTCAAAGTTAACATTGCAGGGAACAAACTGAGCTATGAGTTTACAATAAAATTTCACTTACTCTTTTAACCCTATTTCAGCAACATTTCAAAAGCAATCTATTTCATTGGCAGGTGGTATGATGTGGATTATTTAACATTTGTTCACTTGTTAATTTTTTAACATCTTTATAAGAGTATAATTGCTTTACAATGGTGTGTTACTTTATGCTTTATAACAAAGTGAATCAGTTATACAAATACATATGTCCCCATAGCCCTTCCCTCTTGTGTCTCCCTCCCTCCCACCCTCCACCCCTCTAGGTGGTCACAAAGCACCGAACTAATCTCCCTGTGCTATGTGGCTGCTTCCCACTAGCTATCTATTTTACGTTTGGTAGTGTATATATGTCCATGACACCCTTTCACTTTGTCCCAGCTTACCTTTCCCCCTCCCTGTATCCTCAAGTCCATTTTCTAGTAGGTCTGCATCTTTATTCCTGTCTTACCCCTAGGTTTTTCTGAACTTTTTTTTTTTTTTTTAGATTCCATATATATATGTTAGCATACAGTATTTGTTTTTCTCTTTCTGACTTACTTCACTCTGTATGACAGACTCTAGGCCCATCCACCTCACTACAAGTAATTCAGTTTCATTCCTTTTTATGGCTGAGTAATATTCTATTGTATATATGTGCCACATCTTCTTTATCCATTCATCTGTTGATGGACACTTAGGATGCTTCCATGTCCTGGCTATTGTAAATAGAGCTGCAATGAACATCGTGGTACATGACTCTTTTTGAATTATGGTTTTCTCAGGGTATATGCCCAGTAGTGGGATTGCTGGGTCATATGGTAGTTCTATATTTAGATTTTTAAGAAACCTCCATGCTGTTCTCCATAGTGGCTGTATCAATGTACATTCCCACCAACAGTGCAAGAGTGTTCTCTTTTCCCCACACCCTCTCCAGCATTTACTGTTTGTAGATTTTTTGGCCATTCTGACTGGTGTGAGTGATACCTCATTGTAGTTTTGATTTGCATTTCTCTAATGATTCGTGATGTTGAGCATCTTTTCATGTGTTTGTTGGTAATCTGTATTTCTTCTTTGGAGAAATGTCTATTTAGATCTTCTGCCCATTTTTGGATTGGGTTGTTTGTTTTTTTGGTATTGAACTGCATGAGCTGCTTGTATATTTTGGATATTAATCCTTTGTCAGTTGCTTCATTTGCAAATATTTTCTCCCATTCGGAGGGTTGTCTTTTTATTTTGTTTATGGTCTCCTTTGCTGTGCAAAAGCTTCATTAGGTCTCATTTTTGTTGTTGTTTTTATTTCCATTTCTCTGGAAGGTAGGTCAAAAAGGATCTTGCTGTGATGTATGTCATAGAGTGTTCTGCCTATGTTTTCCTCTAAGAGTTTGATAGTGTCTGGACTTACATTTTGGTCTTTAATCCATTTTGAGTTTATTTTTGTGTATGGTGTTAGGGAGTATTCTAATTTCATTCTTTTACATGTAGGTGTCCAGGTTTCCCAGCACCACTTATTGAAGAGGTTGTCTTTTCTCAATTGCATATTCTTGCCTCCTTTATCAAAGATAGGGTGACCATATGTGCGTGAGTTTATCTCTGGGCTTTCTGTCCTGTTCTATTGATCTATATTTCCATTTTTCTGCCAGTACCATACTGTCTTGATTACTTTAGCTTTGTAGTATAGTCTGAAGTCAGGGAGCTTGATTACTCCAGCTCCATTTTTCTTTTTCAAGATTGCTTTGGCTATTCCGGGTCTTTTGTGTTTCCATACAAAATGTGAAATTTTTTGTTCTAGTTCTGCGAAAAATGTGAGTGGTACTTTGATAGAGATTGCATAGAATCTGTAGATTGCTTTGGGTAGTAGAGTCATTTTCACAGTGTTGATTCTTCCAGTCCAAGAACATTGTATATCTCTTGATCTGTTTGTATCATCCTTAATTTCTTTCATCAGTGCCATATAATTTTCTGCATACAGGTCTTTTGTCTCCTCAGATAGGTTTATTCCTAGGTATTTTATTCTTTTTGTTGCAATGGTAAATGGGAGTGTTTTCTTAATTTCACTTTCAGATTTTTCATCATTAGTGTATAGGAATGCAAGAGATTTTTGTGCATTAATTTTGTATCCTGCTACTTTACCAAATTCATTGATTAGCTCTAGTAGTTTTCTGGTAGCATCTTTAGGATTCTTCTATGTATAGTATCATGTCATCTGCAAACAGTGACAGCTTTACTCCTTCTTTTCCAATTTGGATTCCATTTATTTCTTTTTCTTCTCTGATTGCTGTGGCTAAAACTTCTGAAACTATGTTGAATAATAGTGGTGAGAGTGGGCAATCTTGTCTTGTTCCTGACCTTAGTGGAAATGGTTTCATTTATTCACCATTGAGGGCGATGTTGGCTGTGGGTTTGTCATATATGGCCTTTATTATGTTGAGAAATGTTCCCTCTCTGCCTACTTTCTGCAGCGTTTTTATCATAAATGAGTGTTGAATTTTGTCAAAAGGTTTCTCTGCAACTATTGAGATGATCATATGGTTTTTCTCCTTCAATTTTTTAATACGGTGTATCATGTTGATTGATTTCCATATGTTGAAGAATCCTTGCATTCCTGGGATAAACCCCACTTGATCATAGTGTATGATCCTTTTAATATGCTGTTGGATTCTGTTTGCTAGAATTTTGTTGAGGATTTTTGCATCTATGCTCATCAGTGATATTGGTCTGTAGTTTTGTTTCTTTGTGATATGTTTGTCTGGTTTTGGTATCAGAGTGATTGTGGTCTTGTAGAATGAGTTTGGGAGTGTTCCTCCCTCTGCTATATTTTGGAAGAGTTTGAGAAGGATAGGTGTTAGCTCTTCTCTAAATGTTTGATAGAATTTGCCTGTGAAGCCATCCGGTCCTGGGCTTTTGTTTGTTGGAAGATTTTTAATCACAGTATCAATTTCAGTGCTTATGATTGGTCTGTTCATATTTTCTGTTTTCTCCTGGTTCAGTCTCAGAAGGTTGTGAATTTATTCCAGGTTGTCTATTTTATCGGCATATTGCTGCTTGTAGTAATCTCTCATGATCCTTTGTATTTCTGCAGTATCAGTTGTTATTTATCCTTCTTCATTTCTAATTCTATTGATTTGAGTCTTCTCCCTTTTTTTCTTGATAAATCTGGCTAATGGTTTACCAATTTTGTTCATCTTCTCAAAGAACTAGCTTTAAGTTGTATTAATCTTTGCTATTGTGTCCTTCATTTCTTTTGCATTTATTTCTGATCTGATATTTATGAGTACTTTCCTTCTGCTAACTTTGGGGTTTTTTTTGTTTGTTTGTTTGTTTTTGCAGTACGCAGGCCTCTCACTGCCACGGCCTCCCCCATTGCAGAGCACAGGCTCCGGACGTGTAGGCCCAGTGGCCATGGCTCACGGGCCCAACCACTCCGTGGCATGCGGGATCTTCCCGGACCGGGGCATGAACCCGCGCCCCCTTCATTGGCAGGCGGACTCCCAATCACTGCACCACCAGGGAAGCCCATAACTTTGGGTTTTTTTTGTGGTTATTTCTCTAATTGCCTTAGGTTTAAGGTGAGGTTGTTTATTTGAGGTGTTTCTTGTTTCTTGATGTAGGATTCTATTGCTATAAATTTCCCGTTAAAACTGCTTTTGCTGCATCCCATAGGTGTTGGGTGGTCGTGTTCTCATTGTCATTTGTTTCTAGGTAATTTTTGATTTCCTCTTTGATTTTTTCAGTGATCTCTTGGTTATTTAGTAGTGTATTGTGTAGCGTCTATATGTTTGCAATTTTTACATATTTTTTTCCTGTAATTGATTGATATGTAGTCTCATAGTGTTGTGGTTGGAAAATATACTTGATACATATTCAATTTTCTTAAATTTACCAAGGCTTAATTTGTGACTCAAGAAAGGATTTATCCTGGAGATTATTCCATGAGCACTTGAGATGAATGTGTATTCTGTTGTTTTTGGATGTTATGTCCTATAATTATCAATTAAGTCCATCTTGTTTAATGTGTCATTTAAAGTTTGTGTTTCCTTATTTATTTTCATTTTGGATGATTTGTCCATTGGTGAAAATGGGGTGTTAAAGTCCCCTAATATGATTGTGTTATTGTCAATTACCCCTTTTACAGATGTTAGTATTTGCCTTATGTATTGAGGTGCTCCTATGTTGGGTGCATAAATTTTTACAATTGTTATATCTTCTTGGATTGATCCCTTGATCATTATGTAGTGTCCTTCTTTGTCCCTTGTAATAGTCTGTTGTAAGTCTATTTTGTCTGATATGAGAATTGCTACTTCTGCTTTTTTTGATTTTCTTTTGCATGGAATATCTTTTTCCATCCCCTCACTTTCAGTCTGTATGTGTCCCTAGGTCTCAAGTGGGTCTCTTGTAGACAGCATATATATGGGTCTTATTTTTGTATCTATTTAGCCAGTCTACGTCTTTTGGTTATAGCATTTGGTCCATTTACATTTAAGGTAATTATTGATATTTATGTTCCCATTACCATTTTCTTAATTGTTTTGGGTTTATTATTGTAGGTATTTTCCTTGTTTTTCCTGCCTACAGAAGTTCCTTTAACACTTGTATTTAAGCTGGTTTGGTGGTTCTGAATTCTCTTAGCTTTTGCTTGTCTGTAAAACTTTTAATTTCTCCATCAAATCTGAATGAGATCCTTGCTGGGTAGAGTAATCTTGGTTGTAGGTTTTTCTCCTTCATCACTGTAAAAATGTCCTGCTGTTCACTTCTGGCTTGCAGAGTTTCTGCTGAAAGATCAGCTGTTAACCTTATGGGGATTCTTTTATGTGTTATTTGTTGTTTTTCCCTTGCTGGTTTTAATATTTGTTCTTTGTATGTAATTTTTGAAAGTTTGATTAATACGTGTCTTGGTGTGTTTCTCCTTGGGTTTATCCTGTATGGGACTCTCTGTGCTTCCTGGACTTGATTAACTATTTCCTTTCCCATATTAGGGAAGGTTTCAACTATAATCTCTTCAAATATTTTCTCAGTCCCTTTCTTTTTCTCTTCTTCTGGGACCACTATAATTCGAATGTTGGTGTGTTTAATGTCCCAGAGGTGTCTGAGACTCTCCTCAAATCTTTTCATTCTTTTTTCTTTATTGTGTTTTGCAGTAGTTATTTCCACTATTTATCATCCAGGTCACTTATCCATTCTTCTGCCTCAGTTATTCTGCTATTGATCCCTTCTAGAGAATTTTTAATTTCATTTATTGTGTTGTTCATCACTGTTTGTTTGCTCTTTAGTTCTAGGTCCTTGTTAAATGTTTCTTGTATTTTCTCCATTCTATTTCCAAGATTTTGAATTATCTTTACTATCATTACTTTGAATTCTTTTTCAGGTAGACTGCTTATTTCCTCTTCATTTGTTAGGTCTGATGGCTTTTTGCCTTGCTCCTTCATCTGCTGTGTGTTTCTCATTTTTTTTTTTTTTTTTTTTTTTGCTGTATGCGGGCCTCTCACTGTTGTGGCCTCTCCCATTGTGGGGCACAGGCTCCGGATGCACAGGCTCAGTGGCCATGGCTCACGGGCCCAGCCACTCCACGACATGTGGGATCTTCCCAGACTGGGCCATGAACCCATGTTCCCTGCGTCAGCAGGCGGACTCCCAACCATTGCGCCACCATGCAAGCCCTGTCTTCTCATTTTGCTTAACTTACTGTGTTTTGTGTCTCCTTTTCACAGGCTGCAGGTTTGTAGTTTCCGTTGTATTTAGTGTCTGTCCTCAGTGGCTAAGTTTGGTTCAGTGGGTTGTGTAGGTTTCCTGGTGGAGGAGACTAGTGACTGTGTTCTGGTGGATGAGGCTGTATCTTGTCTTTGTGGTGGGTGGGCAGGTCCACGTCTGGTGATGTGTTTTGGGGTGTCTGTGGCCTTATTATGATTTTAGGCAGCCTCTGTGCTAATGGATGGAGTTGTTTTCCTGTCTTGCTAGTTGTTTGGCATAGGGTGTCCTGCACTGTAGCTTGCTGGTCATTAAATGGAGCTGGGTCTTGGTGTTGAGATGGAGATCTCTGGGAGATTTTCACCGTTTGATATTATGTGGTGCAGGGAGGTCTCTTGTGGACCAGTGGCGTGAACTTGGTTCTCCCACCACAGTGACACAGCCCTGATGCTTGGCTGGAGCACCAAGAGCCTGTCCTCCACATGGCTCAGAATAAAAGGGAGAAAAGAAAGAAGGAAACAAAGAAGAAGTTAAAATAAAATGAAATAAAGTAAAATAAACTAATGTTATTAAAATAAAAAATAATTATTAAGAAAAAAATTTTTTAAGTAATAAAAAAAAAAACAATGGAAAGAACCCTAGGACAAATGGTGAAAGCAAAACTATACAGACAAAATCACACAGAGAAGCATACACATACACTCTCACAAAAAGAGAAAAAGGGAAAAAAAAATATATATATATATTGTTGCGCCCAAAGTCCACCTCCTCAATTTGGGATGATTCATTGTCTATTCAGGTATTCCACAGATGCAGGGTACATTAAGTTGATTGTGGAGCTTTAATCCACTGCTTCTGAGGCTACTGGGAGAGATTTCCCTTTCTCTTCTTTGTTGGCACAGATCCTGGGTTTCAGCTTTGGATTTGGACCCGCTTCTGCATGTAGGTCACCTGAGGGCGTGTGTTCTTCGCTTAGACAGGACAGGGTTAAAGGAACAGCTGATTAGGGGGCTCTGGCTCACTCAGGCCAGAGGGAGGGAGGGGTACGGATGCGGGGCGAGCCTGCAGCAGCAGAGGCCGGTGTGACGTTGCACCAGCCTGAGGCGCACCGTGTGTTTTCCCAGGGAAGTTGTCCCTGAATCACGGGACCCTGGCAATGACGGGCTGCACAGGCTCCCGGGATGGGAGGTGTGGATAGTGACCTCTGCTTGCACACAGGCTTCTTGGTGGCTGTAGCAGCAGCTTTAGCGTGTCATGCCCGTCTCTGGAGTCCACGCTGATAGCTGCAGCTCACCCTTGTCTCTGTAGCTCATATAAGCAGCGTTCTTAATCCCCTCTCCTCACGCACCAGGAAACAAAGAGGCAAGAAAAGGTCTCTTGCCTCTTCGGCAAGTCCAGACATTTTCCTGGACTCCCTCCCGGCTAGCCGTGGTGCACTAGCCCCTTCAGGCTCTGTTCACGCAGCCAACCCCAGTCCTCTCCCTGAGATCTGATCTCTGAAGCCCAAGCCTCAGCTCCCAGCCCCCGCCCGCCCCGGCGGGTGAGCAGACAAGCCTCTCGAGCTGGTGAGTGCTGGTCGGCACCGATCCTCTGTGCGGGAATCTCTCCGCTTTGCCCTCCACACCCCTGTTGCTGCACTCTCCTCCATGGCTCCGAAGCTTCCCCCCTCCACCACCCGCAGTCTCCACCCGTGAAGGGGCTTCCTAGTGTGTGGAAACCTTTCCTCCTTCACAGCTCCCTCCCAGAGGTGCAGGTCCCATCCCTATTCTTTTGTCACTGTTTTTTATTTTTTTCCCTACCCAGGTACGTAGACAGTTTATTGCCTTTTGGGATGTCTGAGGTCTTCTGCCAGTGTTTAGTAGGTGTTCTGTAGGAGTTGTGTCACATGTAGATGTATTTCTGATGTATATGTGGGGAGGTAGGTGATCTCCGCGAGTTACTCTTCTGCCATCTTGAAGCTCCTCCCATTTGTTAGCTTTTAAATACTTGAGGCAATTCCTTTATTGTTGCTCAGTGGTTAAAATTGCATTACATTCAGAACCCGGTGCTTGGTATATTACCCATCATACATTTTTAAACTTAAATTACATTCCAAACTCCTTTTTGAGATTAAGCCCATGACCACAAGTATCTGTTGAATTGTTCTTAAATGAGGTGACATACATTCAGCTGAGAGTAAACTCTCTCTCCTCCAGAATTCTATAGCATATTGTACCATCCATATGGCCTGGAATTAGAGCTGGTGAGCTTTCAGAAGTGCAAGGTCGGCACCCTAACCTGCTGGTAGTTATACTGTCAACTCCCCTTCCCATCACTCAGTTCCCAATTCTAACTCTCAATTCTCCCCTGGGAGGTTATGACAGTCATTTTGGTGGGGTCTCAGGAGGGAGACGAGACATACTCCTCTGGTTAGTATATCGTGTGTTCCATCTATGGTCCTGTGGCTACTTTTGACTGACCTCTACTGTGGGCTCTCTTTCATCTTTGGTTGACTGTAACTTCTTCTATTTCTTAACAGAATGCCAGTTGGTATAGGCACAATGTAGGCACTCAGTTTGTATTTGATGAATAAATTGAATACCTGCTTGTTCTGTATAGTTTCCCTTTTCCAAGGAATTTATGGAGTCCTATCTTAGGAGGCATTGATTTTCATATGATGCTGTGTCCTTTCTGCTGGACCTTTGCCAATCACCCAAACAGTAAGCTTATATGCCAATATTTTCTATAGAGACTTTATAAATTTGTTCTTAATGCTGGCCAGAATATCCTGGTTGCTATAAGTATAACCAGTACTTTTACAAATATGCCCTCAGGCATGTGCTAGGGGAATCTTCTAAAATATTTTTTTTCAGGAAATCAACAGTTATTGATCCAGGCATTGTGCTCTACATACATCATCTGGGTGCTCAACACTCAGTATGTCATTCAATAACAATAAGGAAATTATCCCCATTTAATAAGATAGGAAAGAGAGAACCTAAGCGGTTAAGTAACTGATCCAAGCATTCAGTATAGACAGTGTGCTACCAATGCTCTTTTCCACTACTTCTCAGCCACTAGTTTCTCTGACAAGGGTTATTTGAAGATGACAGAAAGCTTATTAAGTATTAAGTACACAGTGCTGATAGACTTGAGTGATACCACTCTGTTCTCTAGGCTTTATAGGGGAGATTGTTAGACTAGTCAGGTCGGGGTGCCCTGACATGTTGGGAGGACAGTGTGACCCATAACTCTCAAGGCCTTTTCCCAACCCTTAAAGCCACATTCTGTTAATCACTTTCCTTTATAACCACTCATAAGTGTTTCTTTCTTGTTAAGTGTCTGCAATCTCCATTTGGCTTCCAAATTAAGAAGCAGGCTGCATATTTCCTATGCACTCAGAGACTGCTGTGTGATGCCCTTACCTGCCTGCTTGTAATTATTCCCAGGGTTCTGTGATATTCCGTGATCTTGGTTTGGGGCTTAAGGTAGAGATTCATTACCATTACAGCAATATCATCTGGTGAGATACATTTTTTATAGTAGCCAGTACCAACTCTTAGGAAACCATGGGGACCAAAGGATTCACTTAGGAGGACGTGATAAGTAAATTTCTTTGAGGATAGGAACTGTGTCACACATCATATTTACCTGTGTATCACTGGCATCTGGCACAGTTCTTGGCACAAAATTATCCAGAACTGTTGGTGTCATAAAGAAATTAGATGTCATTGTTTGGTACATTAGAAATCAGTTGTCAAACTTTAGTACCTAAGTGAGAGGAGCATCTGTTTCTAGAAACCAAATTTACTCCCTAGTTCCCACTTCCATGTATCTAAGATAGAGTGAGATAATAAAATCGGCATTAAAAAGGCCATTTTCCCTTACTGCTATTCCATTTTCTTACATATTTCAAAGATGGCCTGTTGTTTTTCTGAGTGCTCCTATGTTTTCATTTTATACAAGACAGTACATTTGGGGAGTTACAGAAATTTAACACTATGAAAATTCATGTGAAGTCTGGAAACCTGAGCCTGGACAGAACTAGAGATGTAGAATATGAAGCTATACAGGAAAATTAAATAAACAAGTCTGCTTAGAAGGGGAGAGGGTTATAAATCCTTGGTGCTCAGATGTGTCTTTCTGCCCAGTCTCACCTGGGAGTTGGCTAATGAGCAGAGCTTCTCCAGGTGAGGGCCAGGTTTCACTGAATTTTGTTTCCCCAGCTCTTCACTAGTAATTTGAACATAGTTGGTGCGTAATAAGTGTTGATTGGATGGATTTACAGGGAATTAATGAAAAAATAGAAATTAAGTTCCTTTTAATTTACAAAATAATCAGGATCAAGAAGCTTGGGGATATAAGAGATCTATTTCTTGAATGTATATACTTTTTAGGTGTTAGAGGATGAAGAGAATAACTGATATATTTAGGTTAAGGTTTCTATCCTCTGAAGGCAAGAGCAGAAATGCCCTTCAGTGTGTGCATAGTCCTGCCATATGTTTATCTAAATGCACCCTCACCCAATGTGCTTAAGGAATATATGTGTTAAGGGATGATGGATTCCATCTGTCTACTTATAAAATTCTCAATTTCATGTATTTAGACCAATGGTTCAGTTCTGGATTCATGGAAAATCATAAGCATAGAATATTAAAAACAAACAGAACAAATCACAGCTCTGGCAGCCCCAACTATTTACACTGTTGTCACATCCTAGCTTTGGCTGAGGCCTGACAATTGCTTAGAATTGCACTTGATAAGAAAAAACGTACAGGCAGAAATATAAACTAGGTTCCTAGAGGGGTAACACAGGACTGGCTTTGTGTTGACAAAAAAACACCTGGGCTTAGATCATTAAATCCTCAGTCAAAGCAATAATGATTTCCGTTAATACTTCCAAAGCAAAATTTGGGGCATGCCAGGAGGAATGTTGTCCAAAGGTAATATTCCTTTTTCCTCTGAGCTATGGACGGATGGTTGCTTTTTTCTTTTGTCCTACCTTCCCCATCAACATTTATAATCTATTTATATCTATCTATGTATCTATCTATCTCTCTATCATCTATGTATCTAATATTTATCTATCATCTATGTGTCATCTAGCTATGTATATATCCATGTATGTATCTATCATCTATGTATCTATCTATGTATTTGTCATATATCTACCTATCCATAGATCTATGTACTAAATAAAGTGGGATGAAATAAGTTACAGAGTCATATGAGTGTAAGAACATTATATTTAGGAATAAGGCCTCTTTACTCTTGGCTCAAACACTCATATTTGTTTAGATTCTCTTGCTTAAAACAGTTATTTTCTCACAGTGTGTAATGCCCATCTGAGTCAATGCCTCCTCATTTCTCGTTTGCCTAAATATATTAAATTTTTTACATTGTATAATGCCTATATGTTTAGGTAGGTACTCATAAATATTTATTAAATGAAAGATTACAGGAATAAAAGATTGAAAATAATAGCACCAGAGGGCAGACATCAGAAGCAAGAAGAACTACAATCCTGCAGCCTGTGGAACAAAAACCACATTCACAGAAAGATAGACAAGATGAAAAGGCAAAGGGCTATGTACCAGATGAAGGAACAAGATAAAACCCCAGAAAAACAACTAAAGGAAGTGGAGATAGGCAACCTTACAGAAAAGAGTTCAGAATAATGTTAGTGAAGATGATCCAGGACCTCGGAAAAAGAATAGAGGCACAGATTGAGAAGATGCAAGAAATGTTTAACAAAGACCTAGAAGAATTAAGAACAAACAAACAGAGGAACAATACAATAGCTGAAATGAAAACTACACTAGAAGGAAACAAGAACAAAATAACTGAGGCAGAAGAACGGATAAGTGACCTGGAGGACAGAATGGTGGAATTCACTGCTGTGGAACAGAATAAAGACAAAACAATGAAAAGAAATGAAGGCAGCCTAAGAGACCTCTGGGACAGCATTAAGTACAGCAACATTCACACTATAGGGGTTTCAGAGGGAGAAGAGAGAGAGAAAGGGCCAGAGAAAATATTTGAAGAGATTATAGTCGAAAATTTCCCTAACATGGGAAAGGAAATAGCCACCCAAGTCCAGGAAGTGCAGTGAATCCCATACAGGATAAACCTAAGGAGAAACATGCCGAGACACATAGTAACCAAATTGACAAAAATTAAAGACAAAGAAAAATTATTGAAAGCAGCAAGAGAAGAATGACAACATACAAGGGAACTCCCATAAGGTTAACAGCTGATTTCTCAGCAGAAACTCTACAGCCAGAAGAGAGTGGCATGATATATACTTAAAGTGATGAAAGGGAAGAACCTACAACCAAGATTACTCTGCCTGGCAAAAATCTCATTCAGATTCGATGGAGAAATCAAAAGCTTTACAGACAAGCAAAAGCTAAGAGAATTCAGCACCACTAAACCAGCTCTACAACAAATGCTACAGGAACTTCTTTAAGTGCAAAACACAAGAAAAGAAAAGGAACTACAAAAACAAACCCAAAACAATTAAGAAAATGGTCATAGGAACATACATATCGATAATTACCTTAAACGTGAATGGATTAAATACTACCACCAAAAGAAACAGGCTTGCTGAATGGATACATAAACAAGACCCATATATATGCTGTCTACAAGAGACCCACTTCAGACCTAGGGACACTTACAGACTGAAAGTGAGGGGATGTAAAAGATATTCCGTGCAAATGGAAATCAAAAGAAAGCTGGAGTAGCGATATTCATGTCAGATAAAATAGAATTTAAAGTAAAGAATGTTACCAGAGACAAGGAAGGACACTACATAATGATCAAGGAGTCAATCCAAGAAGAAGATATAACAATTATAAATATATATGCACCCAACATAGGAGCACCTTAGTACATAAAGCAACTGCTAACAGCTATAAAAGAGGAAATCAACAGTAACAAAGAATACTGGGGGACTTTAACACCTCACTTACACCAATGGACCAATCATCCAAAGTGAAAATAAATAAGGAAACAGAAGCCTTAAATGACACAATAGACCAGATAGATTTAATTGATATTTACAGGACATTCCATCCATAACAGCAGATTACACTTTCTTCTCAAGTGCGCATGGAACATTCTCCAGGATAGATCACATCTTGGGTCAGAAATCAAGCCTCAGTAAGTTTAAGAAAACTGAAATTATATCAAGCATCTTTTCTGACCACAATGCTATGAGATGAGAAATGAATTACAGGGAAAAAAACGATAAAAAACACAAACACATGGAGTGTAAACAATGCGTTACTAAATAACCAAGATATCACTGAAGAAATCAAAGAGGAAATCAAAAAATACTGAGAGACAAAGGACAATGAAAACATGATGATCCAAAGCCTATGGGATGCAGCAAAAGCAGTTCTAAGAGGGATGTTTATAGCTATAGAAACCTACCTCAGGAAACAAGAAAAATCTCAAATAAACAATCTAACCTTACACCTAAAGGAACTAGAGAAAGAAGAACAAACAAAACTCAAAGTTAGCAGAGGGAAGGAAATCGTCAAGATCAGAGCAGAAATAAATGAAATAGAAAGAAAGAAAACAGTAGCAAAGATCAATAAAACTGAAAGCTGGTTCTTTGAGAAGATAAACAAAATTGATAAGCCATTAGCCAGACTTATCAAATAAAAGAGGGACAGGACTCAGATCAATAAAATTAGAAATGAAAAAGAAGAAGTTACAACACACACAGCAGAAATACAAAGCATCGTAAAAGACTACTACAAGCAACTCTATGCCAATAAATTGGACAACCTGGAAGAAATGCACAAATTTTTAGAAAGGTATAACCTTCCAAGACTCAACCTGGAAGAAACAGAAAATATGAACTGACCAATCACAAGTAATGAAATTGAAACTGTGATTAAAAATCTTCCAACAAACAAAAGTCCAGGACCAGATGGCTTCACAGGTGAATTCTATCAAACATTTAGAGAAGAGCTAACACCCGTCCTTCTCAAACTCTTCCAAAAATTTACAGAGGGAGGAACACTCCCAAACTCATTCTATGAGGCCACCACCACCCTGATACCAAAATTAGACACAGACACTACAAAAAAAGAAAATTACAGACCGATATCACTGATGAATATAGATGCAAAAATCCACAACAAAATACTAGCAAACAGAATCCAACAACACATTAAAAGGATCATACACCATGATCAAGTGGGATTTATCCCAGGGATGCAAGGATTCTTCAATATACACAAATAAATCAGTGTGATACATCATATTAACAAATTGAAGAATAAAAACTGTATGATCATCTCAATAGATGCAGAAAAATCTTTTGACAAAATTCAACACCCATTCATGATAAAAACTCTCTAGAAAGTGGGAATAGAGGGAACCTACCTCAACATAATAAAGGCCATATACAACAAACCCACAGCAAACATCATTCTCAATGGTGAAAAACTGAAAGCATTTCCTCTAAGATCAGGAACAAGACAAGGATGTCCACTCTCGCCACTATTATTCAACATAGTTATGGAAGGCCTAGCCATGGCAATCACAGAAGAAAAAGAAATAAAAGGAATACAAATTGGAAAAGAAGTAAAACTGTCACTGTTTGCAGATGACATGATACTATACATAGAGAATCCTAAAAATGCCACTAGAAAATTACTAATCAATGAATTTGGTAAAGTTGCAGGATACAAAATTCATGCACAGAAATCTCTTGCATTCCTATACACTAATGATGAAAAATCTGAAAGAGAAATTAAGGAAACATTCCCATTTACCATTGCAACAAAAAGAATAAAATACCTAGGAATAAACCTACCAAGGGAGAGAAAAGACCTGTATGACAAAAACTATAGGGGCTTCCCTGGTGGCGCAGTGGTTGAGAGTCCGCCTGCCGATGCAGGGGACACGGGTTCGTGCCCCGGTCTGGGAAGATCCCACATGCCGCGGAGCGGCTGGGCCCGTGAGCCATGGCCGCTGAGCCTGCGCGTCCGAAGCCTGTCCTCCGCAACGGGAGAGGCCACAACAGTGAGAGGCCCGCGTAACGCATAAAAAAAAAAAAAAAAAAACTATAAGACACTGATGAAAGAAATTAAAGATGATACCAACAGATGGAGATATATACCATGTTCTTCGATTGGAAGAATCAATATTGTGAAAATGACTATACTACCCAAAGCTATCTACAGATTCAATGCAATCCCTATCAAATTACCAAAGGCATTTTTAATGGCAGTAGAACAAAAAATCTTAAAATTTGTATGGAGACACAAAAGAACCTGAATAGCCAAAGCAGACTGGAGGGGAAAAAACGGAGCTGGAGGAATAAAACCCCCTGACTTCAGACTATCCTACAAAGCTACAGTAATAATGACAATATGGTACTGGCACAAAAACAGAAACATAGATCAATGGAACAAGATAGAAAGCCCAGAGATAAACCCACGCACCTATGGTCAACTAATCTATTACAAAGGAGGCAAGGATGTACAATGGAGAAAAGACAGTGTCTTCAATAAGTGGTGCTGGGAAAACTGGACAGCTACATGTAAAAGAATGAAATTAGAACACTCCCTAACACCATACACAAAAATAAACTCTAAATGGATTCAAGACTTAAGTGTAAGACCAGACACTACAAACCTCTTAGAGGAAAACATAGGAAGAACACTCTTTTACATAAATCACATCAAGATCTTTTTTGATCCACCTCCTAGAGTAATGGAAATAAAAACAAAAATAAACAAATGGGACCTAATGAAACTTAAAACCTTTTGCACAGCAAAGGAAACCATAAAAAAAGACAGCCCTCAGAATGGGAGAATATATTTGCCAATGAAGCAAGTGACAAAGGATTAATCTCCAAAACATGCAAGGAACTCATGCAGCTCAATATTAAAAACACAAACAACCTAAACCAAAAATGGGCAGAAGACATAAATAGACATTTCTCCAAAGAAGACGTACAGGTGGCCAAGAAGCACATGAAAAGCTGCTCAACATCACTAACTATTAGAGAAATGCAAATCAAAACTACAATGAGGTATCACTTCACACCAGTTAGAATGGGCATCATCAGAAAATCTACAAACAACAAATGCTGGAGAGCATGTGGAGAAAAAGGAAACCTCTTGCACTGTTGGTGGGAATGTAAATTGTTACAGCCACTATGGAGAACAGTATGGAGCTTCCTTAAAAAACTAAAAATAGAATTACCACATGATCCAGCAATCCCACTACTGGGCATATACCCAGAGAAAACCATAATTGAAAAAGATGCACACACCCCAGTGTTCATTGCAGCACTATTTACAGTAGCCAGGTCATGGAAGCAACCTAAATGCCCATTGACAGATGGATTGATAAAGAATTTGTGGTACGTATATACAATGGAATATTACTCAGCCTTAAAAAGGAATGAAATTGTGTCATTTATGGAGACGTGGATGGATCTAGAGACTGTTATACAGAGTGAAGTAAGTCAGAAAGAGAAAAACAAATGTATATTAACACATGTAAGTGGAACCTAGAAAAATGGTACAGATGAACCAGTTTTTAGGGCAGCAGTTGAGACGTAGATGTAGAGAACAAACATATGGACACCAACGGTGTAAAGCTTCGTGGGCGTAGGGATGGTGGTGTGATGAATTGGGCGATTGGGCTTGACATGTATACACTGATGTGTATAATATTGATGATTAATAAGAAACTGATGTATAAAAAAATAAATAAAATTAAATTAAAAAGAAAACATTCTCTGATATAAACTGTGCCAATGTTTTCTTAGATCAGTCTCCCAAGGCAATAGAAGTGAAAATAAACAAATTGGACCTAATCAAACTTATAAAAAAAGAAAAAGATTGAAACAAATAAATGAATTTAGTAACCATAGTTGAATACTGTAAACTGGTGTAGGTGTAAGAGAAATTGTGCAGATTTTGGAACCAGGCAGGAGGATAAGTGGACTCTACTACTTACTAGCTGTGGGGATGTGGACAAATGGCAGACCTTCTCAAAGCTGATTTCTCCATCAATGAAACATTTTGAATAAGAATGCATTTTGATCGTCAAAGCTGGTTCCCTGGCATCTCCTAATTATCTGCCTCCATTGCCAATTCTATCCCCTTTTACCATTATGAGTATTCCAAGTTAGTATAGTCCTAGGAAAGTTTCACTATAGGTTAAAATTATATGTTTAAGAAAGTACTCTGATTTGGAAGCTACCCCTGAATAATCATTCCACTTGTGTGAGAATGATCTGATCTTAGGCAAAGAATCAGATTTAAGAAAGCAGTGCAAATCTTAATCTGAGCAAAATATGATCCCAGTAAGCTTAATTCCCAAGACTGATGCCTTAGATCTGTTGAACTGAAATCAAAGTGAAGTGTACACGTGTGCTGGGGCCTCCTGTGGGGCTTCGTTCTGGGTTGGGGTGCATGTGAATGCAGGGGTGAAGAGTGGGGGCATTCAGACTGGATCTCATGTTTGCAAGATCCACCAATTTACCATTTTAGATACTGTTTTACAAACATACAATCATTGCAGTATGTGTTAAAGTGCTGATTTGTTAAATAAAACTTTTTAGGTAATATTCCACAAATTTTGTAACTCTCTTTTGGCATTCATGTTTGAAAAATAAAGTTAGATCCTTGTATAAATGGCTTTCTTTCTTTCAAGTTTTGAAAGCTCAATCCTGTGTGAGGCCACTTTTGTGCTTATGTGACCAACTTTTTCACAAGATGATGTGCTCTGTGACATGCCATAGAATTGCTTGGATTCCTTTTACCTCCGAGAAAACTAGGGCAAAGATTCCTTTACCACATTGCTTTTTAACCAGCCAATCACTATCCAGTAGTAGGATCAGTGATGGTTAAACCTGATGTGAAATTGAGTGCTCTTGACATGTTGCACAGCTATCCCTAGTCCCTGAATGCCAGAGCCAGGAGTTCCCTGGAACTATCTACTAACTGGGTGTTGACATGCAGAAGCCTAAGCTCTTAAGAAATTTCATGTGAAACATTTGTTTCTGGCAGTGGTGGTTTGGACCAAATTGACATATTTTAGGCAGAAGTTTTTAAAATATGTGGACTTGTCTATTTTTCCACATGTCAATTTTGCTTTATGTACTTCGATGTCAAATTAGTGTGTATAGTATATATATAAATTTAGAGTGTTTCTATCTATCTTCCTGATGAAGAAAAGATTTTACCATTATGAAATGACCCTCTATCTGTAGCAATGCTTTTTGCCTTAAAGTAATTTGTTACCTTTCTCTATAGCTTTTCTAGATCTTTTGGGTTTCTCTTTTTTATTTTTTTAACATCTTTATTGGAGTATAATTGCTTTACAATGGTGTGTTAGTTTCTGCTTTATAACAAAGTGAGTCAGTTATACATATACATATATCTTTTCCCATATCTTTTCCCTCTTGTCTCTCCCTCCCTCCCATCCTCCCTATCCCACCCCTCTAGGTGGTCACAAACCACCGAGCTGGTCTCCCTGTGCTATGTGGCTGCTTCCCACTAGCTATCTATTTTATGTTTGGTAGCGTATATATGTCCATCAGTGAGCCACTCTCTCACTTTGTCACAGCTTACCCTTCCCCCTCCCCATATCCTCAAGTCCATTCTCTAGTAGGTCTGTGTCTTTATTCCCATCTTACCCCTATGGGTTTCTCTTGATTGAACTAAAAATATTTTGTGATATTCCAGAAGTGAAGATCATAAGACTCATGCAAGGACAGATTAACCTTATTTTATTCAAATATATTCACCACTGATGTTCTGTGAACAACAATGATATTTTGTGTTCTGTACCCCTAATCCATATGGCTGTTGTAAGAGCTGTCTACTCTCACATGACCTTATCCCTGTGAGTGGGCATTTGACCCAAAGTGAGGCAATACTATTTTTTCCCCCCAGATTTTGAGTAGAACTGAGAATTTCAGTCTTTATTTTGTGCTAGAAATTGTAAAAAGTAATACCTGGGAGATTTTGGTACCCATGTTTCCCATGATGGGAATGTCAACGAAAGAGAATAAAACTTACCCGTAGAAAGAAACAGATAAGGGATAGAGAGAACGGGTAGATGGGATCCTATTTGGGTTGCTAGTTACAGTAGTTCCTGAAGCCAGCTGTATATATGATATTGCAAAATCGTCTTTTGTCTCAATCTTTCCTGGATTTTGAGACAATAATGCCAATCTCTAGCTCAAACTATTGAATTGAAATTTAATAGATAGAAATTAGATTTCTATCATTTGCAACTAAAAAAGTCTTTATTAATATGTTCAGGGATGAATTAGCCATTTTGGCTATAGGAGGATATTAGGCCATGGTTTTCAGAAAAAGAATTTCAGCAGGAGGCGCTGTGGTATCAGTTACAGCTTTGCTCTGGGATTTTAAGAAACAAGATGGCAGGCAGTGCCACACAAGGATTAGCACAGTCAATGTAACTTCTTTTAAGCAATGATGTCTGGGAAAAGTGTTTTATTCCATAGGGTGCACACACAAAGCCTCACCTTTGGCTTAGTGCATAACCTGAAATCAGTGAGCACCAGTCGTGAAAAATCACCCTACAGGCATGATCCCAAACTCTCTAGGCAAATGGAACAGTCAAGGGGTTAAAAAACAAAAAAATTGTGCATGATTAGGTGATAACTAAATGAGTTTGGATTAGTCTCACTTTGCAGCTTTATTACTATAGCAGTATTTGCGGGTATTTATCAAATCCTATTTCTTCCTCTTTGAATAAATGAAAATTAGTTTCAGTGGTTGAGATCTGCTTTGCTCTTTGAAGTCTTGATCTGTTACTCTTGCTTCTCTCTCTGGATTCATAGATAGCTGCCTGGTTCCTGTAATACTACTGAAAGCACAGCCTGCCAAGGGGTTGGTACCACTTCCTGTGGCAGCAGAAAAATAGCACAACCAATAAATCAGAAACATTCCAAACTGACTCTGAGTCCAATATTTGTTTGTATTTATTTAATTGTAAGAATATTATGTTTTTCTTTTTGTCAAGAATAAGAGAGAACTGTTATAGGAGTTGGTGAAATCGTAGGAAATGAGGCCAAGACATAAATCAGTCATGAATTACTCTTTTCATTTTGCCTTTTACCCTGGTCTGTCAAATTAGCAGAAATTAGAAATTCAGATTATATAATATAATTGGACTTTAGATAAATATTTACTTCAGTAATCCCTTATGAAACTGTATTTGCAAACTTTATTTACTCACTTTGAATGGGAATGCAAATCACATGACTCAAGCTGGCACTGGAAACCACCAAAGTACACAAAAAATAATAAGTGACAATAATGATGGAATAGTTCCTTATTTAGCTACCACAATTAGAAAATGAGATATGCTGTCTAGGTACATTTTATAAATAACTGCATATTATTTTTTAAATCACTGAACCTTAAAAATTAAAAATAATTTTATAAAATATTTCTAAGACAGATTACATATTTCCTTGTCTTACCATGTAGGATAGGAACTACAATAAAACTTATTTATTCAGTAAATACTTATTAAGCACCTACTATGTGCCGAGCATTGGGAGAGGTCCCCCAGCTATGAAGAAGAGCAAGACACACATTGTCCTTGACCCCATGGAGGTACATCTTAGGCATTATTTAATGACTCATTTGTTATTATGAATATGCAGTATAAAAGTGATGTTTTCAAGTGCTTTTGACTTAGGACTGAACATATTTTAACAGTTAATTTTGTTGCAGTCTAATCCCAAAACTTTTTTTTGTCTCATGACTTCTAATTTTGGAGTTTTGTTTTCTAAGACTTTCTACAAAATTAGGTTACAAAAAGTGTTCTATATTTTCTTTTTTGCTTATAGTTTTATACAACTGGAGTAAAGCTCTGTATATTGTACAAGGAAGAGATACAATTTTCTTTTGGAATTTTAAAAATTGAGGTAAAATTGACATATCACATTATATTAGTTTCAGGTATACAACATAATGATTTGGTATTTGTATACGTACATTGCAAAATGATCACCAAATAAGTCTAGTTAACTTGGGTCATCACACATAGTTACAAAAAATTTTTTTCTTGTGATGAGAACTTTTAAAATCTACACTTTTAACAACTTTTGAATATAATACAATATTAACTGCAGTCACCATGTTGTACATTACATCCCTATGACTTATTTATTTTATAACTGAAAGTCTGAGCCTTTGGACACTCCTCACCCATATCAGCCACCCCCTGAGGGGTACAGTTTTCTTTTTTTTCCCTATCATCAGCCAGTTTTTCTGTTAACACTTATTTAACCATTTATCTTTTCCTGTAGATCTGTGGGGCCAACATTATCAGTTGACAGTACTCCATGGATCTATTTCTGTTTTCCATTCCTGTTCCACTATTTGTCTCTCCTTGTGCTTCTGCAATCCTGCTTCTTATTACCCTGGTTTTGTAGGATGACCTAAGCTCTAACAAGCTAAACTCCTTTCTTTTCCCTTCCTTTTCATAGTTGACTTAACTATTAATATATCTGTGTTCTTCCCTATAAGTTTTAGAAAGTCAAGTTGCCCCAAGAGCCTATTGTAATTTAGATGCGAATTGCATTAAAGTTAGAAATTAATTTTGGGGAGAACTGACATCTTTACTACAACACATCAATCCTCCAGGAACATGGTGTTTTTGTTTCATTCATTTATATCTTCTTAATAATTAATTTTAGAACTTCTGTTTTTTGTAAATGTCCTATGTATTCTGTTAAGTGACATCCTAAATATTCTATGGGTTTTATTGTACTTGTAAATTATATAATATTTTCTAATTGATTATTACATGTGTATAAAAATTCTATTGAATTTTGTAAATTGATCTGTCTGGCAATAAAACTGATTTCCCACATTACCACTTTGATTTGTTGATTCTGTTGGGTTTTCTGGTTATATGATTATATCACCTTCATATAATGGGAGTTTTAGGTATTCTTTACAATCTTTATATCTCTGAACATTTTTCTTTGTCTCATAGCTAACTAACCAGGACTCTGAAGAACATAACAGTAATAGTTAGCATCCTTGTTTTTTTTCTAATCTTAGTGGGAAGTTTTAAAATTCCTCTGCTAAGAATAATGTTTGTTTAGGTTTTTGGTACATGGTCTTTATTAAGTTAAGGAAATTCCCTTTTATTCCTAGTTTTCTGAGAAGTGTTCTAGAAATTGTAAGTAGTTATTAAATTTTATCAAATTCATTTTTCTACATCCCTTGAGCTAATCATATGATTTTTCTCCTTTAGTTCATGAATATGGTGAATTACATTGATATATTTCTTATATTGGACCAACTTATGTTTCTGGAATAAACCGTACTTAATCATAATCTAGTATTTTTAATACACTCTTGGGTTTTCTTAGCAAATATTTTTATTTAGCATCTTGTACTAATGTTCCTGAATTGCCCTATAATTTTCTTTCTCTGACTTGTTTTTACGTAAGAATCAAGGTTATACTAGTCTCATAGAATGAGTAAAACAGTGTTTCCTTTTTTCCTACATTTTATAATGACATATAAAATAAGGATATGTTCTTTGAATATGTGATAAAACTTAGCTATTCAATTATTGGGGATTGAAGCTTTTGTTGCATGGAGGATTTCATTATTATTTCACTTTTTATTTTTATCTTTTAAATTTAAGTATAGTTGATTTACAATGTTGTGTTAGTTTCAAGTGTACAGAAAAGTGATTCGGTTCCATTTCACTTTTAAAATTACTGTTTGTTTATTCCAGTTTTTAATTTTTTTAACAAATTTTGACACTTTATATTTTCCTTTGTGTCTACATTACCAAATTAGTTACTGTATGATTATTATTCCCTTAATTTCTGTTGTAACTATTGTTATTCTCTTTTTCACAATGTAATACTTTGCTATATTGTGTACTTTTGCAATATATACTATATATATTGATGAATTAGAGGTAGTATATGATACACACAATACTATACAAAATACTACATATACTATATGCACAATATGTGATGTATATTCCAAACAAATGTAAAAATACATTGTATCACATATGATACTATATATTTCTATGTACTAGCTCCATTACCATAAGTACAATATATAATAGAAATGTAAGTCTAATATATATACTGCATATAGTATAAATGAACGTTAGAAGTTATTATATACATTATTCAAAGTTATTACTTTTCATTCTGTATTTATTTATCTCTGCACTAATGTTCTCTTTCTCTCTCCACGCCTCACCTCCACACTCCCACTCTTACTAATGGTTTGTTTATATTACACATTTTTTCGTATAACCAGTTTCAGGCACAGTTAATCTCTACTGTTTTTTTGTTCTATCTTTCACTGAGTTCTCCTTTTATCCTTACTGTTTCCTATTTTGTTCCTTTGGGTGTGTGTTCCTTACTCTTTTTTCCAGATTCTTGAGTACTTAGTACTTGTTTTCAATTTTTCCTGTTTGTTGGCAAATGTATTTCAAACTAGAAATTTCCCTTTAAGTATTTGTTTGTGTTCCAAAATTTTGGCATATTTCTTTGTGTCTCAGTTCTGAGTATTTTGTAATTTTCTTTATGGTATTCTTTACAATCCCAGGGTTAGTTGATAGTATGTTACTCCATTACCATGCATATGAGATTAGAAAAAATCCTGTTGTTGGATTCTAATTTTACTGTATGATGAACAGAAAATATAGTCTGTATGATGTTAATTTTTGAAATTTAATACATAAAGAGTTTTATGGATATTCCATATTTGCTCAAAAACAATGTTCATCTCCGTTTGGTATAAATTTCTATACATCTATTGGTTTATGTTTATCAAGCATGTTATTTAAATCTGCTATAGTCCTTTGCTTGTTTTTAAAACTTGATTTAAAATTTCTGAAAAAATTATGCTAAAATCTACAATTATTGATTTTAACTCTGTATAATAATGTTTTATATATTTATATATTTACCTTAGGCATGTATATGTTCATTATACTCATACCTTTTGATTTATTATTCCTTTTACTAACATATACCATCTCATATAACCCATGCTTGGAGACAACAAGGAAGTGAGAAAATTCTAGATGGTATAAACATTAAGAGATTTGGTGGCCAATCATATATGAATGAGAAGGTGGCTTCATGAATTACTCTCCAGTTTTTAGCTTGGAAATCTGGATGGATGACAATATTAATTACTGTGATCAAATACACAGAAGGTTTTAAGGGCAGGAAGGGGTGAAAAAGATGAGATGAGCAAACATTTATTCATTCATTTCTTTCCTTGTTAAGTAAATATTTACTGAGTGCTTATCATATGTCAGGCATTATACCAGGCACATTTTTGCAGAAAGTTTTCAGGGAAGGTTTAAGATGAATCAGTCTTAAGGCTCCGTAAAGGTTTCCTCACAAAGCACCAAAGTGTAGGGACAAATCATGATGTAGATATTCATATGCAAGAAATTGAATGTGGTGGGTTTTATATAGTGCATAATAGAAGTCAGTTCAACAAACTCTCCAATCATCTTTAGGGAAGTTTTCAGGCTAAATAAATTTAAGGCAACAGATTAGCATTCTTTACAAACTACAACTTGATTCCAAAATTTTAAAAAAATTCAATTTACTCTTGTATCTACAATAACACCAGCTGTTAGCATGAGACTTGACCTACAATACAGTCTCTTAAAAGCAGCGGTTTTCAAACTTCAGTTAGCCTATGAATTACCTGGATGCTTGGTAAAAATGCAGTTTCCTAGATTCCAACCTCAGGAGGTCTGGAATCAGCCAAAGAGTCTATCTACATTTAACAAACTCTTCAGCTTTACATGATACTAAAACTATATTTTGAGAAATGCTGCAGTAAACTTTACTACTTCAAATTATAGAGTGTTTATAGACAAACAAAACCTCCCAAAACTTACTGCCTCCCAGGCTAGGAATAGACAGTTGTAATACCTGTAGACTTATTTGGATGTGATCTTGTTTTTCAGGTGCTGCAAATTTGCTTCTTAAATACATTTAGAACAGTTTTTGCAGTGTATTAATAACCTAAGGGAAATATTCTTCATAGAAAATATGAAGAAAATAATTTTCTTACATTTCCAGCGCACAGTCTCCAAGATGGTCTAATTTCTATACTTGAGTAAAGGCTTTATTTTCTACTCAGATATTCCTTTTAAAATAATCTCAGCCTCAGTGACCTCACACATTCTTTACTAGCTCATTCCATTGTGGAAGGGGGGCATCTTGGTAGTTTCCTGATTTAGGGAAAAGAAAGTAATGAACAATCTTTCTAGTTTTCTTCCTTAGCTGAGAAGATTAAATTTACTCATTTTGACCCTGCTAAAATCTTATTTTCCCCTTCATATATCAGATATACACAGCAAGGCACAGTGCCCTTTGATTTCTGTAATCATCTTGGGAGCATTTTTGGGGAAAACACCATGTCACCCCTTATCCATAAAGAGATTATTTTTTCCTCCCCCACTTAGGAAAACTCCCTTGAAATTGCTTCCCGCTGACAATTGAAACAAGTTTGGAAAGCTATTCAACTTTAATAATAAGAGATTCTATGTAGATTAAGACCTGCTTAAATTCAGAACTGTTTTAGGATTAAGAGGCAGAAGTATAACTGAAAATAAGGTTAAAATTGAATCTAATTTAATATCCATGGCATTAAAGGGATAAAGTCAATCATCATGTATTAGCAGACATAGACCTTTGGACTAGGATAACATGATTGCCCCCAAACTGAACATTCAATAGATAATGTAATGAATAAGCATATATAATAGGCCATTGTGTTTGAACTTAGAAAATTATAAAAATTTATGGTCAAGCAATGTACAAGTGGTTTTTCATAAAATATCCTGAGCTGACAACTAGATTAAATGGAAAAACACATAGAAGATTGGAAGAGGGCCATTGTGAATGGAAAAGTACACACTGAAAAAGAAATTAGTGTCATCAGACATGAGGCTGTTGGAGGACCTGGATTTAACCCAACGACAAATGAAGAGACCCTGCTGTGGCAGAAGGAGACTGAAGAGCCACACAAGGCTGGAAACCGAGGAGGACACAGAGGTGTCAAGAATTTGGAAGCCCAGGAGCACACAAGTATTTCCCATAATAAAAACAACTGTCATGTTTGATGACTGTATTTAGTATTTGTAGCCTACATTGTCTCTCTTATCTTCTGATCTAGTAATGCCTGATCAAAATATTAATAATCTTTGCTCAGTGTGAATTGTTGATAGAAGGCCTAGGTTGCAGCTTGTGATACTGCCAGCCTTTTCTAACTATTTATTAACCACTTGGTTGATTAATTGTTCTGGAATTTTGACAGGGACTAGTATTGACTTTCCTGTCTTCTCATTTTCATATTCCATTTGATCCTTCTCTTTGAAAAGCAGAATAACATTTGCCAGTCTTAAGTTCTGGTTATTAGAAAATGTATATTAAAAGCATAGGGAGATACCACAAACACATATTAGAATGGCTAAAATTAGAAAGATTGACCATAACAGTACTGATGAGGTTGTGCAGTAACTGAAACTCAGACACTGCTGGTGGAAATGTAAAATGAGTAAAGACCATTTTGAAAAACACTTTGGAAGCTTCTTAAAAAGTTAATGTCCACACTTACCATAGGATCCAACCATTTCATTCTTAGGTGTTTACCCAAGATAATGGAAAGCATGTAACAGAAGACTTGTGTGCAAATGTTCATAGCAGCTGTATTGGTAACAGCTGGAAACTGGAGACAATCCCAATACCTGTCAATAAGTGAATGGATAAACACATCTTTTATATGGATAGATATGTTATGGTGTATCTATGCAGTGGAATACTACTTGGCAATAAACAGGAAAACTATTGATACATGCCACGACATGAATGAATCTCAAAATTTCTGAATGAAAGAACCAGAAAAAAAAAATGTGCTCTATTATTCCTTTTATTTGAAATGCTAGAAAAAATGAACAAATCTATTGTGACAGAAAACAGTTCAATGGTTTCTAGTGCCAGGGGTGGGTGGGGAGAGAAGGGAGAAATTACAAAGGGACACAAGGAAACTTTTGGGCTGATAGATATGTTCTTGATTATGACAATGGTTTCATAGATGTACATATGTGTCACAAGTCATCAACTCGGATACTTTAAATATGTGTAGTTTATCATAAGTGAAATAGGGCTCAATAAGGTTGAACAAAAAGTAAAAAAAAAAAGTTAGCATAAGCTTTCACCATCAGTATCAGGAAAAAATAGAATGCATCTGGGTAATGTATGCATAGGTGGCCCGGCAGTACGTGTGGAAGCCATAAGAGTTTCATGAGCTCCATTCAAATTGGTTTCACCTGTAATATTTTTAGCTAACAAATGTATATATAATTTGCTGGCAAGCAAGGTAAATTGTATGACCATAAAAGCTTTGGTATGGTGATAGCCACAAAAGCAAATAACTAAGTAAGTAAGTAAGATTGTCATGGTTGGTATATAAAAATAGTACCACCTGAAGTGAGGGCTGACCTGTGCTCCTGTTGGAGCTTCCTCTGACACATTATTGACAAGCTGCTAGTGCTGGGCTGGGGGAGATTCTGTTTTCTGCTCTGAGATTGATGATTATGTATACAACTGCATAGAGAAATAGATGTGTGAAAACCCTCATTCTTGTGAAGCTTCTTTGCTCTAACTTCTAGCATAGGTTGTTTGCCTTTTAGACCCCAAACGTATTCCCCTTCGGTGGCTTTTAAACCTGTGGTTCTGATTTCAAATGCAGATTCTGAGGTCACTGCCAAGATATTCAGGAAGCCTGAGGACAGAGAGGGGAATATGCATTTTATAAATAGGTGGTGTGACACAGAAAGGCTGAACATCATGCTTTATCTGCAGCCAGATAATAAAAAGTTTATCTCATCTCTATCATTTCTCCAAACTATAGATTATTAAAGCTGTTACACAACTCCTCAGTACTATCCCAGCTTTTAAAATTATAGACGAAAGTCTTTCAATGTCATATGCCTTCATGAGGAAAAGTTTTAAATTTTATTGTTTTAAATTTTATTGTTTCATCTACCAGAAAAGTCAGTTAAAAATAGAAACATTTTTCACAGCATTTATTGCTCTATCATCAGCCTTTGAGTTTATAGATTACTGAAATAAATGCACTACCAGAAGATGGGCCCCCGGTCTGCATCTGCTATAATCTAATTACTCTGCAGGTGTAATAACCTTGATAAGCTTGTGCATTAGCAATTCAGTTTCTAATGTGGGTTGGTTAAGGAACTGAGTACCCTAAGTACAGATTCCAGAACATGCTAGAAATAACCACTACAAGATGTTCTGGAACTGAGCTATAATATTAGCTTAATAGATATTGGCAGGCATTCTTTTATTTGATAAAACAAATAAGGCAGTGGAATTTATTGTACTATTCAGTAGGGGGAAAAAATAAAAAAGCCTGTACAGAGAAAACAAAGAACCCCTTTTGCTTTTAATAGAGGCACTAAAATATGTGCCTAATAAAAGGGGCTGCTTCCACATCTTGACCTCAGCATCCTCATGGACCTCCTCCTCTGCCCCCTTCCCCAGCCCTCTCTTCAGCCAATCAATTGCAACGTTCTTATTGAATTGACCTGCATAGCATCTCTCAGCTTGTTCTTGTCTCTCCATTCTCACCTGGGTCAGACCTTCCTCGCCTCTCACCTCACCATGTACCACAGCCAAATCTAACGCAGAGTGTGTCTCAAAATGTGGTCTTCAGACCAGCAGCATCACTTGGGGACTTGTTAGAAGTGCAAATTCTCAGATCCCTCTCCAGACCTCCTGAATCAGAAATTCTGGGGGTGGAGCCCAGAGACTCTGGCTTAAAGAGTCCTCCAGGTAATTGTGATACATGTTCAGTGAGAACCATTGCTCTAACCATTCTCCCCTTTGCCAAGTTCTCCTCTCAGCCACAATTATTTTACTTACCACTGTCGGAGAGTTTCCAAAGCACAAATATGATCATATCACTCTCTAGGGTAAAGACCTTCAATCCCTCCTTGTGTGTATACCAGTAAAATCTATCATCTCCTGAGCCCTTCCTTTGTGCTAGGCAGTGCAGCTCCCAGGTGGGCATAATAAATATTTGAGAAATGGGTGATGCATGGATGTCTGGCCACCTGCTCTTGTGTGGTGTCAGAGTGCAGTGGGCCCATCAGTAGTTCTTAGCCCTGGTTACACATTAGAATCACCTTGGGGGCTTAATAAAACCACTTCACCCAAGAACAATTAAACGGGTCTTCCATCATATTTTTAAAAGCTCCCTGGAAGTGGCGTGCATGAAACAGGGCTTGAGAGCCACCAGTCTCTGTGACTCCTGCCTTCTGGACATGTTTCTCCCACAGTGAGAGTCGCTTTGTCCCCCATCTGCAGCACCTACTGCCTTGCTCCTGGCTCCGTCATCAATCTTGTTCTTAGACAAAAGAATACAAGAAACCAGGGTGCAGTGGCTGAGCTGATTCAGCATCATGTCATCCACTACCTAACTAATGTCTTGAATTTAGAAACTGCCCTGGCTTCCCTATAGTCTGCTATCTACAGAGCAGCCAGATTGAGCTTGTTTAAGTCTAAAATCATGGCAGTCCTCTGCTCAGAACCCTCCAGTGGGCTTCCCATCTCACTGACCATGAAAGCGAAAGCTCACTCAATGACTTATGTATCTTCTTTTCACTCTACCCCATACACCCATTCACCCTCTGGCCACAGCAGCTACAATTCTCCCTCCAGCCACATTGATCTCCTTGCCTTTCCTTGGGCACAATCCTGCCTCAGGACTTTTGCACGTGCTTGTTCCTCTGCCTCTAGTCATTCTCCCCCACTTAGTCACACACCTTCCTCCTTTACCTCTTTCAGGTCACAGCTGTCACCTTCTCAATAAGGCCTACCCTGACCAGTCTAAAATTTCAAACATCTTCCCAGTGTTCCCTAACTTCCTTCTTTGCTTTATTGATTTATTTATTCAGTATTATATTTATTTTCATTTTTAAATACATCTTTATTGGAATAAAAATGTTTCACAATACCGTGTTAGTTTCTGTTGCACAACAAAGCTAATCAGCCATATGTATACACATGTCCCCATATCCCCTTCCTCTTGAGCCTTTCTCCTATCTTCCCTATCCCACCCCTCTAGGTCATTGCAAAGCACTGAGCCAATGCTTTATTTATGTATAGTGTTTATTATGTACCTCTGAGTGCAACTCTATAAGGGAATTTTGTCTGTATTATTCATTGCTGTATCCCCAGTACTTAGAACAGAACATGACACATAGTGAGTGGTTAATAAATATTGATAGAAAGAATGAAAGTCTAGCTCCCACGGTCAGGCTGCCAGTTTCCTAGTCCACTGTAGAGCCTGGGCTCTGTCTTGACCCCTAGGTGATCTCTCCTCCACCCTGGGCCATCTAAGACAGGATCCCAGCTCTCCTCTGGCCTGGCTTGTGGGAGATGTAGAGCTGCTCTGAACATCACTCAAGTTTGCATGCTCACAACTATTGCCACACCTCCTAGCCCTGCCTCTACCCTGCCTGTTGTATTCCTCTGTTAGCCCACATCGGCTCACCAAATTCTGTTGCCTATTTGGACAGCTGTCTATCTCTAGGTGTCATATGTAGTCTATACTAATCTGGTGGGGGACATCTGTGGGTGGGCCTAGTGTCCATGTTCTTAGCCTGTTCCATTTATGTCTTGAGCTCCAAACTCCTTTTCTGACAGAGGATCTGTTGTGTATTGGAAACATTCAAACAAGATCAATCATTATATTTATTTATCTATCTGTTGTCCATCTACCTTGACTGTGAGCTCCAAGAGAGCAGGGATTTTCATCTATTTTTCATTCATTGTTGTTTCTCCTGTGCCTAGAACAGTGACTGACAATATTTATATACTGTAGTCACACAATATATAAAAATCTGTTGAACGAATGAATAAATGAATTCCACTGTTATTGTTTAAGACCTTTGCTGCCACTGCTGAATTCTCAAGTTATGAAAATTAAGTAAAAAAATCAACACAAAGCAATGATTCTGTTTGAGAGAAGTTACAAAGTAAGCTGCCATGATTTTTGATTAGTTCTTCATCATTCAAACCCTTTGTTGCTTGGTCCTGAAAAGGGAGTAAGCAAGAAATAAATCAAATGTATGGAAAGTCACTTTAGCAGTGCTAATAAAGGTATAAACTAACATTAATGGAGTTTCACAGCCATAATAAAAAGTCAACAAGCATCTATTTTAAAATTTGAAAAATTGGCATCTAGAAGTTTCCAAACATCCAGATGTTAGATGAGATGTAGTACAAGCAGATATGTAATTGACACTTTTACTTTTCATGGTGAGACTCAGCCTTAAGGAAATTAGAAGAGAAGCAAGCTATTTTTTCTTATGTTGAAAAAATGGCAATTTTGGATATCTTCTTATGATGATATTTCTCAGGTCCCAACAGCCTTGGGAACAAAACCAAAACCAAAACCAAATGAAACCAAAATAAAATAAAATATCCGAAGCTTCGGATGGTTCCAGAAGTGCTGGTTCTCCCTCTTGCCTCAGATAGGAAAAAGAACAATAATGACAATGACTCTTATTTGGAGGTGCTGTGCAGGACACTTACATACATCATCTCACTTGGTCATCCCAATTGTCTACTGAGAAAGAAGTCATCATCCCCAAGTAAAAGATAAAGGAAAATCTTAGTGACTTTCAGGGGGAATTAGTGGAGCCAGGAAGGAAAAACTCTTCCTTGCCCCTGGCTTCCATTCATCGCCCACCTCCCAGTCTTCCCCTCCTCAGCTGTTTTCATCTCTCTGCTCATGGCAGTGGACATCCTTACCCTAACATATAAGCGTAAATTATTTAGTATGAATGTGGGACATATTTATACTAAAAAATCATTTGTTGTTTATCTGAAATTCAAACTTAACTGGATGTCCTGTGTTTTTATTTGCTGAATCTGACAATCCTATTCCTGGTTTCTTCTTTGAAAGAATATTATTTTGTGCTGTGATATAAGAGAGTTAAAGAATAAGAAGGAAAACTGTAGGAAGACTTATGCATCTTTTTAATCTGCTACCTCTTTCACCTCATTTGCCTATAACACCATTTACCAAATTGAGTCTGAAGCCAACCTTATTTGTGACCCTTTTCTCCCCAGGAGATGATGAGCATCTGGGGACGGAGGGTTCTTTGGATGTCCTACTGCAGCCTCTCCCCAGTGCCTGGTTCGGTGCCTTCACAAAGGGGCTCCATCTGTTGGCTCCGTCCAAACCAAACTGTGCCAACCGAGAGGGGCTGAGCAGGACAGGAATGGGTGCCTGGTGGGGAGGGCTGATCTGGCCCCTTGCTAACACTTATTTGTGACCTCAGGTCAATACTTTCATCATCATTTGCAGACATGGCAGAGCTCTTTGAGTTACCTGACATGTGTGTTCCCAGCTGAGGGGAGTTAGGCTGGGCTCCACCTTCTTGTTTCAGCTCATACTGTAAACAGCTGTCCTCCCCAGAGTGTATTAAGTGCCTTTTTTTTTTTACATTTTTGTGGCTGATTTTGCTGTTTAAAGTGGCCTAAAACAGCAGTGCTGAAGTGTAGTGTGGTGTCCCTCAGCACACTAAGTGTGCCATATGGAGAAAATAGGTGTCTCAGATAAGCTTTGTTCAGTCATGAGTTAGGCTGTTGGCTGAGAGTTCAATGTTAACGAATCCTATATATGGCCTTTAAACAGAAACACACATAAAACAGAATATGTATCCATCTGCTGATGAAGATGTTGTGACCAGAGGCTCACACAAACCTAACCTACATTTCCCTGAGGAGCAATGATTCTGAATTTTCTAATTTAGTGTTTGTGGTGACTTGATAAACATAACTGTTGTGAATAATGAGAATCAACCTGTATATCCTAATTTTCTCATTTCTAGGGTTGTGACAGGCAATTCATCATGCCGGCACGGACACCTTGGGGGTCAGGGAGACAGATTACTAAAACACTTTTCTCAAAAGAGGGAAAAGGCTGGCAGACTGTGATATTAAAATCTAGAGAGGGGATGCCAATGGACTTGCTAGTTTTTCCACACGTTGAAGGTGATCCTTTTGAGAAAATACCAGTGGCAAGCCTTCCTTTTTCTGGCATTTATTTTTCCTTTACAAACTTAATTTTTATTCCTACTTTTCTGGAAGAAAGTTTCTGGGCAACAGTTGATGCTACTTTTGGGATTTTATCTTGGGATCAGATATCTTTTTGTTCTGCTCTTAGAAAATCCAAGGAGAGAAAGAGCAATAGATTGCTTCAGAGCTTGACAAGCATAGGGTTAAGAGGTTCCATGAGATTTTTATTAATATAGCTAGGGAGGGCCAGAAAGAGCGGTTTACCCACCTCAGTCCCCTTAACCCCATTTTGCCTGAATGACTCAGTTATCTATTGTACTGGATCTTGTTTCTTCTGGGAATTCTGAGGGGCATTAAAATTAAATCAACATTACTCAAAACATTTTATAACTGTTGCTTTTGAAAGAAAGCCTTGTCCAAATGGCCTCTCATCTCCTGAAGTGGGGTGCAGAGATCTTTGAACAAAACCACAGGTAGATTAGATGTTCTCTCTTCAAGCCCTCTTCTTCCCTCCCTCCCTCCCTCCCTCCTCCCTCCCTTCCTTCCATCCTTCCTTCCTGCCTCTCTCTCTCTCTCTCTCTTTTTACTTTCCTTCTTTCTTTCTTTCCATTAAAGAGAATAAAGCACATCTCGCTGAACTGGCTTGTAATGATGTCTGTTAAACATGGCAAGTTGTAGGAAATACATAGTATAGTTTTGTTGTAAGAAGAACATCTGTGCATAGAAAAAGTATATAAGGATAATACCAATCTGTTGATAATGGTAATCTTGGTGGACATTTGAATTGGATCTGGGGGGTTGGGGGGAGGGGAGAAGTTGAGGGTGGCTTTTATTTGTATTATTTATATGTTTTACTGTTTATTTTATTACAATAAACATGTGTTACTTTTATAATGATATAAAAACTCCTGAAAGGTTGCCAAAAGTTTGATTTCTCATTCCGGGAACTTCTGTGGAGAGGCAATGACTACTTCCCTCTTGAGTGACCACACACGGCAGTGCTGGGCTGCCATCGCGTGGTGCTTCCATCATCCATTTAATTGGTGCTGTATGGATTTAGATGCTCTGCACCTCATTTCTGAGTTACCTGTATATGGGTATCTGTGACACATCAACACACAGGTATGCAGAATGTGTATCTGTGAAAACAGCAGCTGGCAAGAAACGAGGTCCAGTTAAATGGCGCCTAGTTGGTGTACGAAAGCTGGGAGCTCGCAGTGACAACATATTCACTGAAACTTGATGACCTTGACCAATGTGATTGTTTCTTAAGTAGCACGACTGAGAACTTGTCCTTGACAGATAACAGGAGGGGGAAAGATGGCGATTAAAGTGCTGCACTGACCTGAACCCAGAGTGAGAATTCCAGGAACTCTGCTTTCAACAGTTTTATCCATGATCAGTTTAAAAGATGTTTGAGGACTAGTCAGCATATTTGTTGAAATGGCGTAATTAATTATGTGCTTTGTAAAAAGAAATATTCTTTGAGCTTTAATTGATTCATTCAGCTATTCAACAAACATTTACAGAGTTCCTACTATGTGCTAAGCACTGGGCACAATTTAAATATGAAATGGATTATTCAGTTGTGCTTAGCAAAGCCCACGAGGAAATATTAAAATGTTTCAGTGCTGAGGAGTTGACTGCTGTTGAGGTATGAAGCATGTGACTGCCATAACGATAAAACACACCACCATCTGTTATAATAAGAGAAACTCTTCTTTTCTTCTTAAAAATGTTAATGAAGAAACGTCCCCAAAGATATGTAAAGTCTTCATTCAATTTTAAGTTGTCACGTTATAAAACATATGATGAGTCAATATAGTAAAAGTTTTCTTTTTGCCAAAGGCTGCAGACAGAACCTGGGAACAGTTTTTATTTCAGATCTCAAGGAAAATGTCAAAGAAGAGTAATTAGTTGCCCTTATTGGGGGGAAAGATTCCATACAAGGATCCTTGAAGGGAAGGAAGACAGGAGAGAAGCAGGAAAAGACAACGTAAGGACTCGCGTCTGAGTAATTCAACATGAAATAGGTCAACACAGGTATCTCATATGTGGACTGATTTTAGAGATGCTTCTGGTACTTTCTAGGAAACATGGTGTTTGTCCTAGCTCCATTATTGGTCTCTTCTGGACTGAACCTCACAGCCTCGTAGGGGAGACAGCCATGCCAGCAATAAATTACAGAATCACCCTTGGTTGTCCTCTTTCCTTCATTCTCAGCATCCAGTCTTGTTGTCTGTACCTTCGGAATGTATTCTCAACATGTCCACCTGTCCCCAGTTCTACTGTCTACATCTGAGTCCAAGCCCCTCTCTTCTCTCATCTGGGTAAACTGGTCCTCCTGCTGCTACTCTTATTCCCTACAATCCCTTTCCCTCATAGCAACCAGAAGAATCTTTAAAAGAATCCAAGTCAGGTCATGTCACTACCCTGCTAAAAACCTTCCAATTGCTTCCTTCTGAATTTGAAATAAGATTTGAATTCCTCACATGACCTGCCAGGCATCAATGGGTCTCTAACTCTTCCACTCCATCTGACATCACTTGGCTTGGTGCTCCCTGTACTGCACATGAGCCTCCTTTCTGCAGCTCATCCTCCCTCATTTGGCATTTGCTCCACTTCTGCCTGAGCAGTCTTTCTTAATCTTTGCATGACTCCCGTAGCTTCAGCACAAATGCTTCTTTTGGGGTTGTCCAAAAAGTTCCTTCAGTTTTTAAGTAAAAATAAAAGACAGGTTTTTCATTTTCACCAAGAACTTTATTGAACAATGCATTCACCATGTTTTTCCACTACTTTCTGCCTTTTTCAGGCAACTTCATAATTCCATCTTCCCAAAACTTTTTATCTTTTTGAGCAAAGAACTGTTCCAGGTGCCTTTTACAGTCTTCCAGGGAATTGAAATTTTATCCATTAAGTGAATTTTGTAAAGACCGAAATAAATGGAAATCTGAAGATGCAATGCCTGATGAATATGGCAGATAAATCAGAACTTCCCAGCCAAGCTGTAACAGTTTTTGCCTGGTCACCAAAGAAACATGCGGCTTTGTGTTATCCTGATGGAAGATTATGTGTTTTCTGTTGACTAATTTGGAATGCTTTTCGTTGAGTGCTGCTTTCAGTTGGTCTAATTGGGAGCAGTACTTGGAATTAATCGTTTGGTTTTCCAGAAGGGGCTCATAATAGAGGACTCCCTTCCAATCCCACCATATACACAGCATCACCTTCTTTGGATGAAGACTGGCATTTGGTGTGGTTGTTGGTGGTTCATTCCTCTTGTCCCACGATCTCTTCCATTCCACATTATTGTACAGTATCCACTTTTCATCACCCATCACCATTTGTTTTAAAAATGGAATGTGTTCATTATGTTTCAGTAGAGAATCACATGTGGAAATATGGTCAAGAAGGTTTTTCTCACTTAACTTATCTGGAATCCAAACATCAAAGCGATTAACATAACCCAGCTGGTGCAAATGATTTTCAACACTTGATTTGGATATTTTGAGTATGTTGGCTCTTTCCCGCGTGGTATAACGTTGATTGTTCTCAATTAATGTCTCGATTTTAAGGGAATTCCTTTATTTTTATTATTTATTTATTTAATTTTGCCTGCGTTGGTTCTTCGTCTCTGTGCAAGGGCTTTCTCTAGTTGCAGCAAGCGGGGGGCCACTCTTCATCGCGGTACACGGGCCGCTCACTGTCTTAGCCTCTCGTTGCGGAGCACAGGCTCCAGACGCACAGGCTCAGTAGTTGTGGCCCACGGGCCTAGTCGCTCCGCAGCATGTGGGATCCTCCCAGACCAGGGCTTGAACCCGTGTCCCCTGCATTGGCAGGCAGACTCTCAACCACTGCGCCACCAGGGAAGCCCTAATGTCTCGATTTGATCGCTATCAACTTCAACTGGTTTACCTGACCATGGAGCATCGTCCAGTGAGAAATCTCCAGCATGAAACTTCACAAACCACTTTTGACATATTCAATCAGTCAGAGCACCTTCTCCATACACTGTACAAATCTTTTTTTTTTTTGCATTTCAGTTGTGTTTTCACCTTTCTCAAAATAATAAAGCATAATATGCCAAAAATGTTGCTTTTTTTCTTCCATCTTCAATATTAAAGTGCTACCCCCAAATTCACCAATTTTGTTAAATTTTTTTTTAATGCACGCTAATATGACAGCTGTCACAATACAGTCTAACAAACTTTTTTCAAATGAAGTTAAAGACAAATAAGCGCTACTAGAACCATCTTATGCAAAAAAAAAAAATGAACTTTTTGGCCAACCCCAATACCTTCAATAGGCCTTTCCTAACCACACTCTTTAAAGTATGCCTCTTTTAATTTCTCTATATCACATTTGTCCCATTTTATTTTTCATGGTACTTATTGCAATCTGAAAACAGCTCGTTTATCTCTTTGCTGCTTGATTGTAAGCAGGGACTGAACTGTCTGGTTCTCTCTTTATTTCCTGGGCACAGGCCAATATCAATATGTATTTGTGGAATAAAGGAATGAATATATGTCATGGGAGTATCCATGTGTATTTGCACTGCCCCCTGTACCAGCAGTGTTATTTGTAGATTAATCCTAACACTAACAGGAATAGAATCGTATGGCTGTTTACGGAGCTGTAAGAGTGAGAAAGGGTGTTGTTAGAGGTTTATAATCCTCTGTCCTTTCAGAGTGTCCGTAATCAGTGGTTTGTTCCCGTTTTATGACCTGTTTGTGGTTCTGAGTAAAGCCCTGGACTCTCTCTACAAGAAAATGTGCGTTTGCACACACACCAAAATTTCACACAATTTCAGTGAATTACACAGGTTGACAAACTACCCGGTGAGTCCAGGTCTGCAAGGCTTTCTGCGACACAGGGCTTGCAGTTCTAATACCAGGACAGTCCTGGGAAAATTGCAAGGGTTGGCCACCATAGATTTATATCCCCGCCAGAAGCCCTTTTTGAATCCCTTACATGCCCAAGAATCCTTCCTGAAGGTGTTAACATATCAGAAACGTTTGAAGTAATTACTGAACATCTACAAAGAGCAGAGAGAAAAGTGGAATTGATGAAGGAAGTGTTGGATATGAGCAAATGTCTATGGTAGGACTACATGCAAAATAGGAACTTAGAGAAAGCAGGTGCTCCAGATGGTCATATCACCACTCTAAGTGACGTGATGAGCAGGGGTTTATCACTTTATGATTGTGTCAGCATAGTCATGCCGCCACTCTCATCCGCTCATCAAAAATAACCCATAGTGCAAGTTTTCATACTACAAATTCCAAATATTGGTAGGAGGTGAGGATGCCCTCATAATGCTGGAAAATGAACATGATAAAGAAAATTTAGACTGTCTTTTCTGCAAAGCCTTCTTTAACATGTGGGAAATTGTGGAAGCCCAGTAATTATCAGATACTAGTAATTAGGAGATATGAGTGAATTGTGGAGCAGTCATTTGATCAACACAAGCCCTAAGGGAGGCTAACTAAGTAATTCCTTGCTCTTGGGAGTAAGTCATGTATTAACTTGGTATGATTTTTTGACAAGTTACAGCTATGTGATTTTCATGATACTTTTTATGACCTGTCTCATTAGGAAAGAGCATTCATCTCATTGGGTTTGAAGAGAACTTTCAGGAAGTTTATTTGGGGCATGTACTGGAAAGTTGTCCAGGAAGCTCTAACAGACACCTTACAGGAGAAAGAATTCTAAGCCATTCTTTCTGCATAAAACTTGCTAGGCTGGTACCATGTACCTGGAGAGTAAAGCCATTTCTACTGCCTTCACCAAGTTGCCAGGTGTAGGGGAAAGTGATTCTGGTAGACTTAACTGGTGCTCCCCATATCCAACCCTCTTTCCTTCCTGGTAGAAAGCTAGTCACATGACCTCACTTTTAGAAGATGAGACCATTTGCTAGATCTGGCCAATGAATCTGTGAGATGTAATGCCCAACACTTCCGGGCTGAAACACAGATGTTTCCAGGCATTCTCTTTCCCTGCCATCGAGGATGAAGCCTCATGTCAAGTTGGTGGCGCCCCAAGATTGAAGTAGCCTGGATCCTTGAGTCTTTGTGTGAAGAAGTGCTGTCCCAGGGGGTCACCTTGACCCAGAGTGGATGCTGCATGAGTAAGAAAGGAATCTTTGTTGTGTCAAGCTCATAGAATTTCACGAGCTTTAATTTGCTTCCACAGTGTCATCTGGTTTATTCTGACCTATCCTGCCCCAAACCACAAAGTGCAACCACGGCTGACCATGAGGGAAACTGCTGCCTCTGAAACGACTTATTTCAAAGGTTTCCTCAACAGAGGAGTCCATCTGCGACGTTAGCAACCCAATTCAACTAACACCTACTTCCTAAGGGTACCCAGGAAGGATGAATCATAGCTAGCTCAGAGTTTGTATCCCTGCAGGTGATCCTGGGAACTCCATGTGCTGCTCCATGTCTCAGCCCTGGGGCGCTGGACAGAGAAGCATACAGCACCACATATTACCCTCTAGTCCCCTGAGTCCTTGCAATAATGCTTCTCAAACTTTTCCAGCTACGTGCCGCTGACATCAATGGAGAGAAAACAATTGAGAGCAGAGCTGGTCAGAAACTTAATTTTACCACTAATAATATTGAACATTTATTATGACACAGTCTGTTAAGCATTCCATATTTTTTTCAACTGTTTGGTGAAGCCTTCTCTGATCACCCATTTAAAATTGCAAGACCTCCTCATGCTGTGACTCCTTATTCCCCTTCTCCACTCCTTTTCCCCCATGGCTCTTGTCATCTCCTAACCTACTGCATGTTTTGCTTAGTTGCTATGTGGACTGTTTGCTCCTCCCAGGAGAACATAAGCTCCCCAAAGACAGAGAGTGTTGTCTCCTGTGTCATCATTGTATCTCCAGCACCTAGAAGAGTTTTTAGCACATGGTAGGTATTCGTTAACTCTATTGAGTGCTCTGTAAGCAGACAGAGAGCATGTTATTCACCAGAAGTTCACTGTGTGGTTGTGTGGGGTTGGGAGAGGGTAAGTCACGTAACCAGGCAGTACTGCTCCCTCCGCAAGGCAGCAGCTCATGACAGACAAGCCTGCCATTCTTGGGTGCTGAGCATAAGCTTCAGAATGAGCTGAGAACAGGGGACAGGTGCTGAGCAAGGGGGCACAGAAGGTGGGAGACAGCAACACAGCTGAAACCCATGTTGTCTGCAGTGCAATACCCCTCTGCATCCAGGATTTCAGAAAAATCACTACATTTATGAAATGCTGACTGGTATTGACTTTCTTATGGAAAACAGTGAAATGATAGAGCTTTGAGTTTTGACTCGGGGTCCGAGTGCTCTGGAGGGAAGAGAGACAAAAGACACGTGAGCTCCTCGCTCATCCTGCTGCCACCCTGTCTGGAAGGTGAAATCTAGGTCACTACTTACAGTGCCACAGGCAGCGTGCTAAGCACTTGAGGAAAAACAGCCAACTTTTACTGAGCCCCCATTAAGTTCTGGGTCACATTTACTAACTGTTTTACGTAGTTTAAGTCACTTGATCATCATAGCACCCCTGTAAGGTAGGTGTTCCTATTGTCATCCTGACTCAAAGAGGAGAGAATTGAGGCACTGAAAGGTTCACTCGCTCATCTGAGATAACAGAGCTGGGAGGCGGCACAGCCAGGATTTGAACCTGGGCACTCTGACTCCTGAGTCTGCCCCTGTAATGGATGTGACAGTACCTTTTCATTTTCTACCCTTTACCTCACTTAATTCTTACACTGGACATATGTTTTAGGGACAGTTAGACCCGGAGTTTCACAGATGAGGAGACTAAGACTTGAAAAGTTTGACTAAACTTGTCCAAGGTCACAAAGCGTTTCAGCATTGGACTCTGGACTCAGATTAATTTAGTTCCAATTGCTGTCTTTTATATCATCCTGTAATTTCCCTTCACTGACTTATTTGCTTACCAAGCCTATACTAAGATTGTCTAGTTGGTGGAGATAGCTGTGTTGGACAAACAAGGTGAGCTGAGCAAGATCCTAGTTTTCCCTCTGAGAGACTGAGTGACTGTTGGTTATTCTCCTTTTGCACCCCTCACCTGTCATCCATTGTTCACCCTCCTCTGCTCTTCCCTGTGCCCGGGGAGGCTGACCGAGTGGACCGCCTCATCCTGGCTCACTTGTCCTTTGGCTTCCTATCAGGTTCAGCCAAGGGGAGGCACCAGCAACATTTCAGAGGTTGAGAGGAGAGAGATGTTGGTGAATGGGGTTTTTAACCCAATGCACCTGTTACCCTCCTTCCTTGCCTCCCCGCTGTGGCCTGAGGTCCTCAGGTGGCTCCTCTTCTATGTCTCTGGCTCTCCCTGGAGTATGATAACGTGACTCCTCCCTGCTACCCTCCACCCAGCCCCTTTATCCCCCTTTAAGCCTAAAGATGGTAATAGCTTTCCATTTTTGTTACTTTCTGGATGTTTCATCATCTCTTGTAGGCAGATGTGCTGTTTCCTGTCAGGGCTATGACCCTTAAACAAGTCATGCAAGTTTTCAGAGTCTCAGTTTCCCTTTATGTAAAATAGGGCATGTAATGCCTACCAAAATGGTACGGTGACATTTCAATTGCTCAGTGCAGTGCCTGGCCCCAGGTGAATGGCAATAGATAGTAGCTGCTTAATGATCATTACTGGTATGAATATTCTATGCCTTGAGGACCTCAAGCACTGATCATCAGTGGTATGCGACTATGCAGGATCATCTGAAACCACACAAATGTGCTCCACCTTTACAGCCTCCATGGGAATACAAATGTAGGTCTTTATGGGTTGACAAGTAAACGCTTCACTTTTCACTGAGGTTGACCATTAGAAATGACAATAAGAGTTAGCTTTTTTGAGGTCATATTTTTTTTATTTGTTTACCACATACTGTGACAATTAAGTAGTCAACTAATTCTCAAAATGACTTTAAGGGGTAGTTACCAGTCATAACTCAGGCAAAGTGACCTGACTGACCCAGGCCAATCTCAGCCAGGCAGAGCTGAGACCTAACACGGGTCTAACTCATATATCGCTGTCCCAGAAGCCTGAGCTCTGCCATCCCCACAGGAGCTGGATGAAGCTGTCAACCACAGCAGCTCTCTCCACTTCCTTGCAAGAAGAAGCTTGGTTTTCTTGGTGGTGTATGTCCAAGAATAAAACATTCACTTCCCTTCTTTTTCCCCAAACCTACTTATTATTCTGTCACACAGAAGGCAAACTGGGTTCCCTGGGGTGCTTAATGAGTTTAGTAAGCCAGCGAAAGGGGCAGTGCTGTGGCTCGAGCTGGGCGTGTTTGAGGAAGCCATGGAGACTTCAAAGTGAGGTCAGGGGTCTGTGGAATCCATCAAAGGAAGCCTCTTGCCAGGAGCCACACAGAAGGATGACAGAGCAGGAGGGAGTCCTGCAGAGAGGGAGGGCTGGTCTGGGCGAGGGAGAGGGGATGGGGGAGGCTGGCAGGGGGAGCACAATAAAGGCGTCAGCAGGAATGAAGCCTCTGCATCCCACGTGAGTGGTGGGGTTTGTACTAATGAGAAACCTGGGGAGAGAGAGGGCCCCCATCGAACCTTCGAGTCAGAAGGAACAGATCAGAGTGCCATGCCAAGAGCTCGGCTGTGAAACTCCTTAGGACAGCGAGCTCAAATTTGCTTTCTCATTAGCTGAAATATTTGGAATAAATAAACTGATTTCTCTGGAGCCCACTTTATTACATTAGGAGTCATCTTTCCTCAGGGTTGGAAGGGGAAAGATACTTGTATCTCAGAAGATTAACCATTTTGAAAATACTTGAATAGACTATTTGATCATTTGTGGGAGAGAAAAGATGATATACTTAAAACTTTTTCCTTTCCCCCACCCTCAAACAAAGAAAACACTCCATGTGTATGTTAACCATTAAAAAAAGAAAAGAAAAGAAACCCCCAGCCTTTCTTGCTGACTAAGAGAGAAGGAGAGGACAGCTGATACATCAGATTCAAAGGTTGCCTCACTAGGAAGAGCTTAGCAGGGAGCTGGGAGACTTGGCATAACCTTAAAATATTCAGTGAGGGGATTTTCTCCTTAGAACAGCTTCTAAAGATGGTCTTTGATAGTCTCTAAATAAGCCCAGCATTGAGTAAATACTTGTAATATTTTTTACCTGTACAGGTAAAAATTGGCTTCAGTCATCTGTGTGGACCTATGGGTGGGGAGGGGGGGCGTGTTACATTCTTTTAGTCGTCTTTAGGTCTTCCTTATATGCATCCTTGTATTAGCCTCTTAGCAGAAGGCCAAGACATAAAACTAGGCTCTTTCCTTGATTTCCACAAAAAGACCCACTTCATGGGGGATATTGTGTGTGTAGTAAAATCATCTGGGAACTTTGAGGATCAGAGTTGAATGTTAGGCATCCCATCCCTGAAAGACCTCTGGGTACCCACCCAATGACTCCCAGGGGATTTTCCCCTGATCACTTCACATCACAAGGTGACCCAGCCACAAGTCAGCTTAGTGGCCTCCCTCTCCCAGCTTCTCACATGTTTCTGTTGTTTCTTTCTTATACCTTTTACACACACACCACCATCACAACCACCAAGTTACTGTTCTTTCTTACAGAAGTAGTTCTTTCTCATTTAAAACAATTTAATGGTCACTTTTGCTGCTTCACATCACAAGTGTCTTTAGAGCCTCATCTTCCTCCCAAGTGCCTTATGAAGGTATTGCTATGGACTGAATATGCCCCCCACAAATGCATATGTTGAACCCTGACCCGCAGTGTAATGGTGTTTGGAGGTGGGACCTTTGGGAAATAATTATGTCTGATTTATCATTCCTTTTAGGTTTAAGTTTATCTGCTGATCAAGTGCAGTAGCTGGAATAGATGAGTTATAAAGTCAGTTCTTGTGGTGAAATGCATGATTTGATGATTTAACCAAAAATGGCAACCTTTAGATAATCTTTGAACAATAGCAAAACCTTACTAATAAAGACACCATAAAGGCTGAGAATGCAAATTGTTGCATCTTCTCTTGAGAGTTTATCTTTGAATCCAGAAAGATGATTCTAGGAAGTTGCTTTTCAGTTCATCTTACTTGGATTTCACGTAATATTAAAATCAGAATTGAGTATGAAGGAGGTTGATAATTTGCTCTCCTCTTCATAGTCGCATCTCAGGGCCTGTCTGTGTATTTTTGTGCAAGGATCGGAATGAAATAGTTGAGATGTCTTTTTAGTTATTCCATCATTCTGAACTTTTATTTTTTAGGGGAAGGATATTTTTCTATCCTGCATCATTTAAATTCTTTGTCATTCTCCAAGTAGTTATGGAACCCTTAATAATATCTCCTATTACTCTTGGTAACATGATCATTTATCTCAAAAATGTGTGCTTTGAATCTTCTGAGGATCTTGATAAAAATAAATTCCCTAAATCCCTTTTTAATTAAGGAGGATTCAGAAGCCCATTGTACGCTGTGCTGAAGCACACTTCCTTCTCATCATTTTTCTCCTGCTCTATGTATCCAGAGAAATGTAAAAATCCAGATAAAAACCATTTGGTTTTATCTAGGTCAGGCCTAAAAAAACTCCTCATTGGAAGCATAGATTTCCTGCATTGACAAAGACAAAATGATTTGTAACTCCTATGAATTTGTAAAATAGAAAAAGGTTTTGGAGAGCAACAAGAGGGAACAAAAAGCCAGCTAGACAATCCCTTTTAAGAAAAAAAAAAAAAAAAAAAGCAGGATCTTGAGTTAGAAGATGAGAGGTCTGGCCTTTGCTCTATCCCTTGGGCACAATTTCCTGCTGTTAATAGGGACATTGATAATACTTTCCCCATAGTGTTGTTCTATAGGTTAATCATGGTAGTACAGGTGATTAGGTCTCCGAGAGAGCCCAACAAATAGCCCCATCTTCCTTGATTAAACTCTGAACCAAATGAGAAATAAGATGAAAAGAGTCAGTAAGCTTTTACTGACGAAAGCTAGCTTGGTAGGTGTAGCTTGGTGTAGCTTAGTGTAGGAGCCAAAATTAATGTGCTAATTCCTGACACCCCAATCTCAACCCTAGAACAATAGGAGTTGGGAGAGACATTTCCTTCTGACATTGCTAAATTATATTAGGATACTTTATATGTTAGGTTTCTAAGCTGTATACTGTGTTTATTGGTGGCAGTGACACCAAAGATAGAGGCAATGTATAGAAGCTTTGAAACTGGAAAGAAAGCATGAATTACACTATGTTTTCAAAGTCTCTTGTAATTTTTTAGGCTATAACAAAATTTGATTCATCTGTCTTACTCCACTGCTAGTCTTTTAAATATGTCTTTAACGCAGTGTATCCTTCAATTCTTCATTAAAATGTATGTAAATGGATGTTTAAAAAAAATTCTTTTTAGTGTTTTTAACCCAACGAGGTTGGGTTGAGGAGGGCCACAAGACAGTCTCATGGCCGGAATGTTAGGGTGAGGGCCCTGACCTGCTTATGACTGGAGTGACAGCCATTTGTTGTCTCCTTGTTTTTCTGTTCAAGATTCAGGATGCAAGGAGGGAGCATCTGAATACCTTTGCTTGGGTTGCCTGGCTCTCCTTGGACAAGGGCGAGTAGAGTCCTGAGTGGGTCCCATCACTCTTCATGTAGTGCCCAGGAGTAAATCCTAATGAAAGAAAGCAGGCTTCTTTCTTTAGTAAATCCTAAAGAAAGAAAGCAGGAAAGGGAAATAGCTCTCCAAAATTAATAAAGATCCAATGCAGTCACTATCATATTATGAATTTGTAACTGAGCAGGACCCTATGGGACCTTCCCAGACAGATCCTTCTCCCATATCTTCTGCTTTAGCTCCTCTCTGAAATACCTAGATAATAGTATCTGATGGACATTTCTTGAGTTGCTCTACAGATGCTAAATCTTTCACCAAATGGAAGAAATTAACACATCCCCTCTGGAGTCTGGCTGGAACCAGGAAATATTTGCAATTTCTTATCGTCTTTTTATTTTACTGCCCATCAACCAATTAGAGAATTGTGCATAAGGTGATCACATACCCTGGGACTCTCCTCCCTTATCTTGCCTTTAAAAATTCTTTGCTGAAACACATTGAGTTTGAGCTTTTTGAACATTAGCTGTCCCAGACTCTTTGCTTGGCACCTTACAATAAACCCTGCACTTTCCTTCATCACAATCTGGTGTCAGTAGATTGGCTTTACTAAGCACGGGCAAGCAGACCCAAATTTTGGTCCGGTAACAAATTTACCTTGCCTATGGATCTAGTCTGGGGTTTGTATACAAGGACCTTTAGACTTTTTTCCTGAGCCAGAATTTCTAAATTTCTAGGCTTATCTTTCACTTTCTTGCTCTTTCTACTCTGATCATTTCTTGTATGCACCATGTCCTTTCATGCTTCTGTACCCTGGTTTTCATCTGCCTCTCTCACTCTCTACCTTCTATCCTTATACCTGGAAAACTCCTACTCATCCTTCAAAGCCCAACTCCTATGTTAGTTTTTACCTTCCTGATAGTGCAAAGCAGAATTAATCCACCCACTTTTCCCATTTTTCTGTGCTACCATGCATTTGTAAATGTCTCTACCATTATACTGTAACCATGTTGTATTATAATTATTTATTTATGCATTTGTCATCACAACAAGGGCAGGGACTATGTAAGTCTCACACTTTGGTGCCTTGTACACAGTAGTAATTCAGTATATTTGGTTTTTGTTTTTTCCTGAAATCTGCATGTTAAGACTGTTGATGTAATGAGTACTAGACTGGAAGTCAGAGAACTAACCCTGTCCTGACCTTCCATATTTATGGCTACATAATCATAAGTTCTCAGTTTCCTTATCTGCATAAGAAGGAGGTTGTACTATATCAGTGCTTTATTAAAAAGTGAGTGTCTTAAACAAGATAGAAGTTAATTTTTCTCCCTTATGTAGGAAATCCTGAGATAAGCAGTCCAGGTCTGCTATGGCGGTACCAAAAAGTTACCAGGGACATAAATTTATTCCAACTGATGCTCTACCCTACTTAGGAGCTGCCTTATAGTCCAAGATGGCTGCTTGAATCAACCCAGGCTCTCTTAATACAGGAAGTAGAAGGGAGGAAGGGGTGAAGGAAGGTCCACCCCATCTCTTTAAGGAACTTTCTAGAAGTTTCACATCACATTTTTACATCCAATTGGCCAAAACTTAGTCACATGGCCAAATCTGTTGCAAAGAGGAATGGGAAATATAGTTTCTTAGCTGGGCAAAAACACACTCAGCTAAACATGTGTTCTCTCTGCCAAAGACAAAGGGGAGAACAAATAATGAGAGGTAATTAGCAGTCTCAACCATAGTGATTACTTTGGTGATTGGAGAAGACTTCTCAGAGATTAAAACTAAGCTTAAACTTGAAAAATGAGAAGAATTCAGCTATGCAAAAAGCTATGGGAAGAATATGCTATGAAAAAAATAGCCAATGTAATTGCCCTGAATTAGTATGCAGAGATCATGTTATATGTTCATCGATTGTTTGCCATCTCCTATGTCATTTTCCTTTTCCTGGACATTCTGAAAGACTATGTATCCCAGCCTTTCTTGTAATTCGATTGAAGTCTTGTGACTGAGTTCTGACCTATGGCTTTTGTTCTGTTTCCAGGGCTGGTCAACTCCTCCCTCCCTTCCTTTTTCATGGCAATCGTGAATCCATGTGTTGAAGATATGATGTCCCAAAATGGAAGTAGCCTGGATCCCTGAGTCACTTCTCAGAATAGAGTATATCAGACTCTGAGTGATAAATAATTTTATTAAACCACTGCTATTTTGGGGTTGTTCGTGTCCTTAGCATATCCTTTCCTATTTTGGCTAATATAGGTATGTTTAGAGAATAAATAAAAAGCAAATATGACTTGAGAACAGGAAGTGAGGTGTAGAGTGGGAGTGGTATAAGGTGAAATTGGAGAAAGAGGCAAGAGTGGAAGCAAGGAGACTAGGTAGTGAGGTTATGACAATAATCTTGTACAGAGCTGATGATGTTTGGATTAGAGTGATGACAATTGAGATGGAAAGAAGCAAATGGACTTCAGATATATTCTGGAGCAAGAAACATTCCTTTTATTCAAAAGAGGAAATAGAAGAGGAGATATTTTCATTAAAGAAGAGGTGAGATTTAGATTCATACCCATTTAGTCTCCCCTTTGCCCCCAAGGTTTATCTATACAACTCTAAGATTCATGGAGACACAGTCTGAAAATCAGTGGACTAGATGATGTTGAAAATCTTTCCAGATCTAACATTCTGTAACTTTATTGACTTCTTACTTACAAGATATATAGCTTGGCCTTTTTTCAGTTTGGATCTTTTGTAAATTAAATGTTAATTTGAGGAGCCAGATTAAAAAAAATAATTACTGTATTAAATCTTTGGAAACTAACTATTGAGCAGAGTACCAAAAGAATTAGATGCCTGATAAGAACACATTTTTTCAAATATATGCTTTTTTTCCTGATTAGATAACTAATGCATGCTTTTTATGTGAAATCTAAAAAAAACATGGAGAGACAGAGAGATCATAAAAGTCACTTATAGTCCTGCAACTTCACTTCATCAAGGTGAAGATTGGAGTCTTGGAGGATGGCCATGCAGTGATTTGTCTGTGGAAGGGAATGGGTGCGATAGAGCAGGCCTTGAAATCAGAAAGAAAAACATATAGGGTGTAGGAATCTACTTGTACCTTTAGGCACTCTGAGATAGATTCTAAATCCAGCCACACCTAGCACTGTGACTCTTCCTCTCAAGCTCCAAAGACTCCTACTAGGTGAAGAATCCAGGTAGAGAATCATGGTTTTCCAGACAAAATTGTAAAATTAGAACCAGAAGGACCTGAAAATAGCATTGATTCTGTTCAACCCCCTTGGTTTACAGATGTGGGTGGCCCAGTGAGTCACCATTCCTTTGTCTGGCAGGGAAAGCACTGTGTGACTTCCCTGGGACATGCAGTAGGTCATGAGAGGCAGAGTAGGATGGTAGTTTAGAGGACAGACTCTGAAAACAGGCTGCCTGGGTTAAATCCCAGCTCTGTAACTTATTAGCTAAGTGATCTGAGGCAAGGGTACATAACCTTTCTGTGCCTCAGTTTTCTTCTCTTTAAAATGGGGATAGTAATGATTCCTACCTCATAGAGATTCTGGGTGAGTAAATGAATCATAATAGGTAAGACACTTCAAACAGTGCTTGGCATACAGTAAGCTGTTAGTAAATGACAACCATTATTATTATTTAGTAGGGGAGTTGAGACTTGATAACAGGCCTCCTGACTCCCTGAATTTGATGTTCATCACCACGCTTTTCTTCTTAACCTTCTTTTTTTTTTTTTTTGCGGTACAAGGGCCTCTCACTGTTGTGGCCTCTCCCATTGCAGAGCAACAGGCTCCGGTCGCGCAGGCTCAGCAGCCATGACTCACGGGCCCAGCTGCTCCGCGGCACATGGGATCTTCCCAGACCGGCGCACGAATCTGTGTCCCCTGCATCGGCAGGTGGACTCTCAACCACTGCACCACCAGGGAAGCCCTCCTCTTAACCTTGTACTGAACAGACCTGCATTACAGTCTCTATGTGGCTAGTATAGTCAATTTTAAAAACATAAGTCTGATCATGTGACTTTCCTAGTTGAAGCCTTCAGTGGCTTCTCATTGACCTGGGATTAAGTTTTCATTGTGACCCTGGATTGCTTGGGCCTCCTCTGCCTGGTATTTCCTATTTCTTCCTGCACACCTCTCTCCCTGGGCTCCAGTCATTCCATTCTACTTGATTTCCTTGTAAGGCTCCATGTTTCTTCGGTCTTGGAACTTTTGCTTGTACTGTTCTCTTCAGAACATTCCTTCCTCCCTCCACCCCTTTTTATCTTGCCAGCTTCTATTCACCCTGCAGAATTCAGCTTAAGTGTTACCCTCAAGTGTAGGTAGACAGTAGCCTTTATGGGGGCTTTTTGGATCCCCCATTACTTTAGCTGCCCCTCCCCACATGACATGCTCCTGTGATTCTATATGTATTATACTCTCTATGCAGAAATAATGTGTATTCTACATAATGTATATACATGCATGCATCCATCAACAAGAGGCTGGAAATGATGAAACCAAGGTCAAAACGTAATTTAATTGGGATTATTTCTGAGTTCTGGGACCCTGAGTGACTTTGGTAATTTCTCTTTATCTCTCTCTTTCTCTTGTTTCTCTCATAAAGAGTTCTGTAAAACCATGAAACCCTTTTCTTTCCCTTTCCTTCTCCTAACAATTTGAATAGATCCTTCCCTACTAGTTTGTAAGAACCATGAATATATCATTAATATTATTATCATAATTATTCTATCATTGTATTTCTTTGTACCTAGAATAATGTACATAGTGGTACTGAATAGATATTTGTGGAATAAATGAATTAAAAAATGAATAATAATATGTTTACTGATATAGCATCTATATGTGTACAAGGGGTGACACTTAAGCAGAGTACTTCTCGATTACCCGTCGCCTTTGAAAGCATACACTTGTAGATTTTTCAAAGTATTATTTTAATTCATTACAATACAACAGGATGGTGGTTAAACAACATTGCAATTAGTATGAAATAGCTCCTATATTTTTTCCCTCTGTCCCATGCCAGTTTATATAATAAAAGCATATTCCTGTCACTCTCCAAAAAGCATAAACTGCTTTTCTGGAGCCTCACAATTTTTATAGATCCTTACTTTCTGTACAGGAAAAAGTATTTTCCATCTTTTCCCCAGATTACAGTATGCATTAGTTTCCTATTTTTCCTGCAGCGAATTACTACAAATTTAGTGACTTAAAATGACATAAGTATATTACCTTACATTTCTGGATGTAGAAATCCAAAATGTGTCTCATCAGGCTAAAATCAAGATACCAGTAGCTCTGCACTCCTTCTGGAGGTCAAGGGGAAAATTGTTTCTTGTCTTTTCCAACTTCTAGAGGTTGCCAGCATCCCTTGGCTCATGGACATATCACTCCAAACTCTGCTTCTATTGATTTCTCTCCTTCTCTGACTCTTCTCCTGCCTCCCTGTTTATAAGGATGCTTCTGATTACATTGACCCACCCAGATAATCCAGGATCATCTCCCCATTTCAAGATCCTTAATCACCTTCATCAAGTCTCTTTTGCGAAGTAAGGGAATATACCTACAGGTTTCAGGGATTAGGAAGTGGGTATCTTTGGTGGGGAGGCAATATACCACCTAGGATACTGCACTCTTCAGACAGGGAGCACATCTAAAACTGTTCTTTAATCAAATAGATACAGACAGAGACTTAGAAATAATACAGTTCAATTCTTTCCTCTTATAAATGAGAAGACAGAGTTGTTCAGGGAAGATGCAACTTGTCTTTGTCCTTGTTCACAGGGAGAGTGGGTGATTACCGAGGTCCCTGACTCCAAGCCAGGGCTTTCTCACTGCACAATGTTGTCCTAAGAGTGAAAGAGCACAGAGGGGTGAGTTCACTTGCAAGTACCAGCAGGCATCTCAGTGGGTTTGCATTTCATAAGGTAATATGAGCAGCAGACTTTTCCAATTAGAAGTATTAGTTGCTGGAATCAGAAGGAAGCGTTCAGAGTCTTTCATATCCTAGGCTATTGAAATGAAATATCAATAAATTTTACCCCAGGAGTCGCTCCATATTTATGCCTTGTTCTAAGCGAGTTTTTTAGCAACTTGATGAGAATCTTACTCATATTTGAATTTGCTCCATTTGAGACATGGCCTTTTACGGCATGCCCTGAGTTTTGAGTTGGTTGCTTGCCATCTGTAACAGAGCATCTCTAATAGACTGCCCTTGGCATAAGCCTGTGATCTTGGGCCCAATCAGTTAAGACTAACAGAGTAGAATTGCTGTGGTTGTAAGCATGTTGCTTTGCAAATTCCAAAGAGATGTAAGAGGAGACTGTTCTTGTCCAGGCCAGTAGGGAAGCACGGTCATAGCCAAGCACCCTGAGGCCTCATGAGCCATCTAGAACAGTATAATTCTATGAAATACAGGGCAGAGAAGGGGACTAGCCAGGCTCCCCAGTTTACTTGCATGCTTGTTTAACACCTAACTTAGTTGATTTTTTTGGACTATCTTTTGATAAATTGCAAGAGTGTATTGCAAACTCTTGACTGGCAAGAGTTTATGTCCATTAGTGTACATAAGATGTTAGGTTGACTTCCAATTATAGTCTTAATAGAGGCTCTTTTCACAAGTGGCATGAAAAGAATGAGGGGCCACTAAAAAAAGCCTTTTAGTGCTTTCTTTTTGAAATAATCTTTTGTAAACCTTAGTGAGGAATAATTGACACTGCAACTATATATTTTCAGTGTACAATGTGATGATTTAATATACATATTCATTGTGGAATGATTACCAAGACCAAGATGCTTAACACATCTACCACCTCACATAGTTAACTTTTTATTTTTTGTGTGGTGAGAATGCTTCAGAGCTACTCTCAGTGAATTTCAAGCATAAAATATCATATTATTAACTATAGTCATCATATTGTACATTGGTTCCTCATAACTTTTTCTTCTTATAACTGAAAATTTCTATTTTTGACCTACATCACCCCAATTCCCCCTTACTCAACCCATGACAACCACCATTCTATTCTTTGTTTCTATGAACTTGGCTTTTTTTTTGGATTCCACATATAAGTGATCCTACACATTTTTTGTCTTTTTCTGTCTGGCTTATTTCACTTAGCATAATGCCCTCTAGTTTCATTCATGTTGTTGCAAATGGCAAGATTTCCTTCTTTTTAATGATTGAATAATATCCCATTGTAAATATATACCATATTTTATTTATACATTCATCTACTGTAGGATATGTAGGTTGTTTCTATATTTTGGCTATTGTGAATAATGCTGCAATAAACATGGGTATGCAGATATGTCTTTGAAATCCTGATTTCAATATATACCCAAGCTTGGGATTTCTGATCAAAATGATAGTTCAATTTTTAAGTTTTTGAGGAACTGCCATACTGTTTTCTATAATAGCTGTACCAATTTACATTCCTATCAACGCTGTACAAGGGTTCCCTTTTCTCCACATCCTTGCCAGCATTTGTTATCACTTGTCTTTTTGATAATAGCCATCCTGACAGATGTGAGGTGATATTTCACTGTGGCTTTGATCTTCATTTCCTTATTCATTAACGATGAGCACCTTTTCATGTACTTATTGGCCATTTGTATGTCTTCTTTGGAACAATGTATGTTTGGGTCCTTTGACATTTAAAAATTTTGAAACAAGAGTTCAAAAGAGGTATTAGTTGGGTTGGATGTTTTTAGAATTACTAAATATAGACCACTGAGATAAGTAAACCCAGTAAGGATGTTTTATTAGGTGCTCAGAAGGTAAGATATTATCTTCAGCCATTTGGAAACATAAATGGGCATGATTAAGTTAGAAAGAAGCTTTTTTTTGATTAAAGGGAAGTTCGTCTATATTAGCATTCTAATACTTTTAACATAGTGGTCTTCTATGAACTCAAGCCGTGGTTGGTAGAGTCAAACAATGTTGAAATTTCCCAGATTCCATGGGAAAAAAGAAGCTAATGGGTGGACTAATACATTTTTCTCCCATGTATATCTTTACGTCTAATGCTACTTGTTTAATATCATGTAAGCACATATCTATTTAATTTTTTAAAACCCCTTATTATGCGTAGGCTTATTTTTTGCTATTTGATGGTGTTCCACAAAGAGTATCATGACTTTCAGCCCCTTTATTACTTGAATAGATTTTAGAATATAATTTGAGTGTCCTATTCAAGGTCTTTCTTTTGATCTATAGGCCTAACTCCCCATCTACCTAACTGACATGGTCAGTTAAATATCTCTGAGGCCCCTCAAACATGATTCTAAAGTGGAAAGCTTTCTTTCAACCTGCTTGTCATCTTGTTTCCTCACCATCCATCCAGTTTCCCAAGCTTGAGACTGAGAGACATCCTTGATTCCTTTTTCCCCTAATATGTAAAGGGTTGCCAAGTTCTGTCTAATATACCTCTTCAATGTCTCTGTAATTCACCTCTTTACATTGCTGATTTTATTACTTTGATTCCAGTTTCTTGCTTGAGAATGAGATACTAAAGCAATTCCCCAATCTTTTCCTACACTCTTGCCCCGTACATCTTTTCTCTGTGCCACACCCCAGAGGGATCTTTCAAAAACACAAATGTGATCATTGTACCATCCTGCTGGAAAATAATTTGTTGGCCTCAGGAAAAAAGCCTGAACTCCTAGCATGGTCTGCAATACCATCTGTGAATAGTGAACACTCTCTGCACCCTTTGAAGTTAATGGCACATATGAATTATCTCATTTAATCCTTACTATGAAATAGGTACCATTATAACTACCATTCTATAGAAAACGAAGCTAAAACCAAGAGTAGTCAAATAACTTGCCTAAGACGACACAAACAGTAAGTGACTGAGCTATGACTTTATTCCAGGTCTATTAATCCCCCCTTTTCTATACTATGTATTGAAAATTAAGAAGATAGGTGTTTAAGAATGCCTCTGCTTGCAATTGCATATAGTTCCTTAAGAAACTGCTTCATACTTACAAAATCTCAAAATAAAATCATGAAAATTAAAAAGAATATTGAATTATATTATAAAGTGAAAGGGATTATTCCAGATAAACATGATAGCATAAAAACATGTATTTTTTGTTTACATCTTTATGGAGTATAATTGCTTTACAATAGTGTGTCAGTTTCTGTTTTATAGCAAAGTGAATCAGTTATACATATACATATGTTCCCATATCTCTTCCCTCTTGCGTCTCCCTCCCTCCCACCCTCCCTATCCCACCCCTCTAGGTGGTCACAAAGCACCGAGCTATCTCCTTATGCTATGCGGCTGCTTCCCACTAGCTATCTATTTTACGTTTGGTAGTGTATATATGTCCATGTCACTCTCTCGCTTTGTCACGGCGTACCCTTCCCCCTCCCCATATCCTCAAGTCCATTCTTTAGTAGGTCTGTGTCTTTATTCCCGTCTTACCCCTAGGTTCTTCATGACATTTTATTTTTCTTAGATTCCATATATATGTGTTAGCGTACGGTATTTGTCTTTCTCTTTCTGACTTACTTCACTCTGTATGACAGGCTCTAGGTCCATCCACCTCACTACAAATAACTCAATTTCATTTCTTTTTATGGCTGAGTAATATTCCATTGTATATATGTGTCACATCTTCTTTATCCATTCATCTGATGATGGACACTTAGGTTGCTTCCATCTCCTGGCTATAAATAGACCTGCAATGAACATTTTGGTACATAACTCTGTTTGAATTATGGTTTTCTCAGGGTATATGCCCAGTAGTGGGATTGCTGGGTCATATGGTAGTTCTATTTGTAGTTTTTTAAGGAACCTCCATACTGTTCTCCATAGTGACTGTACCAATTCACATTCCCACCAGCAGTGCAAGAGTGTTCCCTTTTCTCCACACCCTCTCCAGCATTTATTGTTTCTAGATTTTTTGATGATGGCCATTCTGACCGGTGTGAGATGATACCTCATTGTAGTTTTGATTTGCATTTCTCTAATGATTAATGATGTTGAGCATTCTTTCATGTGTTTGTTGGCAATCTGTATATCCTCTTTGGAGAAATGTCTATTTAGGTCTTCGGCCCATTTTTGGATTGAGTTGTTTGTTTTTTTGTTATTGGGCTGCATGAGCTGCTTGTAAATTTTGGACATTAATCCTTTGTCAGTTTCTTCATTTGCAAATATTTTCACCCATTCTGAGGGTTGTCTTTTGGTCTTGTTTATGGTTTCCTTTGCTGTGCAAAAGCTTTTAAGTTTCATTAGGTCCCATCTGTTTATTTTTGTTTTTATTTCCATTTCTCTAGGAGGTGGGTCAAAAAGGATCTTGCTGTGATTTATGTCATAGAGTGTTCTGCCTATGTTTTCCTCTAAGAGTTTGATAGTTTCTGGCCTTACATTTAGGTCTTTAATCCATTTTGAGCTTATTTTTGTGTATGGTGTTAAGGAATGTTCTAATCTCATACTTTTACATGTATCTGTAAACACATGTATTTACCTCTACTTTTTCCCTGTCTCACTAGAATGATATTAAAAGGGAGTTTTAAAAAGACATATACTGGGCTTCCCTGGTGGCACAGTGGTTAAGAATCCACCTGCTAATGCAGGGAACATGGGTTCGAGACCTGGTCTGGGAAGATCCCACATGCCGCAGAGCAACTAAGCCCATGAGCCACAACTACTGAAGCCCACGCGCCTAGAGCCTGTGCTCCATAACAACAGAAGCCACCGCAATGAGAAGCCCACATGTCGCAACAAAGAGTAGTCCCCACTCCATGCAACTAACGAAAGCCCGCGTTCAGCAACAAAGACCCAACGGAGCCAAAAATAAATAAATTTATTTTTTAAAAAGTTAAAAAAAAAGGCATATACTTACAAGGCCATAAAAACATGAATTTACATCGGATAATTCATTTCAAAATATTTGGAAGCAGGAATTTGGAGGAACCAGAAATAACTGACTTAAAAAATCTGAAATAGAAGCCTGTGGTATAGAAGTCCAGTAAAAAGCAAACTGATTCATCCTACAAAACTTGAGAGGCTCAGGAATTTGGGATCATGGTTACCTGGAAAATAGGAGGTGCAGGGCAGGGATAAAAACTGTTGGATTTGTGGAGTCTTTATTTACATTAACAGTTAGGACCCCATATTTTCCTCCTCAGAGCAACTGCCCCTCCCTACTCTGGCCAATGGATTGAGGTTTACTGTTTAGAGAGGACGAATCACAGGAGCTCCAAATTGGAGAGGCTACACATGGTTGAGGGTATAAAAGGGGAATTTTACTGAAAACAGGATGTTAGGTGGAGATCTGGATTCTAGAAGTAAGACCTCCAACATCCAGCCCCATTCAGCCTCTCAAATACTCATAATGAAGCTTGTAATCATCTCCCTAATCCTAAACCATGGGACTGGAAGATTTCTTTTTTAACAGCTTTATTGCAGTATAATTGCTTTACAATAGTGTGTTAGTTTCTGCTGTATAACAAAGTGAATCAGCTATCCGTATACTTATATGCCCATAACCCCTCCCTCTTGAGTCTCCCTCCCACCCTCCCTATCCCACCCCTCTAGGTGGTCACAAAGCATCGATCTGATCTCCCTGTGCTATGCGGCTGCTTCCCACTAGCTATCTATTTTAAGTTTGGTAGTATATATGTGTCCATGTTACTCTCTCACTTCGTCCCATCTTACCCTTCCCCCTCCCTGTGTCTTCAAGTCCATTCTCTATGTCTGCATGTTTATTCCTGACCTGCCCTTATGTTCTTCAGAACCTTTTTTTTTTCTTTTAGATCCATATATATGTGTTAGCATACGAAGATTTTTATTTGACAAATATAACTTGCCCAAGAGTGAAGTGCTGCAGAGACTATTTTTGCAAATCTTTAAAAATACAATTGTGTCCCTGGATCATCTTGCACTGAAGCCCAACAAGTCCCACACTGAGGCATTTAATTTCTAATAAGATACCTACAAATCAACAAGTGTTTGAGGAAAGACTCTTAACAATGAACTGAACAAGCAGAAAAAAAGTGAACCTTTTAATATTCTCAGAAATATGAGAGAAGAAAATGTATCTGTGAAAAAGAATAGACTGCTTTAAAAAGAAAGACCTTGGAGATATATATATATATATATATATATATATATATATATATTTTTTTTTTTTTTTTTTTTTTTTTTGTGGTAAGCAGGCCTCTCATTGTTGTGGCCTCTCCCACTGCGGAGCACAGGCTCCAGACGCGCAGGCTCAGCGGCCATGGCTCACGGGCCCAGCTGCTCCACGGCATGTGGGATCTTCCCGGACCGGGGCATGAACCCGTGTTCCCTGCATCGGCAGGCGGACTCTCAACAACTGCGCCACCAGGGAAGCCCAGACCTTGGATATTAAAACGTGATAGCAGGTAAAAATTCAGTGGAAGACTTGGGAAATAAATTGAGAAAATATTTCAAAATATATCTCCCTAAAGTGGTGAGAAAAGACAAGAAAATTAAAGGAAAAGTTGAGGAGTTCCAAAAGACATGAGTAATAGAAATTCCAAAAAGAGACACCAGACAAAATATAGAAAAAACTTATTAAAGACCTATTCTAAAAATATTTCCCAGACTATAGGAATTAAGTTTCAAAGAAAAGTTTGAATGATTGGCCAGCAAAATGGGTGACAAAGAATAAAAACTAAAACCAAAACAAGGCATATCATCAAAAAAATTTTGGAGCACTAGAGAAAAAAAGAGAATTCTAAAAGCCTCCAGAGAAGGGGAGAAATAGGTTACATACAAATGGTTGGGAATCAGAAGAAGGTTAGGTTCCTGATAACAATATGCTAGGAAACTATTGCTGGAGGCAATGAAGTTACAAAACAGAATTCTATATCCAGCTGAACTAACAACCAAGCATCAAGGTGGAAGGAAGATATTTTTGGACCTCCAAAGTTCTTAAAATTTATTTTTGGCCTCAGGCACCCTTTTCAGGCAGCTCCTGAAAGACGTGCTTCCCTAAAGATAGAACATCATCCAAGAGAGAAGCAAGGTGTCCTAGAAACAAGGTTTATAACAGAGGAACGGGGTGAAGGCAATTCTGAGGATGACCCAGAAGTCTTAGGACAACTGATGTGTGGCAGACCTCTGAAGTCCAGTTCAGAGCAGGTCAGAGAGATCCAGCAGTGGTGTTTGCAAGGAACAACAACAACAAAAAAAGCAAATCTGATGGATTTCCTGCTGTGCTGGAATCCAGCTCTGTCAGAGTTGAGGAATGAATTTGTGACAGTTATATAGCAAATGAAACAATTGGACTAAATGAGGAAATTATTAATTCCAGGGAGGACAATATTATAGAAGATAGGAAATGAAACTGTAATACACTATATGGATCTACTCTGCATTATTTTTACATAAAATGTAAACAATAAATGTTGTTTAAACTGAAAAGGGTGATATAGATAATTTAGAAGAATAGGAAAAGATGAAGATTATATATTTGTGTGTGAGAGGACGAGGGAAGTGGCTATGAGAGTTAAAATCTCATCTTGCATAGTAGGAATCAATAGATATCATTTAAATTAAAAAGAAATCATAAAAGAGCAGTGTAAAGAAGCTATTTAAAAATATGGAAGTAAACACCAGAATAAACAGTCAAAAATATTGAAAGTGGTTGTTTCTGGGGAATTGGAATTAGGAAAGAAGATGGATGGGCCAGGTATCTGCTATTTTGTGCATTATTTTCATTAATAAGAATTAAAAATTAAATTAAAAAGGAAAAAGCACTGTCCTAAAAATCTAACATTTTGACAAACATCTTGTTATATAATTCTTATGGAATCATAAACCTCCTGACTTTTTAGCCAAACATCTAAATGGTGAGGTAACTGAAAAAAATTCCAAAGTAGTAAAGTAGAAAAGCTACAAAGTTTCTTATTCCTATATTACAAATTATTTGAAAAAACATGTAGTCTGTTTGAAAGTATTTCAATAGTATCTAAATATATTTAGAAAGACATTCAAAAATATTTTTGAGCAAAAAATTGAGCATGAGAAGTAAATGTTCCAACTTTTAAAAATAATGAAGCCATATTTTTTTCAACTATAAAAAATATAGATTATGTTCTGTCTGTATTTAAGTTCAGTGCTACTTAACACAGGGTCTAATCATATGTATGGGAGATGCTTGCTAAGTGTTTGGATGGAACTGAAATTTTTGAGTCCCTTGGAGACCTGATGGAGCCAAGAATTAAGGGAGGAGGTGCTCTTGGTTGACTTGATACAATTTGATTTCTCACTTTTATTTTGGAATGAAAATGAAATTTACAAATTCCTAGAGGCTTTTACTAGGAGTGAAATTCCAAGCTTTTATGATCCTTGTCTGTAAAGGAACTTACTGGACTCCATGCCTTAGATTACTGACCTACATCTGGATTCTAGATGGATTCACGGTTTTCCTCATAGTCTATAAATCATACATCCAAAATGAAACTTCTTTTAATCTATTCCAGCCACAGCCACTTGTCAGTATTTTGTTAGCAAGTGAAGAATGGATTGAATAAAAGGTCTTTGAATTTAGGGAACATTTTTTTCTCTTTCCTTCTTATTTTATATTTGAATTAATTTTGTTCTCCTGCAGTTAAAATCTTCCTTTTCATCTATTAATTAGCAATTCTGATGATAACACTTTCTCCTTTTAAGTAGTCTTTTCACAGTTACTTTTAGGGTAAATATTTAATCAATACATATGCCTTGCTTATTGGAAAATGTGGTAGAAAACACCTCGCAAATATTATAACAGCTTGTAGAATGTTCACCACGTGGGAGGTATTGTTCTAAACATTTTACTCATAAAAACTCACTTCATCCTCTTGTATTATTTTTCTGTTGTTGCTATAACAAATTACCACAAATTTGGTGAATTAAAACAACACAAATTTATTTTACAGTTCTGGAGTTCAAAATTCCAACATAACACAACTGGGCTAAAGTCAGCAGGGCTGCATTTTTCTCCCCTGGAGGCTCTAGGAAAGAATGCTTCCTTCTCTTTTCCAGCTTCTGGAAGCTGCCCACATTCCTTGGCTCAAAGTCCCTTCCTCCATCGTCAAAGCCAGCAACACAGCATCCCTCTGACACTGCTTATGTTGTCACTTCTCTTTCTCTGACTCTCTTCTTCTACCTCCCTCTTCCACTTGTAAGGACCCTTGTGATTATCTTGGGTTCAGACAGATAGCCCTCCATGATCTCCCTATTTTAGGGTCAACGGATTAGCAACTTTGGTTTCATCTGCAACTTAATTCCCCTTTGCTACATAAGGTAACACACAGTTTCTAGAGTTTAGAACATGGATATTATGGGCATATTATCCTGCTACCATACCTCTCAACAACACTATAGTACTTATGGAACTACTATTATTATTACCCCCACTTTACAGATAAGGCACAGAGAAGCTATGTGAATTCTCTAAGGTCACAAAACTGATATTTGAACCCAGGCAGTCTGGGTTTGGAGCTCTTGCTCATAAAAACTACATTTATACCAAGATAACTCACCATCAACATATTGTTGTACTTTTTATTTTAATGTCTTTTTTTGGTGCTTTTTTAACATAATTGTTAGATTATAGGCATAATTTTGTAGCCTTTTTTCCTTATACTATTTCTATTTAACATTACTACATGAACTTCCCCCACATCTTTAAAATGTCTGTATGGCATCCAATTTCAGCCTCAGGGCCTTTGCACCTGCTATGTCTCCTGAATGCAGTGCCTGTCCTTATATCCATGTGGCTTACTCCCTCTTCACTACGCAAAGGTCATCTCATCAAGGAAGCCTTCTTTGACCACTGTTTCTAAATGAGCATGTTATCACTCTCAATCTGCCCAATTCTCTTTATTTGCTTCATATCATTTGTCACTAACTGATTTCATGTAATATATTTATCATTTGTCTCCCTTACTAGAATGTAAACTCCATGAAGACAGGGACTCTATTTTGCTCATTGATGTAGACATTCAATAATTATTTCTTGAATGAATGAATGAACAGTGGAAATTTTAAAATTAAGGAAAGCCATTCACAACACCAGTATGTTAACAAGGAACAGCTGTCCTCATGTTGTATTCATTGCCTGTCTGCAAATATAATTTTATGCAATTATAGCATAGAGGCAATTATATACATGTGTGTGTTTAACTAAATTTCAAATCTTACACATTTTCCTTTTTGCTCCATGGTTTTCATAACTATTAGTCTTAATGGCTGTATGGAAAACATTAAATTGATGTACATAATTAATTAAGCAATATTCCATTCACTGTCACTTAGGTTATACTTTGCTCTTATTAACCATGTGTTTAATCTTTCACAGGTAACATAATCTCTTTGAGCTCATTTCCTCATTAGGAAAAGAATATCTAGATTATTACTGTTAAATATAACTTAGATAAAGTACCCAGATAATGCCTGGCAAATAATTGTTACTCAGTAAATTATAGTTTCCTTTATTTTGGTTTCATTTCTAATATATTCCTATTACAAAATAGTGCTTCATTGAACATTTGCTGCTGTTGAAAATTTTGTATTCTTTACTTTAGAATAGGTATCCAGGAGTGGTATTACTATGTTGGAGTGGTTAAAAATATTTGCTAAATTAATAAAACTGAATCAATTTAGAGTAAATATCCATATCTTGGTTTTAAGTATGAATTTCCCTAAAGGCAGATAAGTGATATTATTCTTAATATTATATTTTACTTAGAGTATAAAGTTTTTATTATTTCAGAAATATTTTTTTCTATTCCCAGTAATACGTTAATTCTTTCAAGGTATAACTCTCCTTTATGCCTTAAAACATTCAGAATTTTGTTTAAAGCTGCAAAATGATGATCTCACCTCTTTCTGGGCTGAGTGGATTGCTCATTTACTCTAGTTCTGAATCTCCTTTGAATTTCTTAGGATTGGTGTCTAAATCATTTCCTCCTATGTTTTTTTCTTTTAATTTGACAAATCTTTCTAATTTAACAGTTGCTCTTAAAAAATAGATTCATCATCAGTTTGTTGCTATAGTTGTCTGCATCTTTCCTGGTCTCAATTTAGTCACAGCATCTGTGCAAAATGGTATAAAGTTATTTATTACTCTATGATCCAAAGGGAATGCTTGATTTCTGACATTTATATTCCCTTGAACATAAAAGCCAGATAAAAAGAAAATCAGACTTCATGCTCTGGGGACTGAACAGATTGCTCACCATGGTTAGGAGGGACTGTCCTCCCCCGCCTCCTTTTCCTGAATTATAAATACATTTTCAAGGCTTGTGTCCCCAAGTGACCAGATATTTTCCTTCTAAATCACATTTGAACTGGGGCGAAAAACCTATTGGGCTGGTTGCTAAATGGTTAAGAAAATAGTCTTCAGAGGCCTATGGACCTGAGTGGTTCCTCAGCACCTCTGTGACCGGAGCCAGTGCTCTGCCACTGCTCATCAGATTCCTGAGCTGTCAGTGTGATGATAGTCACTAGCTCACAGTTTGTGTAAGGAGTGAATGAATGCAAAGTGTATGCAAGACAATGGAGTAATTTTATATGTTTGATGTAGTAAATTTTATATCCAGACAAACCATTATTTAAGTAGTAGGATGTAATAAAGATATCCTCAGGCATATATGACCTCAGAAGGTTTACTACACAAAGATCTTATAAATCCAGAAGAAAATGGTAAGCTATGTGGGATAAAAAATAAGCATTATAGATTGAATGTGTCATCCCAAAATTCACCTGTTAAAATCTTACTCCCTCCCCAAAGTGATGGTATTAGGAAGTGGGGCTTGAGGGAGGTAATTTGGATTAGATGAGGTTATGGGGGTGAAGCTCTTATGAATGCAGTTAGTATCCTTATAACAGTCACAAGAGAGATTGCTTCCTTTCTCTTTCCTTTATGTGAGAATACAAGGAGAAGGAAGTAGTCCGCATCCCAGAAGAGGCTTCTCAGCAGAACTTGTCCATGCTGACACCATGATTTCTGAATTCTAGCCTCTGGGATTGTGAGAAATAAATGTTTGTTGTTTAAATCACTCATGTTTGGGAATTCCCTGGTGGTCCAGTAGTTAAGACTCCATGCTCCCAATGCAGGGGACCCAGATTCAATCCCTGGTGGGGGAACTAGATCCCGTATGCCACAACTAAGTGTTTGCATGCCACAGTGAAGATCCCATGTGCTGCAACTAAGACCTGGCACAGCCAAATAAATAAATAAATATTAAAAATAAATAAATTGCTCATGTTTGGTAAATTGCTATAGCAGTCCAAACTGACTGAGGCAGTTAGTAACTTAGTAAAGTTCACTGTTGTTTCAAAAGAAAGGACCAAAAAAAGTATATTCATAAGGATCTGGAACAAAATTATGGTTGTTTAAAAACATAGTTGGGAGAAAGAAAGGTGTAGAGACCAGAGGTGAAGAGATGCAAAGTACTTGTTATGAAGTGTATATTGACATTACTAATTTAATAAATTAAATGATAAATATAAATAAAACTTTTGGTTTTAATAAATTTGGCATAACCATCATATAATAAGCATAGAGTATGTAAACTTCAAATGAGAAGATGAGAACCCAATTTATCTTTTGAAGGGCAGCAAAAGAGAAAAAGAAGCAGAATAAAAACGCAGTAAATTGAAAAGATGAAAAGGGTGGTGGAAAGGCATTCTCATATAAAAATAATACTAAATGCAAATGGACTTAGCTTACTGGACAAAAGACAGAATTTCAGAGATATATTTTAAAAGTATGTCCCGCAGGGCTTCCCTGGTGGCACAGTGGTTGGGAGTCCGTCTGCCGATGCAGGGGACACTGGTTCGTGCCCCGGTCTGGGAGGATCCCACATGCCGAGGAGCGGCTGTGCCCGTGAGCCATGGCCGCTGAGCCTGTGCGTCCGGAGCCTGTGCTCCGCAACGGGAGAGACCACAACAGTGAGAGGCCTGCGTACCACAAAAAAAAAAAAAAAAAAGTATGTCCCACAAATAGAGATTTTAGAAGAGGCACATTTAAAACTGAAAGATAAAGAAAATTTGAAATTACATGTATGGCAAAATATAAGCTGGACAAAATTGTGATAGCAATTTTGATATTAAAAGAAGAATTCAAGGTGAAAACATAAGGGTAATAGTGTAGCATAAAAGAACAATAGATTAAGAAACTAATGAGAAACATATATGTACCTTACAAGATAGGCTAAAAGAAAAGCCACAGGGGCTTCCCTCGTGGTGCAGTGGTTGAGAGTCTGCCTGCCGATGCAGGGGACACGGGTTCGTGCCCCGGTCCAGGAAGATCCCGCATGCAGCGGAGCGGCTAGGCCTGTGAGCCATGGCCGCTGAGCCTGCGCGTCTGGAACCTGTGCTCCACAACGGGAGAGGCCACAACAGTGAGGGGCCCGCGTACCACAAAAAAAAAAAAAAAGCCACAAACAGAATTATGGGGGAAAATGAACTAACACATTTAAACATACTCCTTTCAGAAACTGCTAGATCAAGCAACATGTAAATGCATTACTAAAAACTTTGGTGAAAGAGAAAAATTATAAGAAAAATTGCAAAATACTTAAAATTGAACAAATGAAAACACTACAAGCTAAAGTTGTGGACCCAGCTACAGTAGTAGAGAGTGAAATTTATAGCTCTAAAAATGTTTATCACTAAACCACACAGATGAAAACAAATGAGCTAAAGATCGACAGTTGTAGAAATTGGAAAAATGTAACAGAGCAAATTAAAACAACCAAAGAGAAAAGATGTGTTAGATATAAGGGAAAAAAATCAATGAATTAGAGAATAACAATAACTAATGACTGCCCACTAAGAGGTGAAACAAAATTGAAAAATCAGAAAAGGAGAAACTAAATAAAAAGACTGGGAGTAGACATCAACTCTACTTACATATGGAACTGAGAGTAAGTAATTGTGAGAATCACAAGTACAGAAGAGAATGCAAATACTGTAAACCACCACTTGTTGGAACAATAATAAAATAATTGTGTTAGGCTGAATAATGCCGCCTAAAAGTTAGCTATGTCCTAATCCCCAGAACCTGTGAATTTTACCTTAAATGGAAAATAGTACTTCATAGATGTGACTAAGTTAAGGTGGGGAGATCATTGTGCATTATCTGGATCAGCCCTTAATACAGTCACATGTGTTCTTTTAATCAGAGATAGAGGGAGATATGACAGAAGAGGAGAAGACCATGTGACCACAGAGGCAGAGATTGGAATGACACAGCCATAAGCCAAGGAATGCTGGAGGCCACCCAAAGTGGGAAGAAACAAGGCAAGGATTCTCTCCTAAAGCCTTCAGAGAGAGCATGGCCCTGCCGACACCTTGATTCTAGCCCAGTGAAATTGATTTTGGACCTCTAGCTTCCAGAACAGTAAGAAGGTCAATTTCTGTTGTTTCAGGCACCAAGTCTGTGGTGACTTGTTATAGCATCACAGGAAAATAATATAATAACCAAGGAAAATTTGAGGTGGGGAGAGGGAAAGAGGGAAAGGAAGTGCAATATAGTAATTTCCTCATCTCTAGCAGAGAGTTAATAAATATTGTCTAAAGCTAAATAAAAAGAACTTTAGTGACCCTACCCCTTAATGTTTTCATATTTTTAAAGAAATTTTTTTGGTATTATCTCTGACAGTTATGCAGATTTACTTCAGTTTCTTTTTAATCCTGTTAAAATCAAGCAGAAATTTATTATATCTATTTTTTCAAGACCATATACAAAGCATGATTTTTTTGGTAAAATATGTTCATCTATATTGCTCTGTACTTATTCTTCCCTTTCTGTGGGACATAGAAAAATATCTGGAATAAGGTGATCAAATATTAATGATGGTTGTTTTAGGTAGTGAAATTTTGGATGAATTTTAAACATTTTTCTTTGTACTTTTCTGTATTTAGTTGACTTTTAAAAAAATAACAAGCACACTATCTATCTACATCTACCTATCTATAATTTTTACAAATACAGAGTCACTATTCTTTTTTGGGGGGTATCTAAGTGAATGTTTATTTACTTATTTAAAAATTTTTAAAAAAATTTTATTGGAGTATAGTTGATTTACAATGTTGTGTTAGTTTCAGGTGTAGAGCAAAGTGAATCAGTTATACATATACATATATCCACTCTTTTTAAAGATTCTTTTCCCAAATAGGCCATTACAGAGTATTGAGTAGAGTTCCCTGTGATATACAGTAGGTTCTTATTAGTTATCTATTTTATATATAGTAATGTGTATATGTCAATCCCAATCTCCCAATTTATCCCTCTCCCCCTTTTCCCCTGGTAACCATAGGTTTGTTTTGTACACCTGTGACTCTACTTCTGTTTTGTAACAAATAAACTTGGTTACAAAACAGAAGACTATGATTTAAAATTATAAATTATTTTTTAAATTATTAAAAATTTTAAAATTATTTTAAAATTATTAAAATTATTTTAAGAAATCTGAAGTCTCTTTTTTGTGTGTTATTTGCAGACTAATCATTTAGAATTTCCTCAGTCATTTCTCTTATAACCCACTTTTCAGACCCCTCAGTTCACATGCTGGATTTTCCATGCCCTTCTTAAAATGAAATGAATACAAAACAATACACTGTGAATGGTTTGACCCTGTCCAAGATCAACAAGACTTTTTCTGTATATTATCCTGAAATGCTTGAGATACTGCTCGCTGAAACTCCCTAAAAACTGTGACAGAAGATACTAGATATGTGGAGAAGAAATCAGGGGATAAGCCTGTCTGAAATGTCCCAAATTTAATATTACTGTGGATTTTGTCTCTGGGGAGATGCTATGATTCAAATGTTTGTGTCCTCTCAAAATTACTATGTTGAAGTCTTAATGCCCAATATGCCTTTGAGAAGCAGTTGGGTCATAAAGATGGAACCCTCATGAATGCAATTAGTGCTTTGTAAAACGGACCCCAGAGAACATATTTGCTTCCCTTTCACCGTGTGAGGATACAGTGAGAAGGTACTGTCCATGACCTAGAAAGTAGGCCAAACAACGAATCTGCTGGCACTGTGATCTTGGCCTTCCCAGCCTCCAGAGCTGTGAGAAATACATTTCTGTTGTTTCTAAGCTACTCAATCTGTGATATTTTATTATAGCAGCAGGAATAGACTAAGACGGGAAATTTATTGAGGATAGAAATCGTATAGTTAAAGCGCCCATTAACATCCCTTCAATAGTTTGCATCCTGGTCAGTGAAGATAGGGGTGAGCAGTAATATTCTTCCTGGCGTACTGGCTGTCCTGCAGCTGAGTAAGCATAGTGACTCTGTGAAGTTTCCAAAATAAAGCAACTGACACTTTGTGCTCCCTAACAATGACCATATTCATTCAGGTTTTTAGCTGGTATACATCTTGCTTGCAGAAAGCACCTTTGAGTGGCACTTTGCTTCTGTTGGTGCCCAAGAGGGTTTGGCATTGACTGTGCACTTATCATGGTAGGCCGTGTACCTGTCAATCTCTGGGTGATGGGGCTGCCTCTCTAGGCTCCTCTGATTGCCTGAGGAACAGAGAGTGTTGTTGTATATAGCTACCCTTTTGATACCTTTCTTTTCTTTCGTTGCTCTGGCAACTGGGACCCCTGCATAATAAGACTGCCAAGCCAGGTAAGGAAATGGCTGGTGACGTGAAATGACCCTGGAGTGGGAATCAGGAGATTTGGGATTTATTTCTGTTCTGCCACTAATTTTTTATGTGCCTCCCGAAAAATAATTTATTTCCTTGTACCTTTTTTCTCAGCTGTATATGAGGTGGTTGGACTGCAGCAAAGTTCTTTACAGTTTTATCATTCTGTCACCCTCACACTTAATATTTAATCAGCAACAATGATAGGGATGTTTCTATCCATGTATGTGTTTTTAATTTAGTGTCATTATCATAAATAATAGTGGTCAGGAATGATCCTTCTGGAACATTGGAGCTGAAGCTCCTCTGAGTGCTTTTGTGAAAACATTATCTCAAAGTAAATGACATTTATCTCTCAGTTAGGTAGTAAAGGACAGGAATGGAATTTACATTCTACTGATTTATGCCCTTATTTTATTGACTTCATTAAACTTTGCATTTAAACACTGTATGTGTGTGTAATTTATTAGAAAATTAAATGGCAGTGACATTTGATACAGGCAGATGAGATGGAAAGGTTACATTTGCATGAATCCATGCTTTAGTTTTTAGTTTTAAGTTCTGAATTATAGCAGAGTCTTTTCTCTAGTTATTAACCCATTTTGCAATATATTGATTAAACTATCATCTGCTTGGAACTAGGAACTGTTTTTCATGGCTTTCAGTAAGCATTCCATAAATCGTTGAAAGAAGGAGTGCCAGAGGCAATCATGCAACCATGTGGATGGACACTGGTTCCATCCATGATCTAATCTGAGTGAAGCCAGCCCTCTGTTGGTGGTAAATTCTTTAGGTGCTTTTGGTCACTTTTCCCATTTCCCTTAGATAATTTTCCAAACTTTCATCATTAACCATAAGCCACTTATACAACTCTTGCTGCCTTCACTTTCAGCAAATGACTCCCACACTTCCTTCCCTAAGAAAACTGAGGTTATCTCAGGTCAATGATGCTGCAACTCACTGACTTTGATGCTCTACAGACAGTAACACCTTGTTTAATGTTATTAAGTGGTCGGGAGTTCTGGGGTCTGGGAACACAGCACTCATCACATTATATCTGATTGTGTTATTGCCGGGTGTGTTACAGTTGAGTATGCCAATCAAGTATTGCACTCTTTCTCACAGACCCGAACTCCTCCAATTCTTATCATTCTTTCCTTACAAACCAGAAATATGTCTATACACCTACCCATTCTTTCCTCCCTTCCTTTCTTTTCAAAGTCCACCTTCCACCAATGCATTTGATCTCTTCATCCCCTGCCTTCTCCAAGACCATGCTTTTTCTCTTGTGTCTTCGATTTCTCTTTCTCTGCTGCTTATTTTTGTCAATCTAATTCACTTTTGCATTCATTCATTCAGATAAGATTGAATTATTGATCCTAATTCTTCCCTCCCCTTTAATAGGATTATACATCCACCCCTTTGCCATATAACTTGGCAGTGTTCTCTCGCTCTCATTTCTCTGGGTCTGTTTGCTCATGTGGAAAAGGAAGTAGTTGAATGAGATCAAATTTTTTATATAGTTTAATATCCTGTGACACACTCAATATTTAATCAGCAGCAATGATATGTGTTTTGAGTTGAGTATCATAATTCTGAATAATAGTGGACAGAATATACTTTCCCACTTCTTTGGTGTTGGACTTGGTCCTGTGATTTGCTGTGACCAGTGGAAGGTTCACAGAAGTAACAGTGTGGCAATCACAGCCCAGGCTTCAAGAAGCATGACATGATTTTACCTGCCTTCTTGTTTTCCAGTGATCTGCTGAGAGAAGAACATGCCCCAGGCAGCCTCTAGTCCAAAAAGAATGAAGAAACACATGGTGTGGAGCTGAACACAACCCACAGCCTGGAGCCAGGCTCAGCAGAGCTCATCTGAGATCAGCTGAACTCAAGCTGACCCATAGATTCATGGGCACAAAAGGAATGCTTGTTATTTTCAGACATTGAATTTTAGGAGGATTTGTTATTTAGCATTACTGCAGCAAAACTAACTCATACACTACCCAATCTACTTTTCCACTCGACAATTATTTATTGGTAACTAATAAATGCCAGACACTTATTGTAGGCTTCAGGGATACTATGGTGAATAAAACAAAGCAGGCAAAAATATATGAACAAAGTGATTTCACATTCTGACAAATGCTATGAATAAAACAGATTGGGGTGTAAAACAGGGATGGGGGCCATGGAAGAGTGTACTTTTGGTTTGGGTGGTCAGGGAAAGCCTCTGCAAACCCATTTGAATAAGACATAAATGACAAGAAGGAGGCAACCAGAGGATGATCCAGCCATAACACATTCCTGCAAAAGAAGAGCAAAGTCCTGCAGTGGAAAGTCCTTGGCCTTGGAACAGACTTGTGTCTCTCAAATAAGCAAAAGCTGTAAAATTAACATTAAGCATAATTCCAACCAGTAGAAACTGGGCTGATATCTAGAAATAAAACCAAGCCTCAGGCAGCAGCTAAGCCAGAATAGAAAACCAGGGTGGCTGCAAAGAGGGGCCGATTCCGGACTTGCCTTTTTGGCTGCTCGTCACGGACATCTAGGGTGGGTCAGACTTAGTGTGCAGCTGACAGATAGCTGTTGTTGCACTGAATTGGATACAGTTTCTCTTCATTGTCTGCATCTTGTTTAGTATTTCTTGGGCCAAAGCTTTTTCATCTCAGCTTGAGATGCATTACATAGTTTTCAAATGCAAATGATTTCACAATTTTCTATGGGAAAACTCTATTGTTTTTCTTTTGTTGTTTTCTTTTCCCCCATTCTTTTAATCAAAGTTACATGTATACATGGTTTGAAGAGTCAAAGAAGTCTATAAAGTTTCTTATAAGAAACAACCATCCTCCATGAGCAGCTTCCTCACACTCACATCTACCTATCCCAGAAGCACTTGAACCTCTTTTACTTGATTATTTGGCCTTTTGCCTTCATGTCTTTAAATAACAGACATTGCTACTTCTTGATTTGCCATTTTTGGATATTTTATATTGATTCCTCACAACTGACTATGAGAATTTAATTTTCTTTCTTCCCTCCTCTCCCATGAATACATATATCTATTCTATCACCTTTTCCTCTCAGTATAATGCTATGGTAATTCTACTTACATCAGCATTCAGTATTTACATTATCATTTATAGAAATGCTTTTAACAGGTGAATCATACAATAAAAAGTAATTACTTTTCTTTTCTGCCTCTAACATGGTCCCCAATGATCCCTGCCTACTAGTATTCAAGGCTGTACATATTCCCCTCCCTTGAGTGAGAGCTGGGCTTATATTTGTTGCTTCTAACAAATAGAAGATGGCAGAAGCAATGAGATGTCACTTATGAGATGAGGTGACATAAAGACAGCTTCCATTTGGGGCACTCTGTTTTGTTCACACACTCTAAGTGTTATACAGATCTAAAGATGTCCCCCCCAAATTCCCATTCCCTAGTTATTCAATCAAACACTAATCTCAGTACTGCTGTGAAGGGATTTTACAGATGGAATTAAGGTTCCTAATTAGCTAACCCTAAAATAGGAAGTATTATGAACTAAGTGTTTGTGTTCCCCCAGATTCATATGTTGAAATCCTAATACCCAACGTGATTGTATTAAGAGATAGGTGTTTGGGAAGTGATTAGGTCTTGAGGGTGAAACGCTCATGAATGGGATTAGTAGTGTTATGAAAGGGACCCCAGACAGCTTTCTCAGCTCTTCTGTCATGTGAGCACCCAGTGAGAAGACTGCTGTCTATGAAGAAGGTAGCAGGTCCTCCTCATATACAGAATCTCTCCATGTCTTGATCTTGAACTTCCTAGCCTCCAGAAATGTGAGAAATAAATGTCTGTCGTTCAAGCCACCCAGTTTATGGGAGTTTTGTTATAGCAGCCCAAACAGATTGCAACAGGGAAATTATTCTGGGTCATCCAAATAGGCCACTGTAATCACATGAACCCTTGAAGGCAGAAGAGCAAGGTGGAGATGAGCAAAAGAAACAGGAGATATGTGACAGAAGGGGAAACCAAAGAGATTCAAAATGTTAGAAGGACTCAGTTCCCCATCACTGGCTCTGAAGATGAAGGGGGTCATGAGCCAGGGAATGTGGGCTTTAGAAGCTGAGTGTGACTCCTGGTCAACAGCCAAAAGGAAATGACAGCCCAGTCCTACTACCACATGGGACTGAATTCTGCCAACCACATGAAGAGTCTGGAAGTGGATTCTCCCCCAGAGCTCCAGACAAGACCCCAGTCTGGCTGACAGATTTTATTTAGCTTTTGAGACTCAGATCAGAGGCTCTGAGCCTACCTGGACTTCTGACCCACAGAGCTTGAGATAATAAGTGGGTGTATTTTTTTGTTTTTTTTTGCTGTACACGGGCCTCTCACTGTTGTGGCCTCTCCCATTGCGGAGCAACAGGCTCCAGACACGCAGGCTTAGCGGCCATGGCTCACGGGCCCAGCCACTCCACGGCATGTGGGATCTTCCCGGACCGGGGCACGAACCCATGTCCCCTGCATCGGCAGGCGGACCCTCGACCACTGCACCACCAGGGAAGCCCTAAGTGGGTGTTTTTTAAGCTGCTAAATTTGCAGTAATTGTTACAGCATCAATAGAAAACAAAAACACGGCAGAAACCACTGGTCAAGTTGTGAGCATACAAAGGGAATTGGGGAAGTGGTAGTGTCAAGGATCCATCATGATAAGGCTACTTTATTAAATAAAATTTTCTCAAAAGATTACTCAAGAGAGGTCATGCATTTACTCAACGAATGCTTATTGAGTGCATGCTGGCAACACTACCATGAATAAGACAATGGTTCTGCTTTTGTGACATTCACAATTCTAATCAGAAAGGAGGGTGTGTGGCTATTGATTACTTTTGTGTTCTGTTCTTCCAATTCTACTCATAACCAGGGGAGAATTCATCATACTTATTTTGATACTTTTTAGGAAAATCTAAAATTATTTGACAAACATTTAATAAACACTGACTAAACCCTCAGATTGTTCCAGGTCCCATGTGGTAAAAAATGATTCCTGGCCTCACAACTCTTATGTAAGGAGAAGGCAGATGTGGAAGTGTATTGCTACTGCACAGTGGGATGCTTTCAAGAGGAGAAGGGGAGGGGGCCCAAGGAGGAGCAAGGTTAGGTTTCTAGAGCACTGATCGAGATGCACACTAGTTAGATATTTTTAATTTAGCAAGAACTGACTTTTTCACTTTGTCTTTCAGAATAACAAGGAAGACAGTATTTCCTTCTCATCCTCTTATTTCTGATTCTAGTACAGATCCCAGAGAAAGGTAAGAATGCATTGCCCTTGAGCATTGCCTACATTTTACTTCTGCTCATAAAAAGTAGGGGTCTATTAGATATTTGGCCTTGAGCTAGACAGATATGTTTGTGCAATAGCAGATTAGGATTTCCTGAAAGGCTTGGTTGCCTGTTTCATGCTCATGAGCACTACGATGTTTTGACATGTGCTTTTCCCAGAGTAATCTCATTACCATTACTCATTTACTAATTTAGTGAGAGACTGTTTGCTTGGGGGAGCCCTGCGTGTATTTAAAAGATAGTTACACTTTCAGGTTTCCTTGATCTTGTAAAGAGAACAAAAAGAAGCTGTTGGTTTTCCACACAGAAATAACTGATTTGAAATCAATCTGTTTTCTTCTATATACAAACATGGGCACAGATGTGTGTAACCTGCACTGAAAGAGTTTTATATAAGTTTGCATATATAGGTCTCTGTGTTCTTTTTATTGAATATTGCTCTGTTTGGCTTTCTCATTAAGAACCAAAGAGATCAGAGGCACGGCTTTACATTTGTAACTCTCCTCTATTGTTTACTAATTCCACCAATAATTACCTGATATGTGCCTAGCACTGTGATAGGTCTTAGATATAAACATGAGCAGGAAAGAGTCCCAGGCTTTAAGTAACTCAGTTTGATTGAGGAGCTGATGTCTAAATTAATTTCTGGAGAAGAAGAATAATTAAGAAATGCTCTCCCCTTGAGAGAAGATGGACCAGTGACAAGATGATACAACAACCTTGGTGACAAAGATAATTCAAGGTAGGAGAAAAGCTTTCTGCCTAGGAGAGTCCCTCCCTAGGAGATAGAATTGTGGGAAATAGAATTCCATTAGAATGAATCAGGTAGGAATTAGAAGTGAAAATTTGATGGGGAGCCTTATTTAAAAAAAACTGTATTAGTTAAGACAATGTTAACTATTACTAAAAAAAATAAAAGCAAAATGTGTAATTGTTTAAATGGGATAAAAACATATTTTCCAATCATGTAAAGTCCAAAATAAACATGCCTAATTGGTGGAAACTTTCCTCCATGTAGTGACTCAGGGATCAAGGCTCCCTCCATCTTGTGGCTTTACTACATTGAGCACTGGTTTCCAAGGTCACTGCAATCTGCACCAAGTCCAAAGATAGTGAAAGAGTACAGATGCATGGGGAGGTTGTTTATGGTCCAGGCTTTAAAGTGGCACACAGAGTTCCATGCTATTGGCTAGAATTTAGTCATGTGAACTCACCCAACTAGAAGAAAAGTTGAGAAATAATAGTTTAGCTATGTAGATAGAGGGAAGAAAGAGACAAGCAGTTAATTTCTGTCACAAAATCCTTAAGCTGAATCATAATACTTTAGGGTTGGAAAGTACTAGAGGGTTTTGCATCTATTTATTCTCTTCTTCCCTGGCTGGAGAACCCTTCAACTATTTCTTAAATGATGTATGTTCTAGGCTACGTTACATTTTTTGTCACCTGAATCTGAACTCTCTGTAATTTGTCAACATCCAACTTTAAATAGTGGTGTCCAGAAAGATCATATTATTCCAGATATGGTTAGCCAGAAAGAAGCTTAGTGAGGCAACATTTTTCCTCATCAACTTGAAGACTGATGAAGAAAAATGTTGCCTAAGACAACCAAATAGCCCAAGATTAGATAACCAGATAGTTATTCTTACTTTTTATCATATAATTTATTCACTTAATTTGTAGATGTCATGGATTAGAAACGTATGAACCACATTTTGGTGAAGTCACAATAAATGGCTTGAGTAAATGTTACTTTTTCTTGTTCACTATTGTGTTCCCATGTCTAGCATAATACCTGGTACATAGTAAGTATTTAACAAATATTTAATGAATGAAAAGAGTTTACCAGCATGAATTTAATAGACAAATTTCGTATTTTCAATTTCTTATCTTTCTGGGCTGCATTCCAGGTGATTTCTGCATATCAGTTTTCTAATTTAGTCCTTATTCTCTTTAACTGTGTGCTGTTGGGTGGGTCATCAGTTGAACCTTTTTTTTTTTTTTTAATTTCAGTGTCTGTACTTTTAATTTCTAGAATTAATTTTGCTTAGTTTGCTTTTTGGATTTTGCCCCTTTCTTTATTTCTCTGACTATTTAAACATCTTTATCTTAAAGTCTCTTTCAGTATGCTCCAAGTTTGTAAGGTTCTGGCATTTGGAAGTTCTTATCTTGATCATCCTCACTGCGCATGAGCACCATCTCTGGCTGACACTGCTGACCACAGGCACCTCAGGTACACTAAGCTGGGGACGACAGTGGTGTGTTTTTGGATGTGCCTCGGTTGAGGCTCTGTCCATAAAGTGACTTTTGGATCAATTTTTATGTTAATATCTCATTTTAGGGTTCTTTCATCTTGATGATAGTACAGATCTCGGCCACACGCTCCAGACAGGAGTTTGCAGTTCTTGTTTCTGGTGGATGACTGGGAATGGAGCCCAAAGCCTTCATTTCCTCCTCGCTGGGCTTAAAACCATATTCTCCTAGGGCATATATCTGGTTCTTATGCTTTGCCTGTCAGTTCCTTCTTCACTTTTGGCACTGTTTCTTGCTGTTTTATGCTTGACCATGTATTAAAAACATTAAAAGAATACATTCTCTCCAGCATTTCTATGGGCTTGGAGCAGGCACTGGGGTTTCCCACTGTGGTGGACACTGTGATACATGGCCCAGAAACCCCCTCCCTGAAGGATTTGTTGACCCAGCTGCTGGCAGTGCTGTCCGTGGAGAGTCTTCAGCTGTCAACCCCTTCAGGGATTGCCTCAGCTGTGGAGAGTCGCCTCGTCCAAGGTCACGTCCTTTTCCCTGGGCGGCCCACATCCAGTGATGGATTCATGTGGGAGTATAAGGCTGGACTATCTTGGCCCAACTTGGCACTTTTCAAAGAGCCATTCTAGTTTTAAAGCTCCCGATGAGTTTTGTCAAGGCAGTTACTGGACCTGCCTCAGGTCAGCTGTTCCCTTTGCCAGCTCCTGCTCCCTTCCTTGCCCCTCCACAGGTGTTGATCGCAAGGTCACTGCTGGTACACAACCTGTCCTCTAAATGCCACTTCACTGTCTGCTTCCTGGGAGCCAACCTCTGACACCACATCCGGCCACTCTATATGGACCAGAAGTCTCACATCTGAAGGCATTTCGAGAATGTTGTTGTGATGGTGTTGATAATAAACAGCTGCCATGCAAGTGGCCTCTTCTCCCATACTAGGTAATAGGATCTCACCCATTTTTCTAAGATTTAAAATTCTCTTTAAAGATTTATACCTTATGTTTCAAGCCATCAAGATTGTTTAAAATTTTGATTTCTTTTTTTGCTATTTGATTTCTTCTCTTTTGCAGCTTTATAACATATTGTAGTGTGATATGTATACCCCTTATATCTTCATCTGAATAACTGATAAAAATATTTAATAAGAAGGATTAAGAACCTTTCCTGATAATTCCTCCTAGGAGCACAGATCACTATTCAGACTCTAATTTCAAATAGCTGCAAATCTACACTACAATCTGTCTTTCATCATCTTTCCTAGAAGAACATCTAGAGAGGCTCGACTAAATAAATGAATTCATGAAATCCAGGTTTACTCTGTCTACTGAGTACCCCTCATTTAATAACTTTATAAAACATATAATCTGACATGTCTTATTCTCAGTGAATATATATTGGCTGTTGCTGATGCCTTGTTTTTTCCTAAATGTTCACAAGTGCTGAAAATGTTAGCTGCGATTACTATGATTATGGAATTTAAAAAAATCGATCATGTCTCCTATTCTAAAAACTGAACATATATACAACTGTAGTGATTAAGAGTTTTATTGGTCCATTTATTAGTTCTATATGTGCCTTAAAAATCTGTAAG